>NC_143206.1:2875833-3195000 GCF_051530095.1 Phoenix dactylifera | reverse complement strand
TTTCAAAGTACTGATTTTCAAACTCGGTACCATGATCACTCCTAATTGCTTTTAGTTTAAGATTAAGTTCATTCGAAATCCTATTATGAAACTTGATAAAAGCGGGAAAGGACTCATCTTTATGTGCAAGAAATGAAACCCATGTAAAACGTGAAAAATCATCAACAATTACAAGACCAAATTTCTTACCCCCTAGACTAGCAGTTCTAGTAGGTCCAAATAAATCCATGTGAATTAGTTCTAAGGGTTTTGATGTCGAGACTATGTTCTTAGACTTAAAGGAACTTCTTGTTTGTTTCCCTAGTTGACATGCAGCACAGATTTTGTTCTTTTCAAAGTCTATTTTTGGTAATCCTTGGACTAGATCTTTTATAATCAATTTAGAAATTAAATCCATGCTAGCATGCCCTAACCTACGATGCCATAACCAGCTGGTCTCATTGACTTTGGCATCCATGGCTACAAGACATTGGCCATCCTTCATGGTGAGATCATCAAGATCTACCATGTAAACATTTCCACGCCTATGTCCCGTAAGTATGATTTCATTGTCAATTGGACTACTAATTATGCATAGTGAAGATTCAAAAGACACTTTAAAGCCTTTGTCACAAAATTGACTTATACTTAATAAATTATGTTTTAATCCATTAACTAACAATACATTGTCAATAAATGAGGAGGGTGATATGGAGATTTTACCAACGCCAATGATTTGGCCTTTAGCATTGTCTCCAAATGTGACTACTCCTCCTTCTTTCGATTTCAAGGTAACGAAAAGGCTCTTGTCACCGGTCATATGCCTTGAGCAACCACTATCAAGATACGACATTCTCTTTTTACTCCCGGCTGCAAGGCATACCTGCAAAATAATCATGTGAAGCTCTTAGGTACCCAAGTTTTCTTGGGTCCTTCTTGGTTAGTGTAGTTGGTCCCCTTAGGCACCCACACTTTAGTTGTATTTTTACCTTTTACAAATGTATTCTTGTTAGATTGAATCTTTCTTTGAATGCAAGAATAGGCTTTATGTCCACTTTTTCCACAATGAAAGCGTGTAGGTTTTTCAGTTTTGGTATCTTTTGCTTTCACAAAAAAGTTCTTTAGATATTTTTGTTGTTTGCTAGTTTTGTATCCTAATCCGGCTTTATTAAAAACAGCTCTTTGATTGGATAGAATAAGATTTAATTTTTCAGAACTAAGTATAAATTTCTCCACAATTGGTTTGTACTTATGTACCTCATTTTTAAGAACCAAATTTTCTTTAACCAATTCTTCCTTATCATTTTTAAGGGATTCGACATTTTGCGTAAGTGAGGTATTACTATTGAGTAGGGATTTAACTTTTAGATTTAATTCCTTAATTAGTGTTTTTGCCGTTTCGTTTTCAATGCTAAGCTTTGAATTTTTATTTTCTAGGTCAATGGTGTTAACATTTTCAACGCTCTCCTTCTCAATCAATAGGTTTTTAATGTCATCCTTTAGTTTTTGATTGGAGGCCTTTAATTCTTTATTCTTTGCTCCTAACATACTACAATCACTCATGAGCTCTTGGAAAGCTTCATATAATTCTTCTAAAGTAAAATTTGTGGTTGAGCTTTGACATACCTCATCGTCTTCGAATGCCATGAAGCACAAGTTGGCGGTCTCTTCCTTCTCTTCCTCGGAGGATGATGTGTCACTATCATCCCAAGTTGCTTTCAACGCCTTCTTCTTCTTCTTTCCAAAGTGCTTCTTCTGTTGAGGGCATTCGGAACGGATGTGTCCCGGTCTCTTGCAATTATAATATATGATTGGGTCTCTTTCTTTTTTTTTTTTCTTTTCTTAATCATTTCTCCCTCCAAACTTCTTTCTTGGGAAGGGTTTCTTTCTTCTCATGAATTTCTTAAACTTTCTTACTATTAAGCCCAAGTCCTCATCTTCGCTTTCTTCTTCACTCTCACTACTTTCTTCTTCACACACACTCGAAGTAGCCTTGAGTGCGATTGTCTTCTTCTTCGGCAAATCTTCTTCATGTTGCTTCATTGTGAGCTCATGCGTCATCAATGAGCCCAATAGTTGTTCAAGTCCCAATGTGTTGAGGTCTTTAGCTTCCACGATCGCCGTGACCTTCGCTTTCCATGCTTTTGGCAAGGACCTGAGAATTTTACTCACAAGTTCTGGGTTAGTGTAGGATTTGCCCAAATTCTTTAGACCATTTATTATGTCCGTGAAGCGTGTGAACATGCATGAAATGGTTTCGTTGGGTTCCATCTTAAATAACTCATATTTGTGAACTAGAAGGTTCACTTTAGACTCTTTGACTTGATTGGTACCCTCGTGGGTAACTTCGAGCCTATCCCATATTTCCTTGGCGGAACTACAGGTGGAGACTCTATTAAATTCATTCACATCTAGAGCACAAAACAATGAGTTCATGGCTCTAGCATTGAGTTGAACCATCCTACTATCATTCTCATCCCAATCCTCTTCAGGTTTGGGAACTTGAATGCCATTAACCATGTGAGATGGTTCGTGTGGTCCCTTGATTATAACCCTCCACAAGGCATAATCTTGTGCTTGAATAAAAATTCTCATTCTAGTCTTCCAATAGGAATAATTTGTCCCATTGAAGAGTGGAGGTCTATTGGTTGCCTGCCCCTCAGCAGGAACATTGTTGAAGGGTGTTGCCATCTAGATCTTTGGCTAAGACGGTTAGGTCTTCAAGAAATACACAGAGCACCTGCTCTGATACCACTTGTTGCCCAGAGATGGTCACCCAAGAGGGGGGTGAATTGGGTGTTTTAAAACTTTTTGACTAATTAAAACAAAACACACAAGTGTATGTGCAAAGGTAAAACTTAAAGTAGCAATCACAGTCAAACGCAAACACACAAAGATTTATAGTGGTTCGGAGCTTCCACTGCTCCTACATCCACTCCCCAAACACCTTTGAGAATTTTCACTATAATCAGCGATTACAGTACGGTAGTTTTGCGAGTTCACTATCCAACTCGTTGTTTTACCCCGGGCTAACAACGAACCCTACAATCCCCCAATTTAACCTAGGCTTGGGACGCCTATCCCTTGTTCCAAGTCCCTTGACTGGAACAAGCACAATAAACAAAGGTTTTACAATGATTTAAAAGCTCTTAATGAAGCGAATATAACAATGAGAAATAATAAAACCTGGAAGAACCCTTTTAGCCGTTGGAAGCGTGGGTAATGGTGGTTCTTCCGATGTGGATCGCGTTGGCTTGAATGTGAGCTTTGAATGCCGAGTGGGAGTGAGTAGTTGAGCACGAAATCAGATGGGAAAGCTTGAATGCACTTGATTTCTCCTCTTGAAAGCTCTAACTCCCTTGAACCTCTTTTTCTTTCTTCTCTCTTGAATGATCTTGTGTTGGGTTGGTGAGAAGTTGTTGGAAGGCACTTAAAAGCTCCCTTTTATAGCCCAAAAGGCAATAGATCCGTTAGACACAAAAATATGACCGTTTGAAATTCAAATTTACCTGAAAAAGTGTGTCAGTCGCATTCCAGGTGCTTCGGAGACATCTCCGCTTCGACGCGAGACGTCTCGGCTGTATAAAATTTCTCTTGACGTTGTTTGGAGTCGACTCGGCACTTTTACAGGGATGTCTCTGAAGAAGAACGACTTGAATGCTTGTTCTTCTGTTTTTCTGAGAGAGTCGGCTCGGCACTTTACGGGGACGTCTCGGGATGTTTGCGCTTTTTCCATGGGGACGCTCCGCGACTTCGGGGACGACTCCGTAGTTGTATCACCGAAAAACATGTCCTCTGGAATCCCCTGAGAGAGTCGACTCCGCACTCTCTGGGGACGTCTCGGGAAGTCCGCTTTTTACTCGTGGGGACGACTCCGCGTCCTTCGGAGACGACTCGCGCGCATCCCTTGAAATCGGCCTTTCTGCCGCCTCTGAGAGAGTCGACTCCGCAGAGTCAGGAGTCGACTTCGACCCTGCGAGACGCCTCGCCAGGTGCCGGGGACGTCTCCAGACGTGCCAATTCTTTCTGTTCGTGCCAGAGACGTCTCTGAGATAACCCGGAGACGTCTCGGCTGTCCCTGATCTGTTTTCTTCAACTCAAAAATTCTTCAATAAATCCTTGAAAAATATGAGAACTTGCCTAGACATTTCTTAACAATATTTTTAATAAAACACCTGAATTTCTCAAATAAATTGTTAAGATAAGTGGAATTATACTCTAGTGTTTTGTATTCATCAAAATCCATTAGGGGGTCAACACTATTCCTCCACACCTAGAACAAAAAATAGAAAAGAGATAGTGATCTTACAGGCTCAGTGTGGAGTGATTGATTAAAACCCTATTTGATTTTGATGAGCTCAAAGCATTTGAGTATATTTCTTGTTTACTAATGAATTCAATTAAGTGTTTCAGTGAAAATCTTGTCTAAGTGTCTCAAGACTTGGTTCATAATTTTTGGATAAGTTAAGAAGTCAGCTTGAACCAAAGTCTGAGACTCGAGTCGACTCCAGAGTATCACGAGTCGACTCCAAGCGTATCAAGTTCACTGGCACGAGCTCGAGTCGACTTTGGATCAGTACGAGTCGACTCCGACTGAGAACAGACAGACGAACAGAAAGCTTCAACTCAGAACCTGTCAACGAGTCGACTCCCGAAGTGTGCGAGTCGACTCCGATGTTCACCTAGTCGACTCCAGGGTAGTAAGAGTCGACTCCAAGAGGAATACAAAGAAAAAGTCAGAGAGCAGTTTTCGAGTCTGAGATTCGAGTCGACTCCAGTGGAACGCGAGTCGACTCCGATGGTTGGCAGGTCGACTCCAAAGACAGCAAGAGTCGACTCTCAGCAGTACACAAAGAAAAAGTCAGAGGGCAGATTCTGGACTCTGAGATTCGAGTCGACTCCCGCATTACGCGAGTCGACTCCGAGACTCCGCGACCACAAAGAAGACAGAAGACCAAGTTACTGCCTCTGAGATTCGAGTCGACTCCCAGACAGCTAGAGTCGACTCCAAGGCAGCTTCACATCAAAAGGGCAGAAGACCAAGTTTCGGAAACTGAGAGCCGAGTCGGCTCCGAGGAAGCTCGAGTCGACTCCAAGACTGGACGAGCCAAAAGACAGAAGATAGGGAGTTCGGGCTCTGAGCACCGAGTCGACTCCCAGGACAGTCGAGTCGACTCGACTGGACCAAATTCAAAAATACGTCCACGGACTTCATGGGATGAGCCGACTTCGAGAAAGCCAAGTCAGCTCCAGAAGTTGGCGAGTCGACTCTGGGTCAAGACGAGTCGACTCCCAGTCGCGAAGGCAACTTTGATTCAAATCTGGAACAGTTGCAGAGTCGACTCCGGAAAAGTATGAGTCGACTCCCGCTACAGACGAGTCGACTCCTGATCGCGCGAGTCGACTCCAACCCACCAACGGACACATTGTCAGACTGTACAGAGTGTGCAGAACGGGCAGAAAAAGCTCTCTAACGGCTAGTTTCCGTGGGGGTTGGTTTAAATAGCCACAGAGGACTGTAGCAAGGCAGAGAACAACCATTCCACTCCAAGTATTCAAGCATTCAACTCTGCAACTTGTTCTTCAACGAGAAAAAGGGAAGATCTGCATTTACTGCATCCACCTACATCTTCCCAGCAATTAAAGAAGCTCCTCCTGCATTCAAGTCGACTACACATTCAAGAGGAGACCGAAGTTTAAGAAGCCATTCCTTTTCTCCAACTTAAAAGCGTTTGAGGGCTTCTAAACTCCTTTTAGATTATATTGTCTTTCATCTGCTTTTGAGAAGCTTGTTTTTCTGTTTGTCTATTCTATTTACAACTTGTATTTGCTTGATTCAATCGGGAGATTGAATCAAGGGTATAGAGGTTAGTTGGTGAGCCTAGTTATTAAAACCAACGTGTGTAAGGGTTTGATTGTGATCCCGGGAAAACAATCGGGGTGGTTCTAGTCGGTGAGCCTGGGAAAACCGACCGAGTTCGTTGTGAGCTCGTAAAACAACAAGTTTGGTTGTGAGCTTGGAAAACAACCGGCTGTAATCCAAGGGGGTTATAGTGAATTCCCAAGTGAGACTTGGGGAGTGGACGTAGGAGCAAGGGTTAGCTCCGAACCACTATAAAACTTGGTGTTTGTGTTTGATTGTCTCTCTTCTTCTTCCTCTCTTATCACTCACAGCACATAGCATTTAATTAAACAACTTGCAATAGTTTTAATTAGTCATCCACAACATTTTAAATATCCAAATTATTTTAAAACCCAATTCACCCCCCCTCTTGGGTTGTCTATCTGGGCAACAAGTGGTATCAGAGCCTAAACTCTTTCACCCAAGAGTAAAAGATCAAAATGACAACCCCATTTGGATCTTCCCACATTGAGGGTCAGTCCACCCAAAGACCCCCATTCTTTAATGGATCCGACTACTCATATTGGAAGGCTAGGATGAGAATATTCATCCAAGCCCAAGACTATGAGATGTGGACCATTGTAGTAAATGGGCCATACATCCCATCCATATATGTAGAGGGTGTCACAGTACCCAAACTAGAAAAGGATTGGGATGAACATGACATGAGAAAGGCACAACTAAACTCTAAAGCTATGAATGTGCTTTATTGTGCCTTAGATAGAAATGAATTCAATAGGGTCTCTACTTGCAATTCTGCAAAAGAGATTTGGGACAGACTTGAAGTGACCCATGAGGGCACGAATCAAGTCAAAGAATCCAAAATAAATATTTTGGTTCATAAATATGAACTATTTAAAATGGATTCTAATGAAACAATTACATGCATGTTTACTAGGTTTACTGACATTGTCAATGGCCTAAAAAGACTTGGCAAGAACTATACTAACAGTGAGCTTGTCAGGAAAATCCTTCGGTGTCTACCAAGGTCATGGGAAGCTAAAGTGACCGCAATCCAAGAAGCCAAGGACCTGAACAAATTACCACTTGAGGAGCTTCTTGGATCCCTAATGACGCACGAGCTAACCATAAAACAACACAACGAGGAAGAGTCCTCCCATAAGAAAAAGGTAATAGCTCTAAAATCTACTTCATCTAACAAGGACTTATCTTGCAGTAGCAGCAGTGAAGAAGAAGAACATGAGGAAGATGATGGTGAGGCACTTCTTGTGCGCAAATTCAGAAAATTCATCAACCACAAGAAGTCCTATCATCAAAGGAGAGGCCCCTCTAATTCCTACCGCAAGGACAAAGGTAAGGAAAGGGAAAATGAGGGGATTGGGTGTTACGAGTGCAAGAAGCCGGGTCACATAAGAGCTGAGTGCCCTTTACTGAAAAAGGGGAGCAAGTACAAGAAGAAGAAGGCTCTTGTCACAACACTATCCGACTCCGATTCATCATCCTCTTCATCGGATGATGAACAAGAAGAGAAGGCCAATTTCTGCTTCATGGCCAATGAAAATGAGGTAACTTCCGACACGCATCTTGATTTTTCTTTTGATGAACTTTATGATGCATTTAATGAATTAATGATAGAATATAAGGCAATAAATCTTAAGAATAAAGAACTAAAAATAGCTTATCAATCATACCTACATAAATACGATAAATTAGTTAAGGATAAGGATTTAATCACCAAAGAAAATATAGAACTTAAGACAAGCAACCAACTTTTAACTCAAAAGACTAATACCTTAACTAAAGATAATGAAAAACTAACTAAGGAATTTTCAGAACTTAAAAAACATAAACAAATCTTAAATAAGGATCTCACAAAAGAACTTAATGATCTAAAAGCAGAAAATCAAACACTAACTAAAGAACTTAACAAATACAAACCCTTAGTTGAAAAATTTACATATAGCTCTGAAAAGTTAAATATGATACTCAATAGTCAATGAGCAGTATTTAATAAAGCGGGTTTAGGGTATAAACCAAGAAATAAACAAAAACTTCTTAGTAACTTCTTTGTTAAAGCTGGGAAAACTAAAACTAAGAAAATAACCTGCTTTTGTTGTGGGACTATAGGACATAAGGCAAATGTATGTGACTATAGGAAAAGTAAAACAAAAAGAAAAATTAAAAGGGTATGGGTTCCAAAAGGAGCCAACTTGACTAACCATGAAGGACCCAAGAAAACTTGGGTACCTAAGATTATATGATCTACTTGTGTAGGAGTGTCTTGCAGCCAAGGTCAACAAAAACTGCTGGTACTTGGACAGTGGCTGCTCAAGACACATGACGGGTGACAAGGATCAATTTTTCACCCTTGAAGCTAAGAAGGGAGGTGCTGTGACTTTTGGAGACAACAACCAAGGTCACATCATTGGTATTGGTAAAGTTCAAATCACCCCTTCTACTTATATTGATAATGTTAGATATGTTGATGGTCTTAAGCATAACTTATTAAGCATTAGTCAATTATGTAATAAAGGGTATGATGTTATGTTTAAACCATCACTATGCATTATAACAAACCCTAATGATAATAGTTTAGTTTTTAAAGAAATTAGACGAGGAAATGTATATGTTGTAGACCTTGAAGATCTTGCAAAACATAACCAATGTCTAGTTGTTAATGAAACTAAGGATAATGATGCTAGTTGGTTGTGGCACCGTAAGTTAGGTCATGCAAGCATGGACACAATAACTAAACTAGTTAAAAGAGATTCCGTGATAGGTTTGCCAAAATTAAAATTTGAAAAGAACAAAATATGTGAAGCATGTCAATTTGGCAAACAATCTAGGAACTCATTTAAATCCATAAAATGTGTCTCTACCTCTAGGCCTCGGACCAACTAGAACAACAAGCCTAGGTGGAAATAAATATGGTCTAGTTATTGTAGATGATTATTCTAGGTACACATGGGTCATGTTCCTAGCACATAAGGATCAAGCATTTTCTGTTTTTAAGAAATTCCATAAAGAAGTAACCAATGCTAGAGATACCTCAGTAATAGCTATTAGAAGTGACCATGGTACCGAATTCGAAAATCAGTCATTTGAGGAATTTTGTAGTAAAAAGGGGATAACCCATAATTTTTCTGTACCTAGGACACCACAACAAAATGGAGTTGTGGAGAGGAAAAATAGAACTCTAGAGGAAATGGCTAGAACTATGTTATGTGAAAGTAACCTCCCTAAGTACTTTTGGGGAGAAGCCATTAATACTTCTTGTCATATATTAAATAGAGTTCTATTGAGACCCATCATAAAGAAAACACCTTATGAACTTTGGAAAAACAGAAAACCAAAAGTTAATTACTTTCATGTTTTTGGATGTAGGTGTTTTGTTCATAATAATGGGAAAGATAATCTAGGTAAATTTGACTCTAAATCTGATGAGGAAATTTTCTTAGGCTACTCTACAACTAGCAAAGCCTATAGAGTCTTTAACAAAAGAACCTTAGTTATAGAAGAATCTATACATGTTATATTTGATGATTCTAGTGACATCTCCTCTAGTAAGAAAGATAATTTTGATGATGATGTTGAAATTCTTGAAGAAAAGATAGATGAGATGGCATTACAAGATGATAATCAAAAGTTGAGTGAAGGAGCATCATCAAGCCAAGAGGCTATTGTGGATCATGGGCTAACTAAAGCTTGGAGGTATGCTCACGGGCATCCTAAGGAACTAATTCTAGATGATCCATCTCAACCGGTTAGGACTAGAGCATCTCTTAGGAATTTGAATAACCATCTAGCTTTTGTCTCACACTTTGAGCCCAAACATATAGAAGAAGCCGAAAATGATGTAAATTGGATAAATGCAATGCAAGAAGAACTAAACCAATTTACTAGAAACAAAGTGTGGAATCTAGTTGAGAGACCTTCTGAATATCCAATTATAGGTACTAAATGGATTTATAAAAATAAACTTGATGAAAATGGAACTGTTATAAGGAATAAGGCTAGACTAGTAGCAAAGGGTTATAATCAAGAAGAAGGTATAGATTTTGATGAAACCTTTGCTCCTGTAGCTAGACTTGAGGCTATTAGACTATTATTAGCATATACATGCTCTAAGGACTTCAAACTATTTCAAATGGATGTAAAAAGTGCATTTTTAAATGGGTATATTAATGAGGAGGTATATGTAGAACAACCTCCTGATTTTGAAAATCATCAATACCCTAATCATGTTTATAAATTGAACAAAGTACTTTATGGTTTGAAACAAGCACCTAGAGCATGGTATGAGAGACTTAGCAAATTCCTATTAGAACATGAGTTCTCTAGGGGTAATGTAGATACAACTCTATTTCTGAAAAAGAAAAACCAAGATATGCTGTTAGTACAGATTTATGTTGATGATATTATTTTCGGTGCTACTAACAATCGTCTCTGCGAAGAATTTGCTAACTTGATGCAGAGTGAATTTGAGATGAGCATGATGGGAGAGCTGACTTACTTCCTTGGACTCCAAATCAAACAATCTGAAGGAGGCATCTTCATCAATCAAGCCAAATATATCAAGGAGATGCTCAAGAAGTTTGATATGGAGGGAAACAAATCAATCAGCACCCCCATGAGTTCATCATGCAAATTAGACCAAGATGAATCAGGTAAACCTGTAGATCAGAAACTGTATCGAGGTATGATAGGATCCTTATTGTATCTTACTGCAAGTAGACCTGATATTATGTTTAGTGTTTGCATGTGTGCTAGATATCAGGCTAATCCTAAAGAATCACATCTAGTTGCAGTTAAGAGAATTTTTAAATATTTAATAGGAACTAAGAATATAGGGCTATGGTACTCTAAAGAATCTAGCCTAAACTTAATAGGATACACAGATTCAGACTTCGCTGGATGTAAGCTTGATAGAAAAAGTACCAGCGGGTCGTGTCAATTTCTAGGAGAAAACCTTATCTCATGGTTTAGCAAGAAACAAAACTCGGTTGCATTATCTATTGCTGAAGCTGAATATGTTGCAGCCGGAAGTTGTTGTGCTCAAATCTTGTGGATTAAACAACAACTAGAAGATTATGGCATTAAACAAGATAAAATTCCCATTAATTGTGATAATACAAGTGCCATTAATCTAACTAAAAATCCAATTCAGCATTCAAGAACTAAACATATTGAGATACGACATCACTTCATAAGAGATCATGTATTGAATGGTGATGTGACACTCCAATTTGTTTGTACTGATGATCAATTAGCAGATATTTTTACAAAACCCCTAAGTGAAGAGAGGTTTAGTGTGCTTAGGAGGGGATTAGGAGTGATTGATCCATCCTAGTGGTAGTTTCCACTAGATTCATTGATTTTGATGATTAGTTTGTGGTTAAAATAGAGTTTCTCTTCAATGATCATCAAATCAGATCTTAATTTAGTGATTTTTCCTCGTTTGGCACAAACGAAGCATGATTTTTAGGTGCGTGCCAAAGTTAGAGACGACTCGAGTAAGTTTCAGAGTCAGCTCCTAAGGGGGAGTCGACTCGCGCATTTGCGGGAGTCGACTCGCATAGATGGCAGCAGAGGGGGAGTCGACTCACATATAGTCGGGAGTCGACTTTTTAACCCTAGATTTGTCGTTTCGAAAATACTTCTTTCTCAAGCCGCCACTGTTCACAAGCCCTAGAGCCGACTCCTAGGTCGTCCCCAATCCTTCCCAAGGCTTTTTCCAATCGATTCTTCACCGGTCTTTGGGTTTTCATCCCTTCCTAGGTCGTCCCCGGTCGGTCCCAAGCCTTCTCCGTCGACCTTTCCTACAGGCGCATAAGGAGAGTCGACTCGCGCATATTCTGGAGTCGACTCGAGGTCGAGTCGACTCGCGACTCAGTGGAGTCGACTCGCAGTCGGGATCCGACTTTTTAACCCTAGATTTGTCGTTTCGAAAACACTTCTTTCTCAAGCCGCCACTGTTCACAAGCCCTAGAGCCAACTCCTAGCTCGTCCCCAATCCTTCCCAAGGCTTTTTCCAATCGATTCTTCACCGGTCTTTGGGTTTTCATCCCTTCCTAGGTCGTCCCCGGTCGGTCCCAAGCCTTCTCCGTCGACCTTTCTCCGTCCTTTAGTTTTTTTTTATCCCGTCTAGGTCATTATGCCGCGTAAGACCGTAGTCCGGAAGAGGTTCCGACCCGAGGCCGGTCCCGAGCGGCGCTCCAAGGCGCGGCACGATCCCGCGAGGCCACCACCTCCGGCTCGTTCCCCGCCTAGGGCAGTTCCCGTGAGGCCATTGGCCGGAAAGGCCGTCACCACCGGGAGATATGTCGACTTCGACTATCTCTCCCGGAAAGGGTTCACCATAGGTGATAGGCTTAGGGTCCAGGGCTTAGAGTTTTTCCTTACATTAGACCTCCCCACTTACCCTGGCCTTGTTAGAGAGTTTTACGGTACCGTCCATCGGGGAGATGGGGGTATCGAGGGCACAGTAGCCGGTGTCCCTCTGTTCGTTACGGAGGATCTCATTGCCCACATCCTCCACCTTCCACAAGTAGGGGTGGCTCCCACACACCCTGAGGACAGGGTTGAGGCCCTTACGGCCGTTCTAGGGCATCCACCCCAGTCACCTCTAGACGAGGTATCCGCTAGCTCACTACCGATTGAGGTGCGGATCCTCTTGAGTATATTGTCTAGGTCCATCTTTCCTAAGACAGGGAGATTTGATTTTGTAAATGAGAGAGACCTAGCTCTGATGTTTTATATTCTTCAGGACACTCCAATCAACTTCCCCAAACTCATCTATAGGTATCTGTGTGAGCCCCTAGATAGACCTAGGCTCACCCTCCCATACGGCATGCTATTCACTCTTCTGTTTAGGGAGTACGAGATTCCCATTCCTCAGGGGGAACCCTTTCGCGCATTGTGATGGACTGATCGCACGCGTGCAGGGACCCTACACAGGATGGGGTTTCGGAAGAGAGAGGGGATCTGGGTTAGGAAGTCTACCCTCACCACACAGACCACCAGACCTTCCCCCAGTCCTGAGCCAGACTCTGACTTTCCAGACTTACCAGATCTTCCATCCACTCCTGCTCCTACCACCTCCGCTGGACCTTCCTCCTCGGCTCCACCATCCGTGGAGGTCCGCATTGATTCTGAGCAGCTCCGGGAGCTGCAGCAGGAGATAGTCCGAGATCTGAGGGATGAGTTGCTTCGGGAGCTCCGAGGTTCGGTGCCTACTCCCTCTCCTGCGCCCACATCTTCCGCATTGGTCCCTTCCCTGACAGCCGTGACAGACATGACGGCTGAGGTGCGGCAAGAGATATACAACATGAGGACCTTGATACAGGCCCAGTTCCACAGCATGAGTGAGGTCACGAGCACCACTCGACGGATGCGGGATGACATCGGCCGTGACATGTCCACCACCACCGCAGGGGCCGAGCGCTTGTCGAATGTGCTCATCGACAAGCTGGACGGACTGCAGAAGTCAGTACTCGAGCTGGATACGACACAGAGCAGGGCCATCCAGGCCATCATTCGCCAGCTAGAGAACGTGACCAATGCGGTCCAATCACTCGTGGAGCGCATGCCTCGAGGAGATACATCCTCGAGAGGAGGAGCCACATCCTCAAGAGGAGGAGTCACATCCTCGAGAGGAGGAGATACATCCTCGAGAGGAGGACCTACATCCTCGAGGAGACCGTAGCTACTTTTTGTATTTTGCTTTGACATGTATTGCTTTACGTTACTTATTGTATTCTGAAATGTACTTACATACAAATTAATACAATGAGTAGCCACATTTTTCTTCAATAATGTGCCTTTTGATCTATGTTTGATTGTGTGTTCTGTTTACCTCCTTTTTGATATGATGACAAAAAGGGGGAGAAATATGTATAAAATATGTAAAAGGGGGAAAAATATGTATAAAATATGTAAAAGGAATCAATGGAAATCAATAAAAAGCTAAACTCTTAAAACACACAAATTTGTTCTAAGTGGATTCGGTACCTCGAGGCTCATTATCTCTCTTTTGGGGCTCCTAATGGAGTAATCTCCAGAATCTATTCAAGGGATATTCGGAGATTAGCTGAATCCTACTCAAGAACAAATTGACAGATTTTTTCTCTAAAAACCAAAATTTCAGTTCAAAAACTTCAAAGCATTAAAAGGAAATTCAAAGAATCAAAACAAAGTAGAATGCATATGTTGAGGGAGAGAATCTGAAATTTTAAGAAAGCTAAATCATTAATTATATATAAGCCAAACAATTGAATGCATGATATGAAGGCTTATATAATTCCAAATGAAAGGGGGAGCTTTAACTCCGAAATTTATTGTTTCACTCCTTTCAAGCTTGGATAAATTGAATTACCAGACATTTGAATTCATTTATGGATTTTATTTGATTGTTTATTGTGCAATTCACTTTACATATACTCAATGTTTTGTCATCATCAAAAAGGAGGAGATTGTGGAGTGATTGATTAAAACCCTATTTGATTTTGATGAGCTCAAAGCATTTGAGTATATTTCTTGTTTACTAATGAATTCAATTAAGTGTTTCAGTGAAAATCTTGTCTAAGTGTCTCAAGACTTGGTTCATAATTTTTGGATAAATTAAGAAGTCAGCTTGAACCAAAGTCTGAGACTCGAGTCGACTCCAGAGTATCACGAGTCGACTCCAAGCGTATCAAGTTCACTGGCACGAGCTCGAGTCGACTCCGGATCAGTACGAGTCGACTCCGACTGAGAACAGACAGACGAACAGAAAGCTTCAACTCAGAACCTGTCAACGAGTCGACTCCCGAAGTGTGCGAGTCGACTCCGATGTTCACCGAGTCGACTCCAGGGTAGTAAGAGTCGACTCCAAGAGGAATACAAAGAAAAAGTCAGAGAGCAGTTTTCAGGTCTGAGATTCGAGTCGACTCCAGTGGAACGCGAGTCGACTCCGATGGTTGGCAGGTCGACTCCAAAGACAGCAAGAGTCGACTCTCAGCAGTACACAAAGAAAAAGTCAGAGGGCAGATTCTGGACTCTGAGATTCGAGTCGACTCCCGCATTATGCGAGTCGACTCCGAGACTCCGCGACCACAAAGAAGACAGAAGATCAAGTTACTGCCTCTGAGATTCGAGTCGACTCCCAGACAGCTAGAGTCGACTCCAAGGCAGCTTCACATCAAAAGGGCAGAAGACCAAGTTTCGGAAACTGAGAGCCGAGTCGGCTCCGAGGAAGCTCGAGTCGACTCCAAGACTGGATGAGCCAAAAGACAGAAGATAGGGAGTTCGGGCTCTGAACGCCGAGTCGACTCCCAGGACAGTCGAGTCGACTCGACTGGACCAAATTCAAAAATACGTCCACGGACTTCATGGGATGAGCCGACTCCGAGAAAGCCAAGTCAGCTCCAGAAGTTGGCGAGTCGACTCTGGGTCAAGACGAGTCGACTCCCAGTCGCGAAGGCAACTTTGATTCAAATCTGGAACAGTTGCAGAGTCGACTCCGGAAAAGTATGAGTCGACTGCCGCTACAGACGAGTCGACTCCTGATCGCGCGAGTCGACTCCAACCCACCAACGGACACATTTCAGACTGTACAGAGTGTGCAGAACGGGCAGAAAAAGCTCTCTAACGGCTAGTTTCCGTGGGGGTTGGTTTAAATAGCCACATAGGACTGTAGCAAGGCAGAGAACAACCATTCCACTCCAAGTATTCAAGCATTCAACTCTGCAACTTGTTCTTCAACGAGAAAAAGGGAAGATCTGCATTTACTGCATCCACCTACATCTTCCCAGCAATTAAAGAAGCTCCTCCTGCATTCAAGTCGACTACACATTCAAGAGGAGACCGAAGTTTAAGAAGCAATTCCTTTTCTCCAACTTAAAAGCGTTTGAGGGCTTCTAAACTCCTTTTAGATTATATTGTCTTTCATCTGCTTTTGAGAAGCTTGTTTTTCTGTTTGTCTATTCTATTTACAACTTGTATTTGCTTGATTCAATCGGGGGATTGAATCAAGGGTATAGAGGTTAGTTGGTGAGC
Organism: Phoenix dactylifera; assembly: GCF_051530095.1. Taxonomy (NCBI): domain Eukaryota; kingdom Viridiplantae; phylum Streptophyta; class Magnoliopsida; order Arecales; family Arecaceae; genus Phoenix; species Phoenix dactylifera. The sequence continues at coordinate 3,179,123 of NC_143206.1, read as the reverse complement.
CTAGTTATTAAAACCAACGTGTGTAAGGGTTTGATTGTGATCCCGAGAAAACAATCGGGGTGGTTCTAGTCGGTGAGCCTGGGAAAACCGACCGAGTTCGTTGTGAGCTCGTAAAACAACAAGTTTGGTTGTGAGCTTGGAAAACAACCGGCTGTAATCCAAGAGGGTTATAGTGAATTCCCAAGTGAGACTTGGGGAGTGGACGTAGGAGCAAAGGTTAGCTCCGAACCACTATAAAACTTGGTGTTTGTGTTTGATTGTCTCTCTTCTTCTTCCTCTCTTATCACTCACAGCACATAGCATTTAATTAAACAACTTGCAATAGTTTTAATTAGTCATCCACAACGTTTTAAATATCCAAATTATTTTAAAACCCAATTCACCCCCCCCCCCCTCTTGGGTTGTCTATCTGGGCAACACTCAGCATATAATCTTTACATAAAAAATTAATTTTTAGAGTACAAGATTTTCAATTATAGAAGCTTGATTATTAGTACATGATATAATATATGTCTACCAATATAGAATTCAAATTATTTAATACATTTGATCAAAATAAATTTCTAAATCAATGTAGATGAACCATCCATTCAGACTCTCCCAGCTTTTACAGCTATGGCTATTATTGGCCCGTGGCTAGCCCGAGAAGTGACTTGATCTTGACTATAACATGCCGCCCATCGACATGTGGCAATGATCACCCCACTGGAGGCCTGAAAGAAAATTATTGATGAGAGCACAAAAGTGCGATCTACATACCACTTAAATTAGTCTTATTGTTAACAGATGATGATAATTTCGTCGAGTTAATATTATACTTTTGTTTCATATAGGTTATCGTAAATCAGAAATAAAATGCATATTTGATACAGATTTGGTTCAGGAAGATGCATAGCCCAAGCTGTGCGCACCTGATCTCGCCATGGCCTAGTCGAGCCCATCATCTCGCAAGCATCTCTGCGTGCAAGCCGCATCCTCTCAACCAGATTTCACCCACCTCAACCATTCACGAGTCCAAAGAACTGTGATCTTTCCCCCGAATCAGGATATGTGATCTGATCTCCCGCACCTAATCTCCAGCTCCTCTCACGCGTGCATCCCGTATTTCCGCTCACCCAAATTTCTTCCGCCCGTTTAAGGCGCCTCCCAGCTTCCCATCTTCACCGCATTCCCATTTCTTTGTGGTCGAAAGAAGGAAACAGCGCCAAGGATCCATGATCTGCTCTTCTCCTGCGATCAGCTCCAGCGCTCGAGCCCGTGAAGCCTCCCAGCATCCCGTCTCCACCGTGTCCGCTTCTCCCGCGCTCTCAGCCATCTGCCGGACCCGCATCCGAGCTCCTCATGAACGCACGCCTCCGTCCGCGATCACAGAGCGGATTAACGCCCCAGCTGCCGCAGCTCTCATCCCTTTTCATAGCAGCATCCCATGATTACCTCCCGGATCAGTGATCCGTTCTTCTTCAACCCGCTCCACGTGCATCCAGCCATTCGTGAGGTCCACAGCAGCGAATTCGTGATCTAATTTTCAGCATTCAAAGCTTCCGGATCCGCATCCCAGATTCCAGTGTCCGTTTTGATTTGCTTGGAAGGTTATTTGGAGGGGTTTTGATTGTATAAAAAGGGGGGAAGAACAGAGGAGCCGGGGGCCATCGAAGAAGAAGAACAGGGGGGCGTCGGGCTGCTGCAGAGTTTTCAAACAAAAAAAAAAGAGAAGAAGGAAACAGGGTATGCCCTGTTTTCGAAAAGAAAAAGAAAAAAAAGGGAAATAAGAGAGGGAAAGGCTAGTGCTTTTGTAATGGGAGGCTAACACCTTTGGTCAAGGGTGATGGAAGAACCCTTGATAGTTTGCTTTCATCAAGTAAAATTCTGAACGATTATTTTCTTTGATTTACATCTATTATATGCTCTTGGTTCTTGCATACTTATTTGTTAGATAGATCTTGTACGGTTTATATTTATTGATGCATGGGTTGTTTCGATTTTTGATTTATCGTAGACGTAACCGGCACGATAAATACTTGAATATTGAATTCATGTTTTCAAAGTATATATTCCATGCTTAGAACTGTTCTATCTAATTAATCCTTAATCAAGAATCGCAAAAATTTAATTGTTGAAAATTATATTATCAAGGGGGAATCCAGATTCCTAGCCTTCTCTATATTCTTGAACGTTGTTTAATTATTTATTATTCTCTGCTTTTAATTTTTGAAGACCAACTAAAAATCACATCTAAAAAATTACGCTAATAATCTATAGATCGTTCCCTGAGGAATCGACCTCGGACTTCCGAGTTATACTACTTGTGCGATTCTCCTGCACTTGGGAGAACAGTTTTATTTTTGCATCAAGTTTTTGGCGCCGTTGTCGGAGAACGGCTGAGTTATTAGTATAATTTTAGATTTAATTAGTACCTTAGTAGTTAGTATTTGTCTTTTGAAAAAAAAAAAAATCTTTACTACTATTTTTAGTTCCCTACATAGTCTGCATCAAACTCTGATATCATAGATATTAGATGTCTGATTTGACTCAAATTTGGTCAGCTAGTGCAAGACAAATTGTTCAATAATCTGAACGGTCTGATTGACATTCGGAGACTTTTAAGACCATTATATTAATATAAAACCTTGCTGCTTTCTGTTTTAAATTTTCTGCATTTAATTTTTTTTAGAATCAGAATTTTATTGTTACTATATCTCATTACCCCTTGTTGCTAATTGAAAATCAATAAAAAAAAATTTTGAGAAAAGATCAAGGGTGATTATTCAAAAATTTATAAAAAAAAGAGGAAAAATCTAAAATTTCAAATTTCAAATTTCAAACTTCAACTCATAAAATTTTTTTAAAAAAATAAATAATTTGCTTGATCACCTATTCAATGAAATTTAATGTCATGTCATAAAACATTAAAAAAAAAATCTCTTGATTGTTGCATATAGTATAAAACATCATCATAAAATATTTTAAGGGCAGAACCCATTTAAAAAGATAAGGTCGGGATTTCATCACTCGTCCTTAGCCCAAAAATCACCCCAGTGCATAAATATCCTAAGCTTAACTAAAATCAACTAGACGTTGGCCCCTAAGGACATTCGAGCTCAATAGGACGAAGACCACCGAAAGTTGCACCAATTTCGCTCTGTGGCTTAGTTGATGTCTAGGCAAGCTTTGTCCCTATAAGGAAGACAGTTCATCTGTTCGAGGCAAGTGGGTTTTAAGTGGGACCTTTGCGAACGCATCGTGACCCCTCCACTTACTAGGGAGCTTACCTGGTCAACTCGGTTCATTAGACCGGATTGGAGGCTTAGGTGCCCTCTTCAAACCAGTTAGGAGCTGTCTAGAAATTTAAGAAAAATATTAGAAATTGAGGTGTAATGCTTTGTTGCATGTTTGATTGTGAATAGATTTTTATTTTAGGGTGTCGTTTTAGGTTATCTTTAGTTAGTACTTATATTTAAAATAAAATAAAATAAAATAAAATAAAAAAAGAGAGGGAAATATTTTGCATGCTAAAGTGGAATAGGGACGACACTGGTCGATTAAGTCGTACAACTTTAGATCATCCCTTAGGACATACCCCTAAAATTCCTTCTCAATATCTCACACCTTGTGAGATGGCTGATTTTAATGAAGATGCGGGGAGTCACCACGATCGAGAACGTGAACCCCATGTTATGACCCTAAGACAATACTTACAACCGGCTAGGACTAGTCAACCTTCATGCATAATTTTTTCTGATAATGTAGGACATTTTGACATCAAACCCGGGGTAATTCAATTGCTTCCCAAGTTTCACGGATTAGAATCCGAGAGTCCGTATCTTTATTTAAAAGATTTTGAAGAATTAAGTATTACATTTAGAGTGCCAAACGTCACCGAGGATGTCCTCAAATTGACATTGTTCCCTTTCTCTCTAAAGGATAAGGCCAAAACGTGGCTAAACTCGTTGCGACCTAGATCAATAAGAACTTGGCAAGATATGCAGAGAGAATTTTTGAAGAAGTTCTTTCCCACACAAAGGACCAACTTTTTAAAAAGACATATTAGCAATTTCCAACAAAAAGATAATGAAACATTTTATGAATGTTGGGAAAGATTTAAAGACCTTCTTCTCTCATGCCCTCATCACGGATTCAAAACTTGGAGAACCATTAGCTTCTTTTATGAAGGTTTATCTCCACAGTTGAAACAGTTTGTAGAGACCATGTGCAATGGTAGATTTTTAGAAAAACACCCTGATGAGGCGTGGGAATATTTGGATTCCCTTGCTGAGACTGCCCAACTTTGGGACAATGGGGATAGAAACACCAAGTCTTTACCTAAGCTTACTAGCTCTGTACAGGGAGGCCTTTACAACCTCAGAACTGAGGATGATCTTCATGCTAAAATGGCAGCCCTCACTAGGAAGGTAGAAGAAATTGAGCTTAGGAAGATTGAGCCTGTCAAGACTATAGAACTTAGAAATAAGTGTTGTGGTATCTGCGATATGTCGGATCATACTACTGCAGATTGTCCCACCATACCAGTATTCAAAGAAGTCTTGCACGATCAAGCAAATGCTATGAACTCCTACCAAAAGCCTTATAACGATCCATACTCGAATACCTATAACCCTGGTTGGAAGAATCATCCAAACTTTAGGTGGAGAAACGATCATCCTCAACAGGCACACCATTCAGCTCCTCCACCTGCACATCCTACCTATGCACCATCACCTTCTCAAAAGCCAAATATCGAGGATACCTTGCAATCCATACAAACTTTTCTACAAGGTCAAGCTAATATCAATGCTCAAAATACTCGAAATTTTGAAGACATAAGGAACCAATTGTCAATGTTGACTACCGTCCTAAGTACCCAAGAGAAGGGTAAGCTTCCAGCTCAACCCCAACCTAACCCACAAGTGCACGGTAGTAATAATACGGCTCCTTCTAGTTCGCATACAGAGCATGCAAAGAGCATCATGACTTTGCGTAATGGGAAAGTCATTGATCAAACCGTCCCATTGAGACCGCAGGTCACTTCTAATTCTGATGCTCCCAAAGTTGATGAAAGGGACAAAGAAGAAGTTGAGGTCCCAACTTCTACTAAGAAAGTTGAATGTCCTTTTCCTCCACCTTTTCCACAACGGTTAAAGCCGTTGCAAAAGCTCGAACCTAATTCTGAAATTCTTGAGCTTTTTAAACAAGTAAAGATCAACATACCTCTTCTTGATGCAATCAAACAAGTACCCTCATATGCCAAATTTTTGAAGGACTTGTGTACTGTCAAACGCCGACTAAATGTTAAGAAGAAGGTATTTTTAACTGAAAATGTGAGTGCTATTTTGCAGCACAACATTCTCCCTAAATATAAAGATCCAGGTTGCCCAACCATTTCATGCATCATAGGCGACTTTAGGATAGAGCGAGCATTGTTAGATTTAGGGGCGAGTGTGAATTTGTTGCCATATTCTGTATATGAGCAACTTGGTTTAGGTGAGTTGAAGCCAACCTCCGTCACTTTGCAATTAGCTGACAGGTCAGTTAAAATTCCAAGGAGAATTATCGAGGATGTATTAGTCCAAGTAGACAAGTTCTACTTTCCTGTCGATTTTATTATATTGGACACACATCCGGCTTCGAACTCACAGTCTCAGATTCCGGTCATTTTAGGACGTCCATTCCTTGCAACTTCTAATGCATTGATTAATTATAGGAATGGCGTCATGAAGTTTTCTTTTGGTAACATGACCTTAGAACTGAACATTTTTAATGTGTGCAAACAACCCAATGATCCCGAAGAGAGTAAGGAGGTTGATTGGGTTGAAACCATCGCAGAAGAATATTTGTTAGCTAAAACAATTAACGACCCATTCAATGATAGCTTAATTGATTGGTGTCCTAATGGAACCAATGATGATGATTTGTCAGGCACACCTATTGTGGATAATCTGGATATCAAGATGGTCAATGGGTGGAGACCAAAAGTAGGAGAATTTGAGGGATTGTCGCCTCGAGAGGTGAAAATAGTACTATCCCATGAGCAAGCACCCAAGCTCGAATTGAAACCCTTACCAAAGGAACTTAAGTATGCTTTTCTTGGATCCGAAGATACTTTTTCTGTAATCATCTCGTCTGGACTTGATCATACCCAAGAAAGAAAATTAATTGATGTTTTAAAGAATCATAAAGGAGCCTTAGGGTGGTCTATTGCCGATTTGAAGGGAATTAGCCCCTTAATTTGCACGCACCGGATATATTTGGAGGACAATGCCAAAACTACAAGGCAAATGCAACGAAGGTTAAATCCTACAATGAGAGATGTGGTTAAGGCAAAAGTCCTCAAGTTGCTTGACGTGGATATTATTTACCCAATTTTCGACAGCAAGTGGGTAAGCCCTACTCAAGTCGTTCCTAAGAAATCGGGTTTGACGGTAGTAGAAAATGAACAAGGTGAACTAGTTCCAACTCGTGTCCCGACGAGTTGGCGCATGTGTGTTGACTACCGAAAGCTGAATTTGGTCACACGAAAGGATCACTTTCCTTTACCCTTCCTAGACCAAGTATTGGAGAGGGTTGCAGGGCATGATTTCTATTGTTTTCTCGATGGCTATTCGGAATATTATCAAATTGAAATTTCACCGGAAGATCAAGAGAAGACTACCTTTACTTGTCCTTTTGGCACATTTGCTTTCCGACGAATGCCATTCGGGTTGTGTAATGCACCTGCAACATTCCAAAGATGCATGCTCAGCATCTTTGAAGACATGAACGAAAAATTTTTGGAAGTGTTCATGGACGACTTCTCCATTTTTGGCGACACATTTGATGATTGCCTGTCACATTTACAAGCTGTCTTAGCTCGATGTATGGAAAAGAATTTGATACTGAATTGGAAGAAATGCCACTTCATGGTGCCAAAGGGAATTGTCTTAGGACGTATTGTTTCATCGAGGGGCATGGAAGTAGATAGAGCTAAGACTGATTTAATTGCTAAGCTACCTGCACCCAAGATGGTTAGAGATGTTAGATCATTTTTGGGTCACGCCGGATTTTATAGGAGGTTCATCAAGGACTTTAGTGTCATATCTCGACCATTATGTAACCTCCTATCCCTTGATACACCATTCAATTGGACTGAAACCTGTCAGGAGGCATTTGAAAAGTTGAAGTCTATGCTTAGCACTGCACCCATCGTGCGACCACCCGATTGGTCATTACCTTTTGAGATTATGTGCGACGCTAGCGACTATGCAATAGGAGCTGTCCTAGGACAACGCAAGGATAATAAGCCATATGTCATTTACTATGCAAGTAAAACCTTAAACGATGCTCAAATGAATTACACTACCACCGAGAAGGAATTGCTTGCAGTAGTATTTGCCTTAGATAAATTTCGCGCTTATATCCTTGGTGCTCCTATTGTTATCTTCACGGACCATGCGGCACTAAAATATTTGTTGGATAAGAAAGAGGCCAAACCACGCTTAATACGATGGATACTTCTACTCCAAGAATTTGACATCACTATCTGATGAGAGCACAAAAATGCGATCTACATGTCACTAAAATTAATGTTATTGCTAACCGATAATAATAAATTCACTAGATTAATATTATATTTGGGTTTGACACAGATTATCATAAATTAGAGATAAAATGCACATTGAGTACAAATTTGACTTCAGAATGATCCCTTCCCAGATCCGACCCGGTTGAAGATCGAGTTGGGTCCGAGTCGGGTTCGGGTCCGAGTCGGGTCCGAGTCGGGTTCGGGTCCGGATCCAATTTTTCTATACTTTTGGGAAAGAATTTTTAGCAGATCTAATTTGACCATATCATAACTATGAGGTGCTGGGTGACCCATGACTTGAAAGACTTGCAATTGACCTCCAGTCAGAACAGATGACTCCTCCCATCTCAGGAGGGCAAAGAAAGTCCCAGACCTTCTTCCAAAATCCAATTCCATTGCAGAAACTAGCACATAACCCATATTCAATGAAGGGAGATCCTCTCACCCGCATCAAAGCATCCATGCGAAAACAGGGGAGAGGGAATGATCCCATGCGTCCGCCACAACGATCCCAAGTGCCCGTTCGAATGCATCCAACTCCCGTGCCAGCCACCGTGCCAGCAGCCCGCATTCTTCACGCGGTGAACATCCCAGCGATCCAGCCTCCTCCATCGCGCCCAATCATCCCGGAATCCCAGCGGCCAGCCCCTCCTTCCAACGATCCCGCCTCACAGATCGCCTCCAGCCGCATCCGTCCATCTTCCACGGCATCCTCCCATCGATCCCGGATCGCCTTCCATTCCATGTGCGATCTCGGATGATCGCCTCCTCCTCCAGCAACCGTCCCGTGATCCAGCCTCCTCCGCCTATGCTTCCGCCGTGATGCAGCCGAGATCCCGCCCACGGTCGCAGACCGCGCCCTCCTCCTCTTCCGGAATCCCAGCGGCCATGATCCCTCGCCCGTTTCTCTTCCTCCAGGCTCGGGCGATCTATAAATAGGGGAGTTCTCGGCAGGAGGAGGAGAGCTCGGCGAGGAAGAAGAAGGGGGCCGGCGGGTCCACAGAAAAGAGAAGAACAGGGGAGAGGGCTCGGTTTGGGAGAGAAGAAAGAAAATCAAAAAGAAAATCAAACAGGGGAGATGGCTCTGTTTTGTGAAAAGAAAGAATAAAAAATAGGAAAGAGGGAAAAGGGGAGTTTTCTTGTTTTTCTTCCTTTGTTTTTATTTTTTATTTTGTAGAAGGAGGAAGCATTAGGCTTCCAATCTTCATTTACTATTGTAATTGTTCTTTTATGCAATCCATTAATTTTTCTTTTATGCAATTCATGTTTTAGGTTAAGTTTAATTTCTGCAATTTATTTTTATGCATTCAAGAATTCTTGTTTTAGTTGCAATATATGAAATTTTCTTTCATGCAGTTTATGTTTCAGGCTTCAATCTTCCTAAGCACTGTTTTCATCCATGCCAAAGTTTTCCTTTAAATAGTTAAATATTTTATTAAATTTATAAATGCTCTTCTATTCCAAGTATTTGTCTTTTCGTTATTTTCAAATGAAAAACCTTCTCTGGCAGACTAGAGAATCATTTAACATCCTCAAAGTAATGTTTTTCTTTTGTTATTCAAAAATCGATTTTGAATCCGAGTGAACGTTCTAATTTTTATGTAACTCCAACCGCCTCCCTGTGGATCGACCTCTTACAACCACTTTTCTTCGGGTAGAACAGGTAAGAGTAAATTAAATTTAAACTTTGTTCGTCGGTTCTAACAACGATCGGTCTAGCATATTTTTAGTTAGACAGAAAAAGGACGAACAGAATTTTGGCGCCGCTGTCGGGGAGGCAAATCGAGAAGCAAGAACGATCACGAAGATCAAATCAAATTTTGGATGTCCGGAGTGAACGTACTCCGGTAGTAAGTTTTTATTTTTTTTATTTTTTTTTATTTTTATTAATTTTCCTTATTTTGATAATTTCTAGTTAATAATTTCATAGTTATTAAATTCTAAAATTTGAAATTCGAAATTTAAAATTCAAAAAAAAAATTAAAATTTTAAAAAAAATCAAAAATTCAAAATTTTTTTTTAATTCAAAATTTGAATTCTGAGATTCGAAATTTGAAGTAGAAAAAAAGAAAAAATTTTTAAATTAAATCAAAAAAAATATATAAAAAAATTATTATTTTTGTTAGTAATTGATAGGGTGCAATCCCCCGAGGTTATCATACCTCTATTGGGACTCCTCACGGAGTAATCTCCAGAGCTTATTCAACGGGCATTCGGAGATTGACTGACGCATAAGAATTGTGTTTAGTTTACATTCAAGTTATTGCTATAAAAAAAATAAAAATAAAAATAAAAAATTATTAAAAAAATAAAAATAAAAATAAAAAAATTTTTGCTTGCTCATTTAATCAATACAACCTAATGACATTGCATAAACTTTAAAAAAAAAAATATTGATTATTTGCTGCATTTAGTATTAAGCATTTGCATAAAGTAATTAAGGGCAAAACCCATTAAAAAGATAAGGTCGGGAAGTCATTACCTGTCCTTAGCCCAAAAATCACCACCTTGCATACATATCCTAAGCCAAATTAAATTAAAATCAAATTAGACGTTGGCCTTAGGGTTTTCGAGCTCAATTAGGCTCTTGGAAAGAAGCGGCTGAAAGCCACTCCAGTGAGGATTTAGTAATTGGTGATGTCTAGGAAAGTTTTACAACAGTGAGAACTGTTACGGGTATTGTGGTATCGGTGTATCCCTTCTGGCACCAACGCACACCCCGGGACTTTCCTGGTCACTGGTTACTGGATCACTTAACTGGTAAGCTCAAGCTTAATCTGAAAGGGAGATTAGGAGCTGTCTAATCTAGAGAGAATTTCAGGAACTTTTTAACCTGATAAGTCTCTGTGCAACTAGATTTAAGAAGCTACTAAACCTCACTTAGCTCTAAGACTAATAGGGTCAAATTGTTGTGTGGTGTTGATTGTGGTCATCTTGGTCTAGCCCTTCTTCTTATCTTTTAGGATTTCGTTTAAAAAATTGAGTCTAATTAAGTTGTGGAAAATGTATGCATGGTAGAAGGTCATTAAGGGATAAGTTAACCCCATTTGATCCTGAGATTGATAGAACTTTTCATCATAACCTGCGAACTGTAAACCAACCGTCGATCTCTACAATGGGTGAACATATTAGAACCCTGAATGAATTATTCGCTCCTGCATCCACTAGTCCACCTACATGTATAGTATTGCCAATAAATAATGCAGCCCAATTTGAAATTCGGGCTGCAACAATAAACATGTTACCCAAGTTTCATGGGTTCGAGAGTGAACAACCCTATATTCATCTAAACAAGTTTTTGACAATCTGTCAAACATTTAGAAATCAAAACTTAGATGAAGAGGGTATTAAATTAAGATTGTTTCCCATGACTTTAGAAGATCGTGCTGCTGCATGGCTGTATTCCTTTGCTTCAAATTCCATCACATCATGGGAACAGCTGTCTAGGAAGTTCATGGCTAAGTTCTATCCCATAGTAAAAACTGAAAAAATTAAGGATGCCATCAGAACTTTTAGAGGAAAATCTGAAGAAGAATTCTTTCAAACTTGGGAACGATTCCATGACTTGTTGGTCAAATGCCCACACCATGGGCTTGATAAGGCTGATCTGGTCCACTTCTTTTATAAAGGACTAACTCCGGCACATAGAAACATGATCGAGTCCATGCATAAAGGTAGGTTCATGAACCAAACCCCGGATCAAGCCTATGAATTTCTTGTTGACTTAGACGAGAATGCCCAAAATTGGAGTAGCTATGGTGAGGAAGTAAATAGAGATGAGTTCGGATCTAGAAAACCAGGTAATTATGAAATGAAAACAGATCCAGAACTCAAAAATGTCATGTCCAATCTGGTGACTGGAATGAATAACTTAAGCAAAAAGTTTGATGCTTTCACTATTTTCACTAGTTCGAGTTCATACAAAGAGTCAAATCACGTCATGAAAGTAGATCACGAGTCATATAATTTGTGTGTCTTGTGTAACAGTCCGGAGCATCTAGTGGAGTGCTGCCCTAATCTGCCCACCATAAAGGCCGAGCAAGCAAATGCTCTAAATTCATATAGTGCCTTTAAGAAGCCCACTCCCAACTCGTTCAGCCCAGTTTATCACCCTGATAATAGGTTCCACCCAAATTTCTCATACAAGCAAAATGAACCTATTCAGCATCAAGGTGGTCCACCAGGTTTTCAGAACAACTTCCCCAGGATAGGTCCATTACAAATAAACCAACCATTGGTTCCATCTGTACCTCCTTATAATGCCCCTATCCCACAGCAACCTTCACAATTAGAAACCATGATGGCTAATATGATGAAACAACAACAAGATTTTATCAAGCAACAACAACAGGCCAATACAGCCCAAGCCCAGACTAACCAATTCCATGCGCAAGCAATTGCAAAACTTGAGGTTAGTCTAAGCCAAATAGCAAACTCTCTAGAGGATAGAAAGAAAGGTGAACTACCTAGTCAACCAGTGCCTAACCCTAGTAGACAACAAAATCAAGATCAAAGAGGTCAGTATCAAATCAATGGAAATCCGACCTATGAAGTCCAGGCGATTACCACTCTAAGGTCTGGCAAGCAAGTGGACAATAAAGTCCAACTTTCTGAATATGAAAAAGAAAATAAAAATAAATCCGATAAGAACCCAATTCAGAAGAGAGGTCAAGAACAGGACAAACCAGAAAAAAGGGAAAAACCTATAGAAACATACAAACCCAAGGTTCCCTTCCCCAGCAGACTTCAGGACTCCAAGAAACAATCTAACTTTGATGATATCATGGAAGTCTTTAAAACTGTTCAAATAAATATACCTTTTCTCGATGCCATAAGACAAATTCCCTCCTATACAAAATTCTTGAAAGACCTCACCACGGTCAAAAGAAAAACCAGTATTCCTAGGCAAGCTGTTATGGCTGCACAAGCCTCATCTCTCATTCAACAACAGATTGCCCCGAAATTCAAAGACCCTGGTTGCCCCACCATTGAAATAAAAATAGGAGAGACGATCATCCAGAGAGCCCTATTAGATTTAGGAGCCAGTGTGAACCTACTTCCCTACTATGTGTACCAAAAGTTAGGTTTGGGGGAATTAAAGCCCACAAATATTACCCTTTCCTTAGCAGATAGGACGGTGAAGTACCCCAAGAAGATTGTAGAGGATGTAATAGTGAAAGTAAATGAGTTTTACTATCCTGTGGACTTCGTTATCCTTGAGACTGAACCTGCAATACATCCAGACAGTCACACACCTATAATTTTAGGTAGACCTTTCTTAGACACAGCAAATGCTGTGATTAACTGTCGAAATGGGATGCTGAAGTTATCTTTTGGCAACATGAAAGTCGAACTTAATGTCTTTAACATAAGTAAACAACCACTAGATGACAAAGAAATCAATGAAGTTGACATGATTGAAAGTCTGGTTCAGGAGACTTTCTTACAAACCTATAATAAGGATCCTTTAGAGGCTTACCTTGCCCATTCCGAGGAAGGGGTCAAACATGCGCCCCTTAGTTCTGTTCTCCTTATGAGCATAGATCGTCATCAGCCGACTGTTCTTCATCAGACTCTTCCAAAACCATTCTTAGATAATGGTTGAAAAAAAAGGAGGATTTACATTTTGTCCGGCTGAAGACATAAAACTTAGCGCTCTTGGGAGGCAACCCAACATGTAAATATTATTAAAATAATAATAATAATAATAATAATAATTAAAATAAAAAAATTAAAAAATTACTAACATGCAGGTTTGGGGGTTTTTGGCCCCAATTGTTACTTTATCCACCCATATCAGGTAACTTCTCCTCTATCCTATTACTGCTTTAAATTCTCTTTAACATTGAGGACAATGTTAGATTTAGGTATGGGGGTGAGAATATTTTTGATTTTTTATGCCAAAAAAAAATTAAAATTAAAAAAAAAAGGAGTTCAGATTTTTAACTCAAACTCTAATCTTTTTGGCTGTACAAACTAGGAATTGCTTTGACAATAGCTTTGAGTTAAGGAATATGATAGCAGTTCTAGCTTGAGTTTTCGTCCCACCTATCTTCTGCTAACATGTTACAAGATGATTTAGCACCAACACGTAAGCATATGAATAGTGGGGTATGTATACTTGCAACTAATATGAATACTTTTAATCTTCGGGATAATTTAAAGTTATATGTGTGATGAACATCCTAATCAAAAAAAAAAAGAAAAAAAAAGAAAAAAAAGAAAGATAAAATAAAATAAAAATAATGAGTTTATTTTAAGTCTTCTCACTGAGTAACCGGGCCTCTTGCCTGACAAGCAGCGAGTGTTCGCGTAAAAAGGTGAGTATGATTGAGATTAAACTCGGAGTGACTAATTTGGCCTTGAAGCCTAGTTAACTTGAGTTATTAAGCCTGTTAGGGTGTCTCTACACCTAGTGCCCTGAGCCATCTGGATTGGGAGTCATTGGCCTAACACTCGCTACATGGGTTAGCTAGAAAGCTTAATAAGGCTAGATATTGCACAAGTCATTCTTCTTTTCATTCAAAAAAAAATAAAAATAAAATAAATAAATAAATAAATAAATCTGGGGTGTTCATTACCATTTAACTCTAGAAAGTCTTGAAAATTGAAGTGATCATGTTGGAAGTAAGTGAAAGCCACTCATTTATATGATACTATCTTGCACCTCACTACATTCTTGACTTGTTAGCAGATAGATGGGGAGTAATGAAACTTGAGTTAGAGTCTGCTTAAATATGATAGCAATAAGTCTTTATTGTCCTTGCAATTCTAAGTTCATACAGTAATACTTGTTCAAATTTCGAGTTAAAAATTGGAAATCCCTGACTGATGAAGTTTGTGGGTAACTTCACTGCAAACCCTCACGAGACAACACTCGTCCATTAGGGTAACCTAGGGGTTTAAAGGCTTGTTGCACGTGCTAAGTGCAATCGTGATTCCCTACGAAAATGGGTACATATCTTAGTTTTGTGTATTTAGTTTAAAAAAAAAAAAAAAAGAAAAAAAAAAAGAGAGTCATAAGTTAGACTACATCTTTTTGTGCCCTCATTTCATCGTTTGCTTGTTAATTGCTAGAGACTAGCAATAAGCTAGTTGGGGGGTGTGATGAGAGCACAAAAGTGCGATCTACATGTCACTAAAATTAATGTTATTGCTAACCGATAATAATAAATTCACTAGATTAATATTATATTTGGGTTTGACACAGATTATCATAAATTAGAGATAAAATGCACATTGAGTACAAATTTGACTTCAGAATGATCCCTTTCCAGATCCGACCCGGTTGAAGATCGAGTCGGGTCCGAGTCGGGTTCGGGTCCGAGTCGGGTCCGAGTCGGGTTCGGGTCCGGATCCAATTTTTCTATACTTTTGGGAAAGAATTTTTAGCAGATCTAATTTGACCATATCATAACTATGAGGTGCTGGGTGACCCATGACTTGAAAGACTTGCAATTGACCTCCAGTCAGAACAGATGACTCCTCCCATCTCAGGAGGGCAAAGAAAGTCCCAGACCTTCTTCCAAAATCCAATTCCATTGCAGAAACTGGCACATAACCCATATTCAATGAAGGGAGATCCTCTCACCCGCATCAAAGCATCCATGCGAAAACAGGGGAGAGGGAATGATCCCATGCGTCCGCCACATCGATCCCAAGTGCCCGTTCGAATGCATCCAACTCCCGTGCCAGCCACCGTGCCAGCAGCCCGCGTTCTTCACGCGGTGAACATCCCAGCGATCCAGCCTCCTCCATCGCGCCCAATCGTCCCGGAATCCCAGCGGCCAGCCCCTCCTTCCAACGATCCCGCCTCACAGATCGCCTCCAGCCGCATCCGTCCATCTTCCACGGCATCCTCCCATCGATCCCGGATCGCCTTCCATTCCATGTGCGATCTCGGATGATCGCCTCCTCCTCCAGCAACCGTCCCGTGATCCAGCCTCCTCCGCCTATGCTTCCGCCGTGATGCAGCCGAGATCCCGCCCACGGTCGCAGACCGCGCCCTCCTCCTCTTCCGGAATCCCAGCGGCCATGATCCCTCGCCCGTTTCTCTTCCTCCAGGCTCGGGCGATCTATAAATAGGGGAGTTCTCGGCAGGAGGAGGAGAGCTCGGCGAGGAAGAAGAAGGGGGCCGGCGGGTCCACAGAAAAGAGAAGAACAGGGGAGAGGGCTCGGTTTGGGAGAGAAGAAAGAAAATCAAAAAGAAAATCAAACAGGGGAGATGGCTCTGTTTTGTGAAAAGAAAGAATAAAAAATAGGAGAGAGGGAAAAGGGGAGTTTTCTTGTTTTTCTTCCTTTGTTTTTATATTTTATTTTGTAGAAGGAGGAAGCATTAGGCTTCCAATCTTCATTTACTATTGTAATTGTTCTTTTATGCAATCCATTAATTTTTCTTTTATGCAATTCATGTTTTAGGTTAAGTTTAATTTCTGCAATTTATTTTTATGCATTCAAGAATTCTTGTTTTAGTTGCAATATATGAAATTTTCTTTCATGCAGTTTATGTTTCAGGCTTCAATCTTCCTAAGCACTGTTTTCATCCATGCCAAAGTTTTCCTTTAAATAGTTAAATATTTTATTAAATTTATAAATGCTCTTCTATTCCAAGTATTTGTCTTTTCGTTATTTTCAAATGGAAAACCTTCTCTGGCAGACTAGAGAATCATTTAACATCCTCAAAGTAATGTTTTTCTTTTGTTATTCAAAAATCGATTTTGAATCCGAGTGAACGTTCTAATTTTTATGTAACTCCAACCGCCTCCCTGTGGATCGACCTCTTACAACCACTATTCTTCGGGTAGAACAGGTAAGAGTAAATTAAATTTAAACTTTGTTCGTCGGTTCTAACAACGATCGGTCTAGCATATATTTAGTTAGACAGGAAAAGGACGAACACTATCAAAGATAAAAAAGGAGTAGAGAATGTGGTTGCTGACCATTTATCACGATTAGTTTTTCATGATTCAGTGCCACAGTTTTCCATCAAGGACTCATTCCCTGAAGAGCAGTTGTTTGCACTTTCTAGTATACCATGGTATGCAGATATTGTAAATTTTCTTGTTACAAGCCGGATGCCGGAGCATTGGGAGTCGACAGATAAAAAAATTTTCTTGCGCGAAGTAAAGAATTATTACTATGACGAACCCTATTTGTTTAAATATTGCAATGATCAAATCTTTAGACGATGCATACCGGATCATGATATACAAAGCGTACTTTCTTTCTGCCACACTGATGCTTGCGGTGGACACTTTGCCTCTAAGAAAACTGTTGCAAAAGTTTTGCAATGTGGTTTCTATTGGCCCACTATGTTCAAAGATGCCCACAAGTTCTGCAGGACATGTGATCCATGTCAACGTATTGGAAGTCTAACTCGTAGGCAAATGATGCCGCTTCAACCCATTACTATTATCGAAATTTTCGATTGTTGAGGTATCGATTTTATGGGCCCATTCCCACCATCTTTTGGATATGAGTACATTTTAGTCGGTGTCGAATATGTGTCCAAATGGGTAGAAGCTGTTGCTTGTAAGACCAATGATCACAAACCCGTCCTGAAGTTTTTAAAAGAAAATATTTTTTCACGATTTGGGATGCCTAAGGTCATAATTAGTGATGGTGGAAAATACTTTTGTAATAAGCCTTTTGAGACATTATTAAAAAAGTATGGTGTCACCCACAAAGTTGCTACCCCATATCACCCGCAAACTAGTGGCCAGGTAGAGTTAGCCAATAGAGAGATCAAGCGTATTTTAGAGAAAACGGTGAACCCATCACGAAAAGATTGGTCCTTAAAACTATCAGATGCATTATGGGCTTATCGTACTGCATACAAAACCATTCTTGGCATGTCTCCCTACCGGCTAGTTTACGAAAAAGCGTGTCATCTGCCTGTAGAAATAGAGCATAAATCGTATTGGGCAATTAGAAAATTGAATTTTGATTTACAAGATGCCAGTCTAGCTAGAAAATTGCAATTGAACGAGCTTAATGAGATTCGCAGAGATGCTTATGACAATGCTAAAATTTGCAAAGAACGAATGAAGATCTTACATGATAAATCAATTTTAAAAAAATCTTTTGAACCTTTGCAAAAAGTTCTTTTATATGATTCCCGCTTATGTCTGTTTCCTGGTAAGTTGCGATCGAGATGGACAGGTCCTTACATTATAAAAACTGTTTTTCCACATGGGGCGGTTGAGATTGAGAATCCACGGGATGGTTGAATTTTTAAGGTAAATGGACACAGACTTAAACCTTTTCTTGAGAATTTTGCAGATGAAGAAGACTCTTTTTTCTTGGAGGAGCCTTCTTATGACTGAACATGAAGGCAAAGGTATGTGTATATTAGTTAGAATTAAATTTTCTTTTACTTCTAGTTTTCTTCTTATTTTGTAGGTCTTATTTTCTAGATATCAACAGCTCAAGGTATTCCTCTTCTTCCTAATATTATTTTCTCTATTGTCTTTCATATATAGTTTTCTTGCATCTATTACATTGAGGACAATGCAATGTTTAAGTTGGGGGGAGGAAAATATTTTGCAAAAAAAAAAAAAAAAAAGTTTTTGCATTCTTTTCTAAGCAAATGCACATGTATTTTCATATTGAGTTTGTGCAAATATTAAGGCAAGGAATACATGCATACTATGACTGATCAGAGACCTATTATTAGATCCCCGCACATGTATTTAATGATTACAGGAAGGCCTCAGGAGTTCACATTTGTTTAATGCATTTTTATTAAGCCATATCTATAAAAGAAGTACGAGTATCCTTGTCTGTACTATAAGGTTCTCGATTTGGTTTTCACATAAAGATAGAGGTTGAATACCCCGGCTAGATCATCTAAGTGCCTTATGTTCCGACCTTGGTTGACCTATAGTCACGTTGCAGTCACATTATATGGTTCAGTTTACCTTCTCTATCTTGAAAAAAAAATAAAAAAAATAAAAATAAATAAATAAATAAATGAGGAGATGACTAGTCCAACCTCGTGGCGTAGTTTGGTTCGAGTAATTAAGCCCGAGGGGTGTTTCACCTAATGCCTTGAGCCAACTGGATCAGGAGTCATTGGCCGAAAACTCGCTACATGGACCTTGCTAGAGCCTAAGGGGGTTGGACTATTGTAATCACCATATGTGTTTAAAAAAAAAAAAAGCATTAATAGGGTTGGTCGGGCTGAACCCAGTGACATGTGGTAATGGCTGGTTTGACTCCATTGTATTGGACCTTTGTGTACTTTGGATATTTAGTTGGGATTGATAGCTCCTTTTTTTATGCGAACCATTCTTGACAATTTTAGACAACATAAGATATTCCAAAAATTTGATGGATCAGGCTCTAATAAATTGTAGTAAACACTTGTGAACTTGAGTAGTACACCTAAAATTCAAGCGGTACCATGATGTGGTGGAGGTATTAGTACTCTGAGAAAGTCATACTATTTTATGCACACTATACTTTCATATTTTCCTTGTTTTCAAAGTTGCCGTGCTTGAAAATATATATTAATTAATTACATGTGTATTAGCTTAGGCTTTATTTCATATTTTTAGGATCTCGTTTCATATCATTCATGATGTTTGTGGGTAACATTCCTGAAAATCCTCACGAGACAACACTCGTCCACTAGGGTAACCTAGGGGTTTAACGGCTTGTTGCACATGCTAAGTGCAATCGTGATGCTCTACGAAAGTGGGTATGTATCTTAGTTTTGTGTCTTTAGCTTTAATAAAAAGTCAAAGGATTGACCAACATCTTTTGTACTCTCATGTTATCATTTGCTCATTAATTGCTAGAGACTAGCAATAAGCTAGTTGGGGGGTGTGATGAGAGCATAAAAGTGCGATCTACATACCACTTAAATTAGTCTTATTGTTAACAGATGATGATAATTTCGTCGAGTTAATATTATACTTTTGTTTCGTATAGGTTATCGTAAATCAAAAATAAAATGCATATTTGATACAGATTTGGTTCAGGAAGATGCATAGCCCAAGCTGTGCGCACCCGATCTCGCCATGGCCTAGTCGAGCCCATCATCTCGCAAGCATCTCCGCGTGCAAGCCGCATCCTCTCAACCAGATTTCACCCACCTCAACCATTCACGAGTCTAAAGAACTGTGATCTTTCCCCCGAATCAGGATATGTGATCTGATCTCCCGCACCTAATCTCCAGCTCCTCTCACGCGTGCATCCCGTATTTCCACTCACCCAAATTTCTTCCGCCCGTTTAAGGCGCCTCCTAGCTTCCCATCTTCACCGCATTCCCATTTCTTTGTGGTCGAAAGAAGGAAACAGCGCCAAGGATCCATGATCTGCTCTTCTCCCGCGATCAGCTCCAGCGCCCGAGCCCGTGAAGCCTCCCAGCATCCCGTCTCCACCGTGTCCGCTTCTCCCGCGCTCTCAGCCATCTGCCGGACCCGCATCTGAGCTCCTCATGAACGCACGCCTCCGTCCGCGATCACAGAGCGGATTAACGCCCCAGCTGCTGCAGCTCTCATCCCTTTTCATAGCAGCATCCCGCGATTACCTCCCGGATCAGTGATCCGTTCTTCTTCAACCCGCTCCACGTGCATTCAGCCGTTCGTGAGGTCCACAGCAGCGAATTCGTGATCTAATTTTCAGCATTCAAAGCTTCCGGATCCGCATCCCAGATTCCAGTGTCCGTTTTGATTTGCTTGGAAGGTTATTTGGAGGGGTTTTGATTGTATAAAAAGGGGGGAAGAACAGAGGAGCCGGGGGCCATCGAAGAAGAAGAACAGGGGGGGCGTCAGGCTGCTGCAGAGTTTTTAAACAAAAAAAAAAGAGAAGAAGGAAATAGGGTATGCCCTGTTTCCGAAAAGAAAAAGAAAAAAAAAGGGAAATAAGAGAGGGAAAGGCTAGTGCTTTTGTAATGGGAGGCTAACACCTTTGGTCAAGGGTGATGGAAGAACCCTTGATAGTTTGCTTTCTTCAAGTAAAATTCTGAACGATTATTTTCTTTGATTTACATCTATTATATGCTCTTGGTTCTTGCATACTTATTTGTTAGATAGATCTTGTACGGTTTATATTTATTGATGCATGGGTTGTTTCGATTTTTGATTTATCGTAGACGTAACCGGCACGATAAATACTTGAATGTTGAATTCATGTTTTCAAAGTATATATTCCATGCTTAGAACTATTCTATCTAATTAATCCTTAATCAAGAATCGCAAAAATTTAATTGTTGAAAATTACATTATCAAGGGGGAATCCAGATCCCTAGCCTTCTCTATATTCTTGAACGTTGTTTAATTATCTATTATTCTCTGCTTTTAATTTTTGAAGACCAACTAAAAATCACATCTAAAAAATTACGCTAATAATCTATAGATCGTTCCCTGAGGAATCGACCTCGGACTTCCGAGTTATACTACTTGTGCGATTCTCCTGCACTTGGGAGAACAGTTTTATTTTTGCATCAAGTTTTTGGTTTCTATCTAATTAATCCTTAATCAAGAATCGCAAAAATTTAATTGTTGAAAATTACATTATCAAGGGAGAATCCAGATCCCTAGCCTTCTCTATATTCTTGAACGTTGTTTAATTATCTATTATTCTCTGCTTTTAATTTTTGAAGACCAACTAAAAATCACATCTAAAAAATTACGCTAATAATCTATAGATCGTTCTCTGAGGAATCGACCTCGGACTTCCGAGTTATACTACTTGTGCGATTCTCCTGCACTTGGGAGAACAGTTTTATTTTTGCATCAATTATCTCTAAATTCACATAGAAAATATGCTTCCATCAGCATGTGCCAGTGATCAGTCCTGACTGGCTAGGTCCAAAAGAAAACTAGCTTTTGACTACAATATGCCATCAATCGACATGTGCTAGTCATCGTCCTATTGGAGGTCTGAAAGAAGACTAAATCCTGAACCCGTATGATCATAATCAGACTAGAGAGGAGAGCAACATAATTAAATCAATGCATTTATCATTACAAAAAAATTTAGTTTATGCCCAAGTAAATCATATCATGCTTTATCTAATATTTTAAAGAATTATTTATACAAAGTATATATAATGTGCACAGATAATATCAATAATTTTTCAAATAATGCAGATGATTGTGAAGCAGTATAATTTATATATTAGGTCATGTGCATGATAAAACACTAGAGGTAGAGATAACTTACAGTCTAAGCTGACTAGATCCAAAAATCCTTCTAGTAAAACTAATTATGGCTACAACAAATTTATCAACTCATTGTACCTTCTTCCTTAGTCCAACTCATCATCCTAAAATCTAAATGTTGTGACATCCTTCTGAGACTCCATATCCCATTAATTTCTAGCTTTAAAGCCTAGGATTCTTAAATTTTTAGAAGAAAAAGTTAAAATAGGATTAACAGTGGTTACCTTAGATGCGTAACTCAGTCTCTAGATTTAATGCTTCTCTAGAGTTAGAGGCTCTAATCAGAACAACAAAATGGATCTCTCTACTGAGCAACAAAATAGTTACTAAATTCATCAAAAAAAAGTCTATTTTATTTTTCTGGCTTATATAGTTTTAGTAAATTTCATGTATATTTGTTTAAAATGATCCAAACTTCCCGTAATTTTATTGGCCAATTAGTCATGAACCAATTTCCACTCTCAGCCTTAGACTAAATCATAATTTGGCTTAAATCTAGCTTGCCCACTCATCTGCTACTCTCTCTTTATCTCTGATAGCAAGATTATGAGAGAGCCCACTAGAACTACTAGTTGGTCTCACCGCATGGATTGATATTCTCACAACTATTGGTTTGGAAAAAAAATAGGATTTTTCTGCATACATACCCTCCTAAATATTGAAATTTATGTGCTTACACAAAATTGATATTTGTATATATACCCTCATAAATAACTTTTTTTTGCATATATAGCCTTCTTTTTTCTGTTTCTATCATATGTACCCAAGAAACCAATTGTTGTCGGTTAGAAAAGCTTAGGAACAACTTCGTATGGCACTTAGTTGTTGGGTTTGGCATGAGCAAAACTCCGACATTTTTTCTATGGAGAAAAGCTCTATAACCATTGTCTTGCATAAAACTCTGCAAAAATTCTGGATATGAGGAAATGCTTGGGCAAAGCATTGGATAGCCTCTTAGCATTTTCGTGTTCTCTATCTCCTCTACTGCACTATCGCCTCTGTCGCAGGCGGCTACTCATTGACCTTGTAACTCCTTTCAGCTGAGTTTTGGTTTTTACCTTCTAGCAATACTATTATTCACCTCAACTATAATATGTACTCATTCACAAATCCTTTTTAATAAATTTAGGGAAATGTCTTAATTCCTCTAGTTTTCATGAAAAAAGGCTGGAGCAAAGCTGTTGCCCAAGGTGACAACCCAAGAGGAGGGGTGAATTAGGTTTTCTAAAAATTATGTTCCCAAATTAACTTTGAATTGAATGCATTGGAATGATAAAGTGTTATCTTACTTAAGCTTTAGGCAATCACAAATAAAGCAGTAGAAAATTAAGCTATAGCAACTACACTATGCAAGTATGAAAGTAAAGCAAGATGCACAAGAAAAATACTACAAACACAAGCATGTATAGTGGTTCAGTGCATCCCAAGCACCTACGTTCACTTTCCAAGCGTCTCCTTGGAAATTCACTATAATCACACGGATTACAGTCCGGTTGTTTTACAAACTCACAACCAACTTGTTGTTTTTCTGAGATCACAACGAACCCAGTTAGTTTTTCGGGCTCACCAACCAAAACCTACACCGTTTGTTTTTCGGGCTCACAAACAACCCAGTTGGTTTTTCCAAGACTCACCAATCAAAATCTTTACAACGTTTGTTTTTCGGATTTACAAACAGCCCAGTCGATTTTTCCAAAGGCTCACCAACCAAAATCTATACGCAGTCCAATTAAGGTTTGGACAAAACCTTCCCCCAAATTTTAGAACCTACTGAAACTTGTACAAATGAGATTGAAAGAATTTAATGCACAGACTATTGCTCAAACACTAAAAGAAAAAATACAAAAAGAGATAGGAGCAATAGTGACGTCGTTGGTATTGAGGGATGTCCTTGAATGCTTCACCAACTTTCAGAGCTGAGGATTGATGTTGAATGATTGGCTTTAATACTTTCAATGGTTTGCTCACTTCAGTACTCCGATTTTTAGGGCTCACTAATGATATTTTGAGTTTGGTAGTTGAGCTCCCTCTTAATCCACTTGGTTCCCTTGTATATAAAGCTTAGAAGTTCTTGGGAACTATTTTAGAGCCGTTGGAGATGAAATAGATCCATTGGAGTAAAAAACTAGTTGTTGGAGCCGTGAAAAACTAACCGTTGCCTTCCAGCAGTTTTTGAGTCAACTCGAGTAGATCTTGAGTCGACTCGGCTGAAGCAGGAGTCGACTCGAGCTTGTTGGGAGTCGACTCGAGCTCAGGCTCTTCAAAACTGAATTTTTGTCTTTTCTGCGAGAGTCGGCTCGCGCTTAAGTCGACTCGAGCTTGAGTCGACTTGAGTGCGAGTCGACTTGAGCTCTGACTCTTCAAACTTGTGTCTCTATCTTTTCTTGCAGGAGTCAGCTCACATTTTGTAGGAGTCAACTCGAGCTTTGTGCCACGGAACTCCAAAGTGCCAGAGTTGACTCTAAACTTTCAGGAGTTGACTCGAGGAATGTTCCTTGAAATTTTTCTTTGAATTTGCTCCTCCAACTTGAATTCTTTGAACTTGAGACTTGGGCTAATAAAGTGTGGCTTTTTCTCAACTTTTCATTAGAGCTTTTGAGGCCTTCTTGTATTTTTCCAATTTTTTATATTACTTGCAAAACAAATTATCTTTCTTCTTGTAACACAAATATTAGTAATTATACTTCAAAATTTTGTGATCATCAAAATCAATCTTTGGGTCCTTTTTAATAAATTTAGGGAAATGTCTTAATTCCTCTAGTTTTCGTGAAAAAAACTAGAGCAAAGCAGTAAACTAAAAGAAAAGAAAAATAGAAAGCAAAAGAGAAAAAAAGTGTCACGCCCCCGACCGAGTTCACGAACTGGGGTTGTGTCAATCACCGCATACTCATAAGGAACTCTACCCACAGGCATGCAAGGCATTCCAACATTTTGTGATACATATGTAGCAGAACAATTTAAATAATAAGATGCAAACTTTATTTCCAACTCAACATTTAAATATCTCACAATTCTAATATTATTCTAAGGTAATACATCAATTTAGATAAACTCTAATATAAGATAATCTGTGCCAAAGTTCTGCTAGTCACTCTTCTATATTGAAAATACTGATCAGACTAGTTCTCTAAATCTATAAAAAAAATAAATTGTACAATGAGCTAGACAATCCAATAGGCAATGATCACCTTAGGTAAACAAATTAGGCTATCAAATAGATAATAATTTATAGAAAATAAGCATATATGCAATAATAATATATGAATCAAATCTTTCTTAAAATATTAAATTTTGGTTCACAAATTTAAATTTTTTTAAATATTCAACTCATCTTATCAATCTAGGCTATGACCACATATTTTCTGTGCAGGGTCATACAACGACTAATCTCCTTGCAGTGAGCTATTTATCATCTTGGACATAAACTTCAAAAAAAATTATGTGCCAATGTATTAGCTCTTATTTGTGGGGTCCTCAATATAGGGAGGTCGAAATTCAAATAGTTCAAGATTTCATATTTTAGTTTTAAAATTATACGATGTCAAAATGAATCAATTATATGTTGGAAAATGTGTCCTAAAAGTCAATCATCAATCTGTTGATGATTGAGATATATATGAATTAATAAATAATAAAAGTTATTTGGCATTTTTCATCGCATATATTGTACATCTTCATGAACTCATATAATGTGATGAAGTCCTTAGGACTCTTTTAAATGACAAAGAAGGATTTATCTACAAGTCCTTAAACTTGTTCACGACCAAATGATATGCTATTACTAGGACAATGGCATTATCAAGTGTAGGTCGTTGTGTGCTGTTCGTCCGATTTCTGTCTACCTAAAAATATGCTAGACAGATCGTTGTTAGAACCGACGAACAAAAGTTAAATTAATTTTACTCTTACCTTTCCTACTCGAAGAATAGTGGTTGTAAGAGTTCGATCCACAGGAAGGCGATTGGAGTTGCATAAAAATTAGAACATTCACTTGGATTCAAAATCGATTTTTGAATAACAAAAGAAAAACATGATGTCGGGGATGATGATAGATTCTCTAATTTACCAGAGAATTTTCTTTATTTAAAAATAATAAAAAGATAAGTACTTAGAAATCAAAGAGCATTTATAAATTCATGAAATATTTAACTATTCAAAGGAAAATTTTGGCATAAATTAAAATGGATGAAAGCAAGTGCTAAGAAGATCAAAACCCTAGAACATAAATTGCATGAAAGAAAATTTAATATATTGCATCAAAGAAGAATTAAAAGATTGCATAAAAAAGAAACAGAAATTAACTTAAACCTAGAACAAGGATTGCATGAAAAAGAAATGATAGATTTGATAAAAAGAAAATTCATTACAAATAAAAGTGGAGATTAGAAACCTAATGTTTCTTCCCTTTTACAAATAACATAAATATATATATATATAAAACAAATAAGCTTCTCCCTCAACATAAAATAACAATTTTTTTATTTCTTTCTTCTTCCCAAGAGAAACAGAGCAATGCTCTGTTTCTTCTTTCTCCTTTCTTTGGGCTCGCCGACCACCCGCCTTGGACCCACCGGCCACTCGCCGAGAGCTCCCCACCTCCCCCTTCTTCTTTCGATGGCTCCCTATTTATAGGTCATGTGAGGATGCTTGAGATTCCGGAAGGGGCGGACTCGGAGGCTTGACTGTGGGATCTTTGCTGGGACCGCTGCTGGCATCATGGGAGGCTTGGATTCCGGGAGCTGATGCACGCGGGATCTCGGGAAGACACCATTCATGGTCGCGTGATGCTGGGAGGAGCTGGGATGCTTTAAATCGGAAGGGAGGAGATGCAGTGGGCGGATGGGATGCTTGGGGGATCCGATTTCTGGAAGTCCGATCACGGCTTGGATGGGGCGGAGGGTGTCAATTCGTGCTAGATCACGGGCTGGAGGAGGCGCGGGCTGAGGCGGAGGAGTTGTGGCGTTGATCACGGAAGAGCTGGGAGCGCGAGATCGATCACGGAATGAAGGAGGAGATGCGCGTGGGCAGACGGGATGGCTGGGCGTTGTGCGATCTTTGGCCCTCCTGATATGGGAGCTGGGAGACACCAAGTTCAGTCATATAGATAAAAAAAACAAATAGTGTGATGTGAAATTTGGTTTGTAAACGGACGGACTTAGTTCGTCACGGATCATTTGTTCTGACTGGAGGTCTATTGCAAGTCTTTCAAGTCATGGGTTACCCAGCACCTCATAGTTATGATATGGCCAAATTAAATTTGCCCAAAATTCTTTCTCAATAAGCCTAAAAAAATTGGACCCGACTCGGACCCGAACCTGACTCGGACCCGACCCGATCTTCAACCGGGTCGGATCTGGGAAGGGATCCTTCTTTAGTTAAATTTGTACTCAATGTGCATTTTATCTCTAATTTATGAAAATCTATGTCAAACCCAAAATATATTAATCCAGTGAATTTATCATTATCGGTTAGCAATAATACTGATTTAGGTGACATGTAGGTCGCACTTTTGTGCTCTCATCTGTGTGCCATATTTGTTGGATATCCTCTTAACCAAAGAGTGTAGAGACACTAGTATGCCACACAGGTGAAGTGTAGGAGTACATTTCACTGAATGTGATCTGATTCGGAATACTCTGCTGTCAGAAGATATTTCGAGTGGATATGGATATAAGTATCCCTCCGACTTGAGATCACCATAGTGACTAGCAAGCAACTCATTGTGCTTTGGTATCGGACTATCTGAATTTCTAATTTAGTGATGAAAGTAATCTGGGCACAGTCAAGTATTTGCGAAGTCGGTGTGTCAGTCAAGAAGGGATTGACCCCTCCTGGTGACAGGAGATAATGCTCTTGTGTTCAATTTAGCAAAATCATGGCTAGGGTAATCCTTGTCAGGAGTCACAGGATTTGTAAAGTTGAAACACATTTTAGATGAACTAATTAAAAAGTTGACAGTGAACTCTAAAGTCATCCTAGGCATTAGGAGTCATAGGGATGAATTATACGGTAACCATAGTCCAAGAATTCTTGAATGTTGCTTTGCAATCATTCGGCCTATCCAGATGTCGGGTACTATTGCTAGATGGTCATTTCGATTAGTACAGAAAGTTGTTATTGTGCTACCGGCTTAGGTTCGAACCTATGGGGTCACATGCATAGAAGTTTCTAGGTTGATCAAATGGCTGACAGACGATTAAGAATTGTCCAAGGGTATATTGGTTAATTCGATTGACAAATTACCCTAAGCAAAGGTTGCACTAAAATAATTATTGAATTATTGAAGGATTAATTAGCAATTAGATTGTTAATGAACTTAATTTGATTGAATGATTGGGCTTAGGTTGAGCCAAATTGAATAAGATTCAATTTGGGCTACATCAATGTTTGACCTAATTGGATTAGGTTCAACCCAAGTAGATTGGGCTTGACCAAATTGATGGGACTTGACCAAATTGGATTGGATTTGATCCGAGTCAATTAGAAGTCCTTATTTGATAAAGAATATAAGTTCAAAAATTCAGAAATTGATAAGGAGAAGAATCCCTAAAAATTGGAAACCTAGCTTTCTTTTTTGGAGAAGATTGACACGTCATCTTATCTCCTAAGATTCATGGCGCCTCTCTCTTTCTTTTTAGCCAAGAGTTGGCGTGAGAAATCAGAAGAGGCATGGAGGGTTTGGTTCCTAAAAAGGTGGCGCCATGAATCCCTAAATGTTAGGGACTCATGGCGTGAAAAGATTGGACCAAAGCTAGGGGCGTGCGGCTCTTTCTTTTGGAAGGAATGAATCCCCATTTTTTAGGGCTTCAAATGCAGAATTATATGGCCACGCCTCCTCCTCTTTTCCACCGTGAATAGTCCCTATTTAATAGGGATTTTGATTGCCATTTTGATGGCAATTAATTGGTGCATAATAGGGATGAAGGCGTGAGGGGCTTTGGCTATAAAAAGGACCCCCCACGCCTAGGGTTATGAAGTACTTCTTAGGGGTTTCAAGGGTTCTGATGTAGGCAAAAGTGTGGTGCATCCAAAGCAAGGAATGCAAGAAACTGCAGTGAAAACAGTGTAAGGATTGACTCATACTGTTAATGAGTCGACCCCTGAAGAGCAAGGGTCGACTTATGTTGTTAATGAGTCGACCCCTGAAGAGTAAGGGCCGACTCATGCTATTAAGTGGTCGACCCCAGGCCTGTTTCGGTTTAGGTAGAGACGGGATTTGGTCTTCTACCTGCTTAAGACTCAAGTATTTGGGTCTTGAGGGGGCTAATTATTATTGGGCTAGGTTTAGGCTCAAAGGAAGAGAGAGCATGCAAGTCATGGGTGTACATAGGCTTGAGTTAAGTATTTTCTCATATGGTTTGGCCTAGGGAAGTTTTTGGATTTGGGTCATGATTAACCATGTATATATACACTCACGTATTTTGTGTATGGATGGAATGAAATTAGATGATACTCCTTTCTACCTGAAAACCCTATTCTCTTCTCTTCTCTTTCTCTCATGCACGTAAGCCGCTGTTCCCAAGAACCCTAGGCCATAAGGAAGAAGAGCCTATTTCCGCTTGGCTCTTATTCTCCTCCACCATCAAAGAACCAGTGATCCACGCCTCTAGCAGCCAAGGAAAGTCTCCAAGTGCTGTGGTTTGAGGTGATTCATCTTCTAATGATTGGGATCAGATCGTTCAGTCTCCTACATTTGAAAATTCTGAGCTTGGGCCGCCCACCTCTTCTCCTTCCTCTTCTTCATCTCCATCCTTCATCTTCTCGAAGAATAATCAAAGGTTGAGTGCTACGAAAAAGAAAGGTTCAGCCATTGCAGCACCTCTGCGTGAGCTAGCACTCCCGCAGACGTTGATCTTCCTGGAGCTTTACATGGACAATCCATAGAGGCTGGATGCGTGTACGGCTACAGAGCATGATCAAGGACTTATCAAAGGCTTCCAGCAAATCAGGTATGAGATTTGATCTCATTAGATGTTAATATTAGATCTTAACATGGTTGCTGAAATTTCAGGATTGCTGAAATTTCAGAATTGTATGTTAGATATACAATCATAGTTTCATGTTTTACATAAATGTTTAAATCCTGATTTTACTTTTATGGTAGAGATTAAATCTCAAGCATACATGAAAATTAAAGAGTTTAATTTTTAATTGCTTCCGCTGATTTCTAGAAAATTTTTAAATCATGCATGCTACCCTACAAGGGTTTCTTTCATTATATTTATTATAAGATCATATACCATCATAATATTTTAAATTAATATATTCTGTAATAATATACTATCCATCAAATTCAAGCATCATGAATAACACCACTCAAAATTTATGAATATAATAATTTAATAATTACTGATAAATTTAGAAAAAGTGAAACATTATTTACTTTGCGAATGCAATCCAACTAATAGATCCAATTAATTCCAAAAATTCTTCTTAGAGCCCAATATCCAAAAATTATATTTTTTATTAAAATTTTATCTAATTATTTTTAAAAATAAAATTTTTAAATTTTAATATCCTTATAGGGCCGACCAAGCGGAAGTGCCCGGCACTCTAATCGGTTCGATTAAAGTAAAATTCAATGAGTCGTGCTCGGACTAAGGCACATATGATTGAACAAGGATTGGGGTGACAAATCAAACATGTTTGGTAAGAGCCAGGTTGGGGACTGGTGCGCCACCCAATGACCGTGGATCCGGGCTGTTCGCTAGGGTCAATTCATAATCACTATAAATAGTCCCTACTTGATCCAACAACCCTAGAGAGAATAGAGATAGAAAGTCCAGGTAGAGAGCGAAATAAGGGAGAGAAAGAGAGGGATGAGCGCTCTCTCTCTCTCCTCCTCTTCTTCTTTCTTTCTTTCTTTGTTTGTTTCTTTCTTTTTGGTAAACTGGGGAAGGAAGAAGGTGTGTTGATGACTAACCATGGTGGCCCGGTGAGGTGGCACTAGAGGTGGTGGTCGGCAGTAAAGAGTGACTAGCGGCGGTGGCTAACCGACAAAATTCAGCCCAAAAATAAGGCCCCAAGGAGGGTGATTGCTGGCTTGGTTGTCTTTGGATCCCAACCAGCTCACTGGTGGCTAGAGATCTAGCTTTAGCTAGGGCGGAAGCAAGGAAGGGCTGGGGCTCTTGGTGATGAATGCCAAGGGCAACGGTGGCCGGAAAAGGGGAAAGAAAGGCCAGTAGAAACAAGGGATGTGAAATAGAAGCTTTTTCGGTCAATTTTCGATGGGTTAATCGGTCGGCAAGTGGTCCTATCACAGCAAGGAGGAAAAAGAAAGGTAGATGGAAGCCTTACCTTTCTTCGGCGAGCTCTCTGGCCTTGATTTCTGGCGGGCACAATGAATACAAACCATGGACTCGACGAGAGAAAAGAGGTGAGGGTGGTCAGCAATCGTAAGTAGTGCTTGAAGGAATTTTGGGAAGGCCCTATATAGCAGTGGAGGCTGGCTTATCCTAGCCTCCAACGAAGGTCGAGGAGGATGAGGACTCTTCCTCCTGCTTCGAGTTCTACTAGGGCTCTGCCCCATTTTTGACTGAAACATACCTTCGGGCCGCTATTTTGGCATCGGGTCGGGCCAACTGGTAGGCCTGATAAGGCTGGGCCTCACAAAAAGAAACTTAAAGTAGACATAGAAACTTGTGTACAAGGTTCACCTTCTTATTTTTAGCGATGCTAGTCCATGATAAGCTTAACAGAAGAATATCGTAGAACTTTCTACTATTAAAGATACAACAAATGCACTCCTTCCAAATTGTTCACACGATGTGGAAAAGTACGAATAATATCCTAATTGGGTGGCCTAGCAAGGATTGCATATTAGCAGACAAGAAGAAGAAGAATATAGAGTCCATTTCAGAACATTTGGAAGAACCTGTGCAGGAGTGTATTTATATTTGATATGCACTGGATAGATCTTGGGTACTTATAGAGGGTTAATAAATCTAATAATAACTTTTGACTGGCTTTTTTAGGTGAAATTGTGGATTGTTACAGGTGGCATCAGGGCGAACCTAACCCATAGCCCCTATGGACAAAGGAAAATAGTAGCACAAGCCCATTTAAGTTGATCACAGGCTGATTGTAGTATTTATAGTGGATTTATGACACTTGTGATTAGATTTGAATGAATTTGAATCTTTAGTTGGGTGAGGATGTCTAAACTTAAATGAGAGGAGTATGTGAGAACCTGTGTCGGCCAGACCTATTCGACAGATAGGCTGAGCTTAGCCCAAGATATAACTGGAATTAGTCAAGCCCGATCTTGGCCTAGCCTAGCCTTAAGTGTACTTTCCAAGCCCATGCTCGATACTTACTTGGGCTTCAGACTTTGGTCCAGGCCTTAGGTTTCTTGGACACTTTTTTAGTTTAAAAAATGCAAAATGTATTTTATTATCATGCAATTCTAATCAAATTTGAAGAGGAGTAGAGGACCGATTTCATTTAATGAGATTATGTAATTCCGATCCCCAACCCCACTGAGAATAGCCTCACCCATGATGAAACTAGGATCACCGCTGCTTGGCTCAAAAGCCTCTTCACCGTTCTCCTTGAGCTCGAGGACCTTGCCCTCGACCTCTGCCACAAAGTCCGGGATGCCAAACTAGCATTGGAGGCCCCTAGCTGCAAGTACCCCTGGATTTAGTCCCTCAAGGTAGGCCACCTCCTTGAAGTTTGCAAAGTTGCCTGGCTGCATCTCAATGGAATGTCTCTTTGTGACAGGCTGCAATCCCTCTGCATCAAGAATTGCCTCCAATGCTCTAGTCCACCCTCGGGGACGTGAGCATCTCTGGTGACCGTTATAGTTGAGGATTCAATATATATATGCACACACCCCCTCATAAAATAGAGGATTCTGCTTGTGATTTCTCTTATGATAAATTACTAATGAATTGCATATTAGAACATCTTCTAAGTATAGCAAGTGCTTCCACCAAAACATGCAAACATACCAAAAATGAACAAAAGTACAAGATGTGATAATGAAAAACAAATAAACAACTGAAGATCCCAAAGAAAA
Source organism: Phoenix dactylifera (assembly GCF_051530095.1). Classification (NCBI taxonomy): domain Eukaryota; kingdom Viridiplantae; phylum Streptophyta; class Magnoliopsida; order Arecales; family Arecaceae; genus Phoenix; species Phoenix dactylifera. Next base: position 3,146,377 of record NC_143206.1, on the reverse strand, counting down.
TTTCAAATTAGATAAATGGATTGAAAATGGAAAGATAAATTAAATGAAAGTAGCAGAAAATGAAGTAAAATATTAAATTATAAAATCGAGACATTTATATGATAAATGATAAAGTTGGATATAAATAGAGAAGTAAATTTGGAAATAGTAAAATGACATAAAAATCAAATAAGAGAATATACATTACAAATGAATGAAAATGGTAGTAGAGAGAGTTTGGGGGGGATAGAGAGAGGGAGGGGAGCATGGCATGGAGGAGGGAAAGAGAGAGGTGGGGTGATCGAGGAGAGATAGGAAAGAGGACCATTAGGTATGGCGGTGGGGGAAAGAGTTGAAAAGAAGTTTTCAAATTTTAGGTTTTTGGTTTATAATTAAATTTGATCTAATCTAATAATTAGAATATACTTTTTTAATTTTAAAGGGGTCCAAAAAGTAAGGGCCAATGGATAAAAGTTTGAATGACAAAAACATAAAGTCATTAAAAAAAATATATATTTAGTGATGAAACATGAATGGTTGCTAAAGGCGACACGGGCAATGATTTTTTTTGTGGCAAAAGACTGAAAAATTATTGCTAAAGAGCCCAAAAATGATAAATTGATAAAGAATTAATGATCAAAAATGAGCTTTTATGAGGATGCAATATTGTCGCTAAAAACCTTCTTTTGTGACTAACTTGGTTACTAAAAACTAATACAAATAATGACAAAATGGAAATGATCATCAAGGACAAATATTTGCAACAATTTTCTTGGTGGCAAACGATCGAAATATCGCCAATAAATAACCCTAAAATAATGAGATGGTAAAGAATTAGTGAGCAACAGCAAGCTTTTATGAGTATTGATTTTCATCGCTAAAATCATTCTTTTGTAACAAGTTTTTGTTGGTCAGAAAAAACTTATACAATTAGTGATGAATGACAAATGGTCTGTAAAGTAAAACTTAATGATGAGCATTTTGGTGACAAAAAATTAAGATATGGTTGGTAAATAACCCTAAAAGGATGATTTGCTAAGGAATTAATTACTAAAAAGACTTTTTTATGATGATTCACCTTTGTCACTCAAAACTTTCTGTTGTGATGAATTATTTTTCATGATGAGGTGCAAGAAGACTATTGTTGATGACTATGATTTATCACTATTTTTTATGTCCTTTTATATAATGAAACATGAAACCAGGTTCATGGTACAATGATAAAGTATAAAATCTTGATCTTCACATCCATAATAAAACCAAATATAAAGTCCACTCGATGCCAACAATATCATAATAAATAAAAAAAATATAATTAAAATCGAAGTATCTATATTAAACTATTAAGGATCCAAAAAGAAAATGTATTCATCCATTCGTAACAAAAACCCTACAAGTAAGCTCCATATGTCTATAACTAAAAATAGAAAATCTCAGAACGACATGTTCACTCCCCTCGTTTTCTTTTCTTTGTAGCCTTATGAAATGTCACCCACCTAAATCCACTCAACTGACCAATTACGTCTTCCCCATAAGCCAAGTGCAAGCATAAATACAAAACTTGAACATTTGAAAATATTAGATACAGCAGGTTAAGCTCCCAAAGGTTGAAACCAAATGAAGGGGGACACTAATCTACATTTCTTAATTACTCTTTCCCTTTTGTTCATACATATGGTGGAGGAAATAGTGTCATCATTTGTAGTTGTTGGAGGTCTTAGTAACTGCATTAAATGCTGTCATTGGGCGTAGACAACTAGTTGTTTGTTGTCGTTAGAGCATTAGCTTGGTGCAGAGGGGATACTCCTTTCTTTGGGGAGACAACTCCGAATGGTGGGAGGTTCGAGATTTGATTTTGACCTTTTTTTTTTTTTTGCTAAAATGATTTTGACCTTTTTGGGGATAGCTCCCATGACCTATGGAGACAACTCTTGATATTGCTCTTTCGCCCAATCTCCTGGAGTCAACGCCTGGTACTCGAGAGATGACTCCTGGTCTTTCTTCTTAAGATGGCTCCTTCTGGCTTGAGATGACTCCTGAACTCGTGGGACGAGTCTTGGATTCCTGAGATGGCTTTGGACCGACTTCACTCTGTTCTATGCTTGGGAGATGGCTCCTATCCTTATAGAGACGACTCCTAGTGAATGACGGTGTCAATCAACTCCTATATTTTGCAGATGACTCCTAAAGTATCGAGGATGACTCTTGAATGCTATCTATTTGCTCGTCCCCGAGAGATACCTTCTAAGCTACTAGAGATAATTCCTCCCTAATCTGCATTTCCTTCAATTTTGGGAGATAACTGTGCTTGAACCGGAGATGGCTTCTATTTGATCTGAATTTCCTCTGAGAGATGACTCTGCTTGAACTAGAGATAGCTCCTTGCTTGTGAAGTGTCCCTTTACACTTAGAGGGTCGACTCCTCTAACTTGAGAGATGGCTCCTCACCATGATTTCCTATAACTAGTTCTTTTCTTTTCTAAGGCAATTCCAAGTGTGTTAGTAACTCAAATATTTTGTTGTCACCAAAATCATTCTTTAGGAGGAACACACGGTGGCTCAACTTGTGTAGAATTCTTTTTCACTATGCTCATATGAACAGTGAAAATGAGGGTTTTTATTGTGTAATGATAAAAGTTTATTTTTTAATATGCAACAAAAATTTGGCTATGGAAGCCTTATATTTATTATAACTTTTTACAATGCTAAGTTGCATTTCAAGAATATTTGGGAAAAGAAGGAAAAACTCGTACCTGCATATCCTGCAGGATATATGCTAGTAATCGACTAAATCAAGGTACCACAAAATGGTCCATGGTCCCCATTTTGCATTTTGGTAAATTGATCAAGCACTACCAAAAAACACGCGTATAGTGACGGAAAATTAGTGACGGATCATTATCAGTCACTATTTATGACGGATTAGTAACCGACAGAAATTCGGTCACCGTTGGATTTTCTTTTGGCTCACCAACAAACCTTAACCCCTTGATTCAATCTGTTGATTAAATCAAGTTACAAGATATTAGAACAAGAGTTTAAAACAAATACAAGCTTCTTAAACAAGCAGATATAACAATGTAAACAAATAGAGTAAAGAGAAGAAGCCCTCAACCAAGTTTTGCAAATGAAGGAACTCGGCTTCTTCTTTACTTGACCCTCTTCTGATTTCGCACGAGGTAGAGGATTACTGAGGTAGCACACAGTTGGAGAGAAAGCTTTGGGATTCACTCGGATGCTCTTCTTCTCTCTCTTTTGCTTTGAATAGCCCTTTTGTGCTTTTGGGAGGTTTCTCTTGAAATCTCTTTGAAATCTCTTCCCTATGTGTTTTCTCCCACTTCCTTAACTTCTTCCCTAGCTCTCCCCTTGATTTTATAGCTTTGGATGGCGTGGAAATAAAGATCAAGCCATTAGAGACAAAAATAGAGTCATTGGAGTCAAGAAAAAACTAGCCATTTTGCCTCCCAGCGTGCTCGAGTTGACTCGGCTGAAGCAGGAGTCGACTCGGCTTGTCACGCCCCGAACCGATCACCCGGGTCCGATACGCGACCGGCCGTATGAGCCCTAGAGCAGTGCCCTAAAGATCATGCAAGGCCTAAGATAAACAACAATTCCAATAAATCCATAATTAATGTATTTAAACCAAACCAACTAAAATGTACAAAATGATTACATAATTTCAAATGTCCATAAGCAAAAGATAAATTAACTTCTAACTATCTAGCAGTTTGACTCCAGATCGATCTCACTTCTGGTCCCACCCGACAGATCCTACAAATCCAGTGCCTCTGAAAAAAAATGTAAGTGTAGTATGAGCTTTTCCAGCCCAGTAAGAATCCCAACAGCCATACACAATAATAATAATAAAATCATCAAAACATCAAATAAATGTCATTTCATCTTTTCAAAAGCTCAACAAACAACAAGTGTATATAATTAGCACATATACACAAATCCTTTTTCACATTATGTGATCCATTCCCGTATTACTCTGATTCCCAAGTTTTCAGATTTTTCACTTCTGGCTTTGGACTAACCAAGTTTATGTCCCAGTCCAAGACTGCACAAATCCCACGCATAAGCTCGTGGCAGCTATCCCATGCGTAAGCCCGTGGAGGCTATCCTACGCATAAGCTCGTAGAGGCTATCCCATGCATAAGCTCGTAAAGGCTATCCCACGCATAAGCTCGTGGCAGCTATCCTACGCATAAGCTCGTAGAGGCTATCTCATGACAAGGTTAGTCCAACCCATTTTACATATCTAGTTTTACATGTTTAATCACATTTCAATCACGTCACATATTTTTATAATTTCTCAAAAATATGTTATTCCTTCCCAATTTAATTATTTCAATATTTCCAAAGCAATCAAAATGCACACCTGATAGAGTCATACAAGCTCAAAAACAAATAGCAACATACTGATAAAATATATCCAATGATAAATCCAATATATGCATAAATAAAAGTGCTCAGATGTAGGAATTCTTACAGGAATTGTAGACTAACTCAAATACGGGTCTGAATCACAACCTACGTGCTGGGGTGCTGAGTCCCCTGATCTAAATCTCCTGGCACCGCTGACTCTTCCCCTACAACATCAATTATAAATCACAAACTAAATTATTTAATATTTAAATATTCTAAACCATGATCCACATCTACTATGGGGTCTATCACCAGGTCCCCAAATATCTCAATCCCTCCAGATCTAGGGCAGTCGGGGTGGCCCGACTCCCACCTTGTACCACCGGCCTACATCGTCACCAGCCATGGCCGCTGCCACGCCGGCGATGATGGCCGGTCCCGGTAAAGAGACCAACATAAAGGGATGATTCCTCTCTCTTCATGGTTGGGAGTACTCCTCCCCTCCTTCATTTTCTTTGGTCCAAGGGCAGCAGCCGCCACCTGCCCAACCCTCGGCCACCACTGGTCGGACCGTCGCCGGCCGCCACTATTGTTGTCACCGGCGATGGTGGCCGACCAAGAGAGGGAGAGAAGAAGAATTTTCTTCTCCTTTTTCTTCTTCTTCCCCCCAAACCAACACTACCCCCTCCCCCTTCCTCCATTGTCAACCGAAGTCCTCCCCTCTTCTTCTCCCTTCATCAGCCGAAGGCCCTCCTCATGGTGGCTCGGCCTCTCCCCCCCCACCCGACGGCAACCCAAGCAGCCTCCCCCCCGACCGCCGTCGTCGCCGCCGGTGGCCAACCCACGCGAGAGGAAGAGGAGGAAGGGACGGGATCACGAGGAAGAAGACCTCGGATCCACCTTCCCCCATTGATGAGAATGCAAAATGTCATATTTTTCTTTCTTAATGTTTAGTCTTGTATACTTATTTTGTGCCTAAATGTACTCATTATTCTTATATTTTGATTTAGGATGCAAATGGAAGCGTTAAGTACAAAACGAAGCTAATTGGATGATTTTGGACAGTTTCGACATTGCTTCGTAATCTAAGCATAACTTTCTCATCCGAGCTCTGATTGCGATGATTCAAGATGCTGTGGAATGCCAAGAAAATGCTCTACAACTTTTATGTTTTGAGTTTTGATAGATACTAAATTTATCAAGGTCAAAATTGGTCTCGAAGTTGCTGCACGTCCTTAGCCTGCAATACGTGGATTTGACTCGGTCAATTTTCAGAAGTTTCCAGATTTGATGCACGAAAATCCCAGCTGGAAACACCACTTTCCCAGTTATATTAGGACTTTATTTTATTTTTTGTAATTAGTCAGATTTGAATATTTGTTAGGAGATTTTTTTGGAAGGGATAAAGGTGAAAGAAAGGGGGCTGAAAAGGGGGCTCTTTCTCTTTTCTCTTGGAGGACTCCTCTTTCTCTTTTCTCCTTGGAAGTTTGCATCCATGGCTCTGCGTGGCTAAAGCTTTTATTGGTCTAAGGAAACAGAAGCCTCGGAATCAATAAAACTGTGAGATCTGAATTTATTTTCATTGTTCAATTCATGCTTTGATGTCGAATGTCCTTCTGTGCATATTTTCATGATTGTTTTCGTTTAATTACTAGGAGGCCTACTAGTTTATTATTCGTTGCAATCTATTGCTAGGTTAGATATCAAATCCGTAATTGTTTGATCCCTCTAATCTGTGAAGCAACTAAGATCTAATAATTTGCTGCGTCAGAAATTTCAGATCTTAGGAAGAATACTCGTCTAAATCAAATGCAACCGCTTGTGTTTGTGTTGTTTAGTTTCATCGATCTCTCTAATTCTTAAGGCTGCTACTAGATTAAACCTTTAGCGCTTGTCTTGGGTTGTTTAGTAGTTAGGGTTAATTACCCATCACCAACGAAAGCCCTAGGAATCCATCTCCAACCCTCACACAAACCCGACCAACCCCACCGCCATGGATCCCGGCCAACCCGGCGGCCGACGGCGGCGGAATCCGGAAGAGAGAGGCCGAAACAGGGGTACCCTGTTTTGGATCCCTCTCCGATGGCTTCACCGGCCAAAACCCCACCAACTTGACCCTAAAATCTAGCAAATGAAATGCAAGGTAAGGAGCCATGCTTACCTCAGCCCGACGGGGTGTTCCGACGATCTTTCCGGCGAGAAATCGGAGGAAGAACCGCGAGTAAACCGGATTAAAATCCTCGGATCCCAAGCTTTTTGTGGGGATTTTCACCGAAGAGAAAAGAGGCTTGGAGCTTCCCCCGCGGCCGGCCGGATCTCGGTCTCCTCCGGCGAGTCGCCTCGCCCGACGACCGGCCTCCCCTCACGCCACCGCCTCCCCCCTTGCAACCCCTCTTCCACGATCGTGCCTAGGGCACGATCATAAAAGGGAGACGGGCCCAGTATTTTCGGGCCGGCCCGTTAACCCTTTCTCCCTTTTTTTTTTTGGGTTTTCACATTCTTCCCTCCTAAAAAAAAATTTCGTCCGCGAAATTAACATACCTGGTATACCAAAGAGTTGAGGGTGTTTGGCTTTTATTTCTTCCTCGAGCTCCCAAGTGGCCTCTCTTTCTGAGTAATTGCTCCATTGCACCTTTACATAAGGAATGGTCCGACGTCGCAACACTTGATCCTTTCTATCCACAATCCGTACTGGGTACTCTTCATAAGTTAGGTCCTCATGCAGACTTATAGGCTCAAAATCTACCACATGGTTCGGGTCCGGAATATATTTTTTCAGCATTGAAACATGGAATACATTATGTACGCCTGATAAAGCTGGTGGTAGAGCCAAACGGTATGCCACTTCTCCAACTCTATCCAAGATCTCGAACGGACCAACATACCCAGGGCTCAATTTGCCACGAACCCCGAACCTCATCACACCTTTAGTAGGAGATACTTTCAAGAAAACATGATCACCAACCTGAAACTCCAGTTCTCTTCTCCTATTGTCAGCATAACTCTTTTGTCTACTCTGAGCTATAAGGAGCCGTTCTCTGATCACCTTTATCTTATCCACAGTTTGTTGTACTATCTCTGGTCCCAGTACTTTTCTTTCTCCCACATCATCCCTGAGATGTCAAATAGTCTCCCTCTCGGAGTACCTACTCACAAGATTTTGACATACAAAAATCACAGCATCTCAAAACTTGATCCTTTCTATTTACCACACGTAGTAAGTCCTTTTGATCTCCTTCAAAAGAATTCCAAACTCCCAACCTTGGATTAAAATGCCAAAATTATATCCCAAAGAAATTAATTTATCTTGATTCTATATAGAGATCAAAATTGGCTTAACAGAAATAGGAGAAATCTTTAGTATCAAATGCTCTTAATATTCTATAATTATTTTTCTTTTCTTAACTTTGCCTGTGATTAAATGATCAACCTTTATCCTAGGAAAATCGCAAATCTGTTCAAATAGGTATATTAACAATGTCAGAGCTAGGAGTCGAAGAACTATGTTAAATCATTCCAGGCCCAAGCTTAATCACAGAGCTATCAATCCGTTAACGCTAAATTTGAGATGCCCCAAAATTCTTCTTAGAATTATCAAAAATAGGAGAGCCCATAACTACTTCCAGTAGGCAAAGAATCAACCACATTCCCCTCTACTAGAAAACTAACTCAAGTCTTCCATAATAATACCCTTCAGATCAAGGTATTATCATTATTTTTTTTTCTTTTTCTAATCGGTTTCAAAATAACTCAAACCACTACACTTCCGTTGCGCACTCTGATCTAACTCATCAAATTCTCTAAAGTCACAAAATAATTTCTGACCAAAGTATAACTTTGTATCGAGACTAAGAAAATCCAAATTTTAAATTTTCAAGTAGAACTAGAGCAAAACCTCTAGATCTTTTTGTTCTCGATTTATATAGAGTATACTTACCATAACTAACCCCCAATCCTTTAGTCAAGTTTAAGGTCACTACGTGATCTCCACAACCTTCTTAGAATCCAAAAATATCTAAGTTTAATTTAAAGGGGGTAATTCTTGTATTCCCTTAGCAATTTAATTAGAAAATCTACATTGATTTTCCTTCCAACAGAATTTACTTCAAATTCAATAGGTTAGGAATGTTGAGCCAATACCACTATGAGTAGGAATTAACTCTATCGATCTCCAGATCTTTCTTCACCAAGATTCTTAACATCCATCAACAATGCTATATATGATAATTCATGTAAGCATCTCATGACCGAAGTCTCTACTCAATATGACATTTATTAGTGGCTTCATCAACAATGACAAAAGATCCCTGCTCAAATCTTAAATCTAGGCTTGAGTTTTAAATTAACACATCCAATAATCTCCAACAATTATAAAAAAAATTCAGGAGCCCAATCCAAATATACAAATTCAAATAATTAGAATACTCCACCAATTTGCATACTATATGGCCTTAAGAATTTAATCCACTAATAGAAATATGCAAATTTACAATATTCAAACATATCAATTCCAAATATAATCTACATACAGATTTAACCTCGAAAAACATTCTTTTCAATATTATGAAATCTTCTTAGCTCACTCCAATACTAAATCAACGTACAAATCCCACTCTAATAATTAGCAGCAAAATCAAAAGTACGATAACATCAAAACCCATATCAAGTTTGAACTTTCAGATCATTTAAATAATATCTGAACATGGCATAACCGATATGCCATTGCTGACCTACACTCATCTTAGGTCAAATTTTTCTTATCATGATCAAAGACAATTTATACTTTCTTTCCACACTCATCGAAAGCCAAACCCGATGCATACATTTTATCACAATGCCCAGTGATCTCACACCTTAAGCACTGAAATTAGTTGTCATGTCCCAAGCGATCATAACCTTAAGCTATGATATATTTCTGCCACAATACCTAGTGATCTTAAACATATGCTCAGATTTTGATTTTATCACTATCCTCAGTGATCTTAAACCTCAAACTCTAATGCCACTAAGCCCACAGTCTCTAGTGGTCTTAAACCTTAGATTACAATATCATTCATGTTACAATCTCATGTGATTATAAACCAAGGCTCTGATAGTTTTTCTATCATAACTCCCCACTCACACTCACCTGAACCTAAACCCTAGGATACCTTAACCTTAAGCTCTGATACCAAATCTGTCACGCTCTGAACCCATCACCCGGGTCCGATATGCGACCGGCCGCATGAGCCCTAGAGCAGTGCCCTAAAGATCATGCAAGGCCTAAGATAAACAACAATTCCAATAAATCCATAATTAATGTATTTAAACCAAACCAACTAAAATGTACTGAATGATTACATAATTTCAAATGTCCATAAGCAAAAGATAAATTAACTTCTAACTATCTAGCAGTTTGACTCCAGATCGATCTCACTTCTTGTCCCACCCGACAGATCCTACGAATCCAGTGCCTCTGAAAAAAAATGTAAGTGTAGTATGAGCTTTTCCAGCCCCGTAAGAATCCCAACAGCCACACACAATAGTAATAATAAAATCATCAAAACATCAAATAAATGTCATTTCATCTTTTCAAAAGCTCAACAAACAACAAGTGTATATAACTAGAACATATACACAAATTCTTTTTCACATTATGTGATCCATTCCCGTATTACTCTGATTCCCAAGTTTTCAGACTTTTCACTTCTGGCTTTGGACTAACCAAGTTCATGTCCCAGTCCAAGACTGCACAAATCCCACGCATAAGCTCGTGGCAGCTATTCCACGCGTAAGCCCGTGGAGGCTATCCTACGCATAAGCTCGTAGAGGCTATCCCACGCGTAAGCCCGTGGAGGCTATCCTACGTATAAGCTCGTAGAGGCTATCCCACGCATAAGCTCGTGGCAGCTATCCTACGCGTGAGCTCATAGAGGCTATCTCATGATAAGGTTAGTCCAACCCATTTTATATGTCTAGTTTTACATGTTTAATCACATTTCAATCACGTCACATATTTTCATAATTTCTCAAAAATATGTTATTCCTTCCCAATTTAATTATTTCAATATTTCCAAAGCAATCAAAATGCACACCTGATAGAGTCATACAAGCTCAAAAACAAATAGCAACATACTGATAAAATATATCCAACGATAAATCCAATATATGCGTAAATAAAAGTGCTCAGATGTAGGGATTCTTACAGAAATTGTAGACTGACTCAAATACGGGTCCGAATCACAACCTACGCGCTGGGGTGCTGAGTCCCCTGATCTAAATCTCCTGGCACCGCTGACTCTTCCCCTACAACATCAATTATAAATCACAAACTAAATTATTTAATATTTAAATATTCTAAACCATGATCCACATCTACTATGGGGTCCATCACCAGGTCCCCAAACATCTCAATCCCTCCAGATCTAGGACAGTCGGGGTGGCCCGACTCCCACCTTGTACCACCGGCCTACGTCGTCGCCAGCCATGGTCGCTGCCACGCCAGCGATGATGGCCGGTCCCGGTAAAGAGACCAACATAAAGGGATGATTTCTCTCTCTTCATGGTTGGGAGTACTCCTCCCCTCCTTCATTTTCTTTGGTCCAAGGGCAGTAGCCGCCACCTGCCCAACCCTCGGCCACCACTGGTCGGACCGTTGCCGGCCGTTACTGTTGTTGTCACCGGCGATGGTGGCCAACCAAGAGAGGGAGAGAAGAAGAATTTTCTTCTCCTTTTTCTTCTTCTTCCCCCCAAACCAACACTGCCCCCTCCCCCTTCCTCCATTGTCAACTAAAGTCCTCCCCTCTTCTTCTCCCTTCATCAGCCGAAGGCCCTCCTCATGGTGGCTCGGCCTCTCCCCCCCACCCGACGGCAACCCAAACAGCCTCCCCCCCGACCGCCGTCGTCGCCGCCGGTGGCCAACCCACGCGAGAGGAAGAGGAGGAAGGGATGGGATCACGAGGAAGAAGACCTCGGATCCACCATCCCCCATCACCAACCAAATCCCTAGAAATCTATCTCCGACCCTCACACAAACCCGACCAACCCCACCGCCATGGATCCCGGCCAACTCGGCGGCCGGCGGCGGCGGAATCCGGAAGAGAGAGGCCGAAACAGGGGTACCCTATTTCGGATCCCTCTCCGACGGCTTCACCGGCCAAAATCCCACCAACTTGACCCAAAAATCTAGCAAATGAAATGCAAGGGAAGGAGCCATGCTTACCTCAGCCCGACGGGGTGTTCCGACGATCTTTCCGGTGAGAAATCGGAGGAGGAACCGCGAGTAAACCGGACTAAAACCCTCGGACCCCAAGCTTTTTGTGGGGTTTTCACCGAAGAGAAAAGAGGCTTGGAGCTTCCCCCGCGGCCGGCCGGATCTCGGTCTCCCCCGGCGAGTCACCTCCCCCGATGACCGGCCTCCCCTCACGCCGCCACCTCCCCCCTTGCAACCCCTCTTCCACGATCGTGCCTAGGGCACGATCGTAAGAGGGAGACGGGCCCGGTATTTTCGGGCCGGCCCGTTAACCCTTTCTCCCTTTTTTTTTGGGTTTTCACACGACTGAAGCAGGAGTCGATTCGTGAATAGGAGTCTGCCGGCACTGTAGCTGGGAGTCGACTCGACTGTAGCTGGAGTCGACTCGAGCACTGTAGCGCTAAAAATCAACTCTCTATCTTTTTGTCTGTTCTCAATCGGAGTCGACTCGCAGAGTCCCGGAGTCGACTCGAGCACTGTTCCTTGAAACTCCAGAGTGCCAGAGTCGACTCTGAACTTGCAGAAGTCGACTCGAGGACTATTCTTTTGAATCTTTCTTTGAATTTGCTCCTCCAACTTGAATCTTTTGAACTTGAAACTTGGGCCAATGAAGATAGCTTTCTTTCAACTTTTTGAGAGCTTTTGAGGTCTTCTTCTATTCTTCCAACTTGTTATATTCCTTGCAAAATAAATATCTTTCTTCTTGCAACACAAACATTAGTAATTATACTTCAAGATTTTGTGATCATCAAAATCAATCTTTGGGTCAGCAATCTTCTCCTTTTTGAGCATACAATCTGTTTTACTAGCTGTATGATAAAATAATTATTCTGTCATGCTTCAATACAGCTTTAAAATAATAGATCTACCTTGCTCATCCTTTTCAAATTCTACAAGATGGGGTCATAGACATACCTTCTTCATGCTAATCTTCTATAAGAGTTTTCTTGTAGACTAATTTTGGTCAATGAAGATCCCCTTTCTTGTTTGTCTTAATTTGGAGTTCAAGAGAAAATATTAATTCATTCATTATACATATTTCAAACTCACCTTGCATGAGCTTAGTAAAATCTTCATATAAATCTTCATTAGTAGAACCAAAAATGATGTCATCAATGTATACTTTGAGCAAATAAGATATCATAAATTCTTCTTTTTAATGCATAGATTTATCACTATTACTTTCTATCAAAAAGTTACTCAAGCTTTTATATCATACTTTTGGTGCTTGTTCCAAATCACATATTGCTTTATGATATTTGTAATGAGTGATTTCAAATAAGGTGGTTATTTTACATAGATCTTCTTTAATGAAATAAGCACATAGGAGTGTATTCTACACATTCATTTGACAGAATATAAAGCTCATAAAGCAAGCAAATGATAATGGTGATCTTTACTTCTAATCATGCAAGAATTTCATCAAGATCTATTTCATCTTTTCTTGATTGAATCTTTTAGCAGTCACCAATTTTTCTTCATTAAGTGCATTTCTGAAAAACTCAATTTGGTTCTAATTATTAACAAGCTTTTAGATTTTATCGGCAAAATTTCAAATTCTATCTCTTTCAAAAATGATTTAGTTTAACTTGACCAATTATAATCTTATTCATTCTTCTTAAAGTGTTTTAGTTTCAGATTGTTATATGTAAGCAAAAAGATTAACCATATACATATATAATCTGATTTTAGTGACTTAATGAAAGATCATTAGTCTCATAAAGAATAAAATGAATTGATATTTCTACAACTAGGATCTTTTCATTGAATATTCTATATGCATTGCTTGATGAATGATACCCAAAGACAGGAGTATCTTTATCAGATTTGGCATTATTTTCATAAGAACATATCAAGCATAACATGTACGACTGAAAAATATTAAAGATATGCAATAGTTCATTTTCTATTTTTTAGAAAATCAAAAGAAGTTTTCATCAAAAATAGATCTAATAGAAACCATATGTATGACAAGCAGTGATGATAGCTTTAAAAAAAAAAAGACAAGGAATGGAACTCTAAAAAGTAAGTTTAAATAGTTATATGGCAAAAAATATATATCATATATTAAAATCACTCCATCCTCTTGTAATGAAAATATTTTTATGGACCTAATCATAACTTAAATATTTTTATACATATAGATTTTGGTTCTTGAGTTTCAATATATAAAACCTCTAATTGAAACATTCATAATATGCTTAATTATCTGATCATAAAAAAAAATGACTATCATACAACATTATCTTTTTCATTTCTTCAAGAATTTTATTAATCCTATTTTACTTATGGTGTCCTTGATGCAGAAACAATTGTATTCAATATTATTTTCTGTGCAAACCTTATCAGAATTTTGGTTTTCAACAATGTGCTATGATACTCTTTATCTTCACAGTTTGAAAACCTTTTTCATTTGAAACACTTTTATAAGATTTAGCAAATACAGAAAATACTTCAATTTTATTTGCCAAGAACAAATCCAATGTAAGCTTTTGAAAACTTAGTGATGGAAATAACATCTTTAGAATTAGAAATTGATTCTTATTTATTTCCTTAGTTAACATGTATAGCAAACTTTGACCTTGCAGAAGATAATCTAAGTAAACCAATGACAAAATCTTTTGAAATTAAGTCCATACTAGCATAAGTTAATTTTATATGCCAAAAAAATTTCTTTGATATTAGTATTTATAATGCATATTTTTTAAGAGCATATCAAGTACATATTCTTATGTCTATGATCAATAGAAGATAATGCCATGGATAAGAACTCTCAATCAAGCATATAAAAAATTCATAGAGTTATTCTGGAAGAATTGATTGACCAAATTATCCATCTATAAGTAAAGCATAATATAGAAAGATAGAGTGTTTTGGATATATATTTTTTATACCAAAAATATCACTTATATCACAAAAAAATGATTAATACTTGCAAGTTATGTTTTAATCAACTAATAAAACAATTTCAGTATGAGAGGATGCAAGAATTACTAATTTCATTATTTCTTCTATTTTTCAATTACTTTTCTTAAGTATATTTTAAGTTTCATTCTTTAAAATATGTCTAGAGCACCCAATGTGCAAATTAACATCTTTTGTTGGACTCTTGAGTGCTAGACACACCTGCAGAAAATATTCAGATTTTCAACTTAAAAATCCAAGCTCTTTTGGGTCCTTGTAGGTTACCTTTTGGAATCCATATTTTCTTAATAGCTATTTTGTCCATAGGCTTGCAGATTTTAGGATTACAAGATGTGTATTTCTGCATATCCTTGTTAAATTTAACAATCATAGATTTAACATAAGTAGATGATGAATTTTTAATTTTCTGATTTTGTTCATTAGGTTCATCAAATTTATGAAAAACTATTTTAGGATGAACAGAAGAGATTTTAATTAATTTTTGTTCATCATATTTATAAGAATCTGTTTTAGAATAGACAACGGAGGATTTAACAAATATATTCTTGAAAGATTTTTGGATGTACCATGGTTGATATCCCAATCCAACTTTGTCATATCCAGCTCTTGAATTTTCTATCATTGAATTTAATTTTTCAGAGGTGAGAGTGAATCTTTCAACAATAGGTTTCAAATTTTCAACTTTTTTAGTTAGTTTTCTATTATCTTCTGAAAGCAATTCATTATTTTTCTTAAGTTTATCATGACTTTCAGTAAGAAGTTGATTTTTCTGATTTAGTTTTTTATTTTCTTTAATTAAGATTTCAGTTTTATTAGTATGTTTCTTAATTAGTATTTCATAATTATTAGACAGTTTCAGTTTTTCATTTACTAGGGTTTTCTTTTCATTTTTCAGGTTCTTGTTTTTACAAATGAGTTTCTTATGTTCTTTCATTAGATCAAGAAATGCATCATGTAACTCATCAAGTGTAAACTCATTTTCAAGTTTATTATATACTTCATATTCAGAAGAGGAGACACTTTGCGTTTCAATACATACCTCGTCCTTGTGTGCTACAAGGCATAGGTTTTCAATATCACCTTGCCTCTCTTCTTCTTTAGAGCTACTTTCAGATTCACTAAAAATGTTAGTGCTTTCATATTTAGTCTCTAGCATATTCCATATGTCTTTAGCAGTTATGCAAGAAGATATGCAATTAAACTCATTCCCATCTAATGCACAATATAATAGGTTCATGGCTTTTGAATTTTGTTGAGTCATTTTCTTATTATGATTAGTGTTTGTGTTTGTGTGTGTCCCATTGACTATAATGCTCCATAAATTATAATCAAGTGATTGTATGAAAATGCACATGCGTGCTTTCCAATGTGTGTAGTTTATGCCATTAAATAGTGGAGGTGTATCAATTAATTGTCCTCTCCTAGAAAACTATCTATTTGAGTTGTCATGATCTTTGGCTTTTGATCGTGAGATCAATAATTAATCTTAGAGAACCTGGCTCTGATACCACTTGTTGCCCAGTAGATACAACCTAAGAGGGGGGGGGGGGGGGTGAATTGGGTCTTTTAAAACTTTTCAACTACTTCTAAACTTTTTCATTAATTAAGCTAAGTTATATAGATGCACAGTAAAATTTAAACTTAGCAATAGTTTGATTCTAATCTGATCAAGATTAAAACTATTAAACAGCGGACTCAATAAACAATTAGTCTAGATTTTCCCAAGCAAGCATTTCAATACAATGAATCTTAATGCAGTTTTATTAAATGAAACTTGATTAAACAATTTGAATATACTTGCAACTAAAGGATGCACGGATAAGAGTTAAGCAAGCAATTCAATTAGATATTTATCTAAGTAAGTAAGTGAGGAAATTAAACAATGAAAGAAAGCATCACAAATACAACAAACATATAGTGGTTTGGTGCACCCCAGCACCTACATCCACTCCACAAGACCTCTTGGAAATTTTACTATAATCCCTCATATTACAGCCGGTTGTTTTACAAGCTCACAACCTAACTTGTTGTTTTCACGAGATAACAACGAATTCGGTCGGTTTTCACAGGCTCACCGACTAGAACCACTCGATTGTTTTTTCGGATTCACAATCAAACCCAGTTGGTTTTTTCCGGTTCACCAACCACAACCTTACACCGTTGATTTTTTCCTTTGGCTCACGAACAAACCTTAACCCCTTGATTCAATCCCTTGATTGAATCAAGTTACAAGATATTAGAACAAGAGTTTAAAATAAATACAAGCTTCTTAAACAAGCAGATATAACAATGTAAACAAATAGAGTAAAGAGAAGAAGCCCTCAACCAAGTTTTGCAAATGAAGGAACTCGACTTCTTCTTTACTTGACCCTCTTCTAATTTTGCACGAGGTAGAGGATCACTGAGGCAGCACACAGTTGGAGAGGAAGCTTTGGGATTCACTCGGATGCTCCTCTTCTCTCTTTTTTGCTTTGAATGGCCCTTTTGTGCTTTTGGGAGGTTTCTCTTAAAATCTCTTTGAAATCTCTTCCCTATGTGTTTTCTCCCACTTTCTTAACTTCTTTTCTAGCTCTCTTCTTGATTTTATAGCTTTAGATGGCGTGGAAGTAAAGATCTAGCCGTTAGAGATAAAAATAAAGTAGTTGGAGTCAAGAAAAAACTAGCCGTTATGCCTCCCAGCGTGCTCGAGTCGACTCGGCTGAAGCAGGAGTCGACTTGGCTGAAGCAGGAGTCGACTCGTGAATAGAAGTCTGCCGACACTATAGCTGAAAGTCGACTCGACTGTAGCTGGAGTCGACTCGAGTACTGTAGTGCTGAAAATCAACTCTCTATCTTTTTGTCTGTTCTCAATCGGAGTCGACTCACAGAGTCCCGGAGTCGACTCGAGCACTGTTCCTTGAAACTTCAGAGTGCCAGAGTCGACTCTGAACTTTCAGGACTCGACTTGAGGACTATTCTTTTGAATCTTTCTTTAAATTTGCTCCTTCAACTTGAATCCTTTGAACTTGAAACTTGGGCTAATGAAGTATAGCTTTCTTTCAACTTTTTGAGAGCTTTTGAGGTCTTCTTCTATTCTTCCAACTTGTTATGTTCCTTGCAAAATAAATATCTTTCTTCTTGCAACACAAACATTAGTAATTGTACTTCAAGATTTTGTGATCATCAAAATCAATCTTTGGGTCAGCACACCCCATCTTAGCAATCTAGCTAGTAGTTGAGAGCAAGCACTATGTGGATTAAGTTTGAGAAAACAAAAGCAAGTGACAATCATATAACCCTTACTGATATGAGGAGAGTTCAACCATAATAAATTTCACCCAATATAGATGTATAGATAGAAGAAAGAAAGTTCGGTTATAAACATTCCAAAAGCCTAAAACTTAGCTATGATCAACTACAATACATTGAAATAGACTGAGGCCTTAAGGATAATCTCAAATATAGAGAACTGTATTATAGGCTGAAATAAACAAAAAGGGCAATATAAGCTAAGCTACATTAAGGCCGAAAAGATATGACTATTGGCTTGGCAGTTGCAGAGTAGTCATGTTGACGAATATCCAAAGTGGAGGATAATCGTTGTCAATTATCAAAACTGCCAAAAGTAGAAGCCATACATGGTGACAATCGTCAAAGTGTATAGTTGTTACTCTTAGTATAAATAAGTGAAAATTGAACTTTGTAAATGATCCTTCAACAATCAATCCAACATATTTTATCTTATTTTAGTCCACTATAGTTTTGAACCAAGGAGTAATTATAACTTAGCTTCTAATATCGTAGCCTAGCGCTAAACCTCTTATCTATCTCATTTGAATAGTGATCTAACGGTAGCAAAAGTACTTGAATGTCAAGGCACTTGGACCCACGTCTATTCTCTCTTCGATCACTTTCTAGCTAGTTTGACACCAATGGCATGACCATATGCATATACCTGTGGCCACTTGGCTTGTCACCACTCTTCTCTATAACACCTAGACAAAACTTTGCCAATGAATCTTACGACACATTCAGACGAGATGGAAAGAGCACCAATAAGCTTTCTGGCACATTCAATGGGACTCTACTAGTAGATCTTGCGACATGTTTGAACGGGATGGAAAGGGTACCAACAAGCTTTCTGCCATATCCAGTAGGATTCCGGCAGTGCATCTTGCAACATGTCCAGACTGGATGGAAAATGCACCAACAAGCTTTCTAGCATGGTCGGTGGGACACTGTCTAGTCATCATTACATAGGCTCTAATAGGACAGCTATGTATTTCCTATTATGTCACTGCAGAAGAAAATTTGGGTAGCAGCTGGTAAGATAGGGACCACTATACGAAAACCACTTTTGGAGCGATATGTAGCATCTTTGACTTTGCTGTTGGAATGAGTTGAACAACTTGTTCATATTGTTGATACCCGATATGCAAAGCTACAGTATTTTCCAATGTGTTAGATAGTGAAGACAACTAAACCCATCCTTGTAATTGATGAATCAGCTTATCAACCAATATAGAGAAGTACTGTGATCATTGAGGAACCCAAATTGTTAAGCTTTGGTTTATCCACAGATAACTATTGAAGACAATATAATAAAGCCCTGGCATTTGTTAACCAAGGCCTAGCAAAGTTACAATTGATCATAAAATTAAGGGATATTTCGGTCAATACCTTGTCAAATTTTGAGATTGTTGTTTATGGTGAGTTGCAAAGGATCACCGGGGAAGTTGCCAAATTCTAGCTAATATTAGTTCATGAACATTTGCCCAGGAATTTGAGGAAAAAATTGTAACAACTTTATACTACTGGCCATAAGCATCACAAGGGATGGGGGGCAACATTATTAAAGGGAGCTTCTAAGGATTTTCTATGCAATGCATATTCTATATGCAAGGGGGCAACATGATAATGCAAATGCCAATTTGGCATGATACCCAGGATAATGTATAATTAAAAACCTTTATGTAGATTATGGATAGTATAAATCTCAGCATTACATAAAAAAGGCTGCTAGAAGATCGAAGAAGTGATGAATTTGGTATAATAGTAGAACAAATAATAGTATACATTATCTAGCTAGGGATTGCACAAAAGTTTCACAATGATGAGGTCTATTCTATAGATTTTTCATAACCTTTTAGATTCTTCAACTTTCTGAAGAACTTTGGACATCAATTCATAAGCTTCTACAGGAATCATACATCTTAATAGAGATTTGTCAACTCTACTTTGAAGGACTCGATCTAGCTGTTATGAGTAGTGTTGAAGATCATTGGCCTGATTTGTCAAGGGGTAGGCTGAACACTGAAGAATACTGATGCCCAAACCATTAATGGAAAGCTTATATTGAAAGAGGCATGCAAAAAAATACAAAGTTAAAAGGTCATGCTTTTAATTATTATCAACTAATATAATTTCACAAGTATGAGTATAAGGCTGATTGGATTAATACTCTTCAGGTGTTCACTTCACTCTTGACTAAGGTAATAGATCCTTCGTCTATGTTAGCCCATCGAAGCTTCAAGATGATCAAATTTTCTACCTACGACACTTCTTCACTGATTGCAGTAGAGGAAGAATGAGTGCATCAGGTGCAGGGGTTAGGTGGGGACATGATTGATAAGGGTGAAAACATGCAAAGATCTGCTCAAAACAGCACAAAAATGGTGAGGGCTTACAATTAGCCAAAGGCCAATTAAGAGAATGTCAACTTTTTGAATTAGAAGCTTTGAACCAAACAACAAATTAATAGTGAGGATATTCCAATTAAGAAATGTATTCATTTGAGATGATGCCCTAATTTATGACGATATTCCAACTCGGCAAACTAGTCAAAAGTTAGTTGATCAAAACAAATGAGTTGCCCTTGTCTCCCTCATCAAAATAAGTGAAAGGAGATCAAGAGAAGGCATAAGGATGGTCAGTAGGAGGAAGAAAGATGAGTGTCGAGGTGAAAGATGCAAGGCCTTTTTATAGAAAAAAATTGTGCCTTATCAAAAGATAAATAAAAATTCCAAATAATGCGGAAGATAATGTGAGATCTCTATGGCTACAGAAGGTCCTTTGAGTAATATGTAGGTCATCCTAATATGTAGGAGTATCCTATGAAGAAAGATGCATGGCGAAAGTGGAGAGTTTGGCAGAATTAAAAAGATGCGAAAGTGTTGCTTCAGTAATAGGGCACCCTACTGCGTGTTTATGTTATTATGTTGAGATGGGTTGCATGCTTGTGGGGAGAATTTTTTATGAGTATGCGATGGTTGCGGCGACCCCCGGTATGCGATCTCGAATCGGGACCATGACATTAAGGGCATAACAGGTATTTTGCGTAACTTTTCTAAAAAAGTAGATGCTCAACTAAGCATAAGCTACTCTATAATATGCCACTTTTCCATTGTCAACTAAAAATGCCAAAACTACTTTTCTAGTCATCAACTTCCAAAAAAAATATTTCAGTGAGAAAAATTTTTTTTTGCGAACCAAACGAGTCCTAAAAAAATTGGCTTTGATTTCATTCCCTTAGAACCTTAGCCCTCGGCCACCTATCCAAGCCCCCACAATCCTGACCCTTATCTTGCGAAGGTTTGGGGTGTACCTTCCTTTCATGCGAAAGAATGACTGATCTTCTTTTACAACTTTGACCATAGGATCACATCCCATACGGATCTCAAAGCATTCCAAATTCGTTAATTTATCTGGCTGCACAAATCTTGAAGCGACCATTGCACTATCTAAAGGTTAATTTGCATGAAGGAAGGTGAATCCTTCTTTCATGCGAGAGATACAATCCCTGTCCATCCTACCAAGTTTCTCTTACATCAACCAATGATTCATGTCTTATCATAGTCTCTCACCTTTGGAAGCATGAACATAGATAATGAACTTACTAATCCTGGAGGCCAATTCCTCGACAACACTGTTACCTTGGCTCGGAAAAGGGATTGATGAAAGTACTAATCCTGGAGGCCAATTCCTTAAGCAATTGCGAAGAAAGATATACTAAATATTTTAAGTTCATGCTTGGAAGGGCTGCTAAATTATTTTCTGCCTCAAGTTGGGTCAAATTTGATAACTACGCGCATTTATCACATGCTTTGGAATTAAAGTATCACTATCTAAATTGCAAACCTCATCGAAAGTCGCCCTAAAAAGAACATTGTTCACATACTTCAGACTTGCCTAAAGCAAGGTATATTTTCAAAAGAATCTATTCTCCACGCTGACGTAGGTCATTGACACAACGTCAGGGAATATAACTACATTAGAGTACTTAGATATCTGATATTTTCACCTTGGATGTGAAATTCTAAAAGCAGACAAAAATTTGACCACAGCTCCCTGAATTTATGGTTTTCGATCCAAGGTACTGAAGAGATTTCCAACTTATCATGTATATAGATTTGAAGGCATTTGTCCATGGACGCGCAAGACATGATGGGACATAAGGCCACTTTGACCGGGCCTACCACCCAAGATTGCAAGCCCTTACAATCTCAACAACATAAGGAGCCTTAATTTTTCATATTAAAATATAACTACATTATACTATATTGTATTATACTGTATTAGAATAGTACTATATTGTATTGTACTGCATTAGAATAGTACTATCATTTTTATGATATTTTGACAAAAATATAATAATATAATAATATTAACATTATCTAACTACATTATACTATATTGTATTGTACTGCATTAGAGTAGTACTATCATTTTTATGATATTTTGACAAAAATATAATAATATATTAACATTATATAATAATGACGTAATAATACAATACTATTATAATATTATATTAATAAAATAATATTATATTAATATATTACGATATTATTATAATATAATAATATTACAAAAATATTGTTATATTTTTATAAAAATGTAAAGATGCATTATATAATTTAAATTAAAATATCAAAACAAATATTTTTATTTTAAAATATTTTATAATAATAATTTTTTATGATATAAATAATTAGACAATTGAAAATACTATGAGCAATATTTTTTAATTTATTTACCAAAAAGATGAAAAAAATTTACATTCTTCAAAAATATAGTTGATAAATAGCAAAAAATTCTCTCTAAAAAACTTTATTAGCAAAAGCTCTACTGGTCAAAGTTTTAGAAACAAAAGCCCTGCTATCTACATCAATATCAATTGGTCATTGTAACATTTGTTTTCAATACACAAAAATGCATATAGTTCTCAGCATATGTTAGCTTGATTAGCAGCATTTTGTGTCATCATGATAGAATGTTAAGTGATGGCTTTCATGAGTTTCCTGCCTGATTGAATTCTCCCCAAATTTCCATTTCCTCCCGGGAGCCCAATGCGCGGCCCCCCAGCTCTCTTTCCTTCTCCCAAATCAAATATCTTCCTTTCTCCTTCCAAGAGTCCCTCTCTCCTCAAACTCTTTTCGCCCTAGCTATCTCCATGCCTTTTTTCTCTGAAATCTTCCTCCCATCTCTTGTAAGTAGACAGCTCTTTGTTTCCTATTGGAGTTATTCCGCAAGTCACCATTCTAAGGCAAATGGTTCTCGGTCGATCTACATCAAGGTGTACACCTTTCGTCGATCTACTTCAAGGTGTACACCTTTGGTCTCTATCAAAAAGACATGGATTTGTCTTATTGCTAATCCAATTCAATGCATTATAGTAATTGTACTATAAAAATTGTTCTAACAATTTTATAGGGATCAAATAATATTGTCTATTCTTGTATTGTAATGAAAACTCTTGATTATCCATCATATTGATGCAACTTCAAAAGATCTTGCGTGATTGGTAACAAAAAAAGTATCCCTATACTCCTTGTGTCCACAATTTTATGGACGGATTTACATATAATACAACCCTCATGATTCCTATTGTTAAGGTCCTTGTTAAGGCCTCTAACAACAATTACATTCTAAAAAATATGATGCTCTGAAGCCCATTACTTTGAGAAGTCCAAATAGATCCCCAATAATCTAAGATCAAACAAGAACAATGTTTTCAATTTGTTCTTTAGAATCTAACTAAGAAATAAAAACATAATTAACATTATCATCAACAAGTTCAAATTTTAGGAAAAAGGCATGCAGTTAAGAAAGAAAGAAAAAATGAAAACAGCACCATATTCATTGTTGGTTTGGGGGTAAGAAGAACAGAAATATCTTGCCTAAAAGAGCAAATGCTAAATGCTTTAGCTTGCTAGCTCCCATCATCCTGTCATCCTGATCCTTCTCTAATACGTACGCGCCAGAACTACTATGTATGAATAACAGGTATCTAGATAACAATCTTTTCGTTTCTTTTGACAAAAATGTTGGCAGTCAGTTTTACTTTGAATCTCCCTACTAAGGAGTGGGCTACTAGGAGATAAAGTTAGAAGAATCTTTATTTTACTGTTCTGTTGTTTAGACAACCATTATCTGATATTTAGACTTCTTATCTTTATAACATGTTTTTCAACTCAAATCCTTGCACTTACTAAAGATTATAATTTTGTTCTATGAATAATATTTGCAATAAACAATGGATTTCTTTTTCTTTATTGACTATTATGAACAAATGACTATTATATTAGTCATTATTTTATTTTTGTATAATTTCTGTTCAATCAAATTTAACAAATAATAGCCATCAATTCTGGCAGGTAATTAATAGTTGCTCTCTTCAACCTGGACTATTGAAATGGCGTTGGCAGTTAGCGAACCTTAGCTAAATTGCATAACAAAGGATAACACATGTCTTCTTACTAATTAACCCATCATTATGATCGCCGCCGCCCCCCCCCCCCCCCCCCCCCCCCCCCCCCCCCACCGAAAAACAAGAGAGGAAATTACAGTGAAACTCCCTCAACCTTGGATGTGTCCTAGAGACTCCTCTATTTACACCATATCTCAACAAATTAGCTTACAGATAGGAATAAACATCACGTGGATTAAGTTTGAAAGAATCAAAATAGAGAATAAGCATCACATGGATTAAGTTTGAAAGAATCACAGCATATGAAAGTCACGTGACTCTTACTAAAACTGAGTAAAGTTCAACAATGAAATTATACTATAAAATCCTAAGTTGAGAATAGATAGAATTGGTCAAGATGTAGACAAGCATGCCGAAAAATCAAGCTTTGGCCGTTGGCCAGTAAAAGACTGAGATGATCATACCGATCCTAAATTCTCAAGAACAAACTATATTGTAGATGGGCAATACAAGCAACCTGGGTAAATAGAAGGTCGATAGGGCATGACTATAGGTTTTGTGGTTGCAGAGTAATCATTCTTGCGTACATGAATAATATTAGGACAGTAGACAATAGTTACTAAAGCTACTGGGAGTGAAGACCAGATGTGAGAAGCAATTGTCAAAATAGATGGTTAATAATATTTGAGAGCAATTATTATGTATTAGTATAAATAATGAAATTGAACTCTATCAAAAAGATCCATCAATAATTAATCCAATTAAATTATCTTTCATCTTTATCTGGACCTTAGTCTTTTATTCTAGAAGTAGATATAACTTAAATCATCTATAGTAGTCCAGCATTATACCGTACCACCGTAGCCCAACCCTATTCTCCTATCTATTTTTATCTTATTCGAAATGTGGTGCGACAATAGTAAAAGTTTTTGAAGATCAAGGCATCTAGATCTATGCTACTTTTTATTTTACCTTTGATCTACATCTTTTGAGCTAGCCCAACATACGCCGACGCATGCATCCAAGCCTTACAAAAACAAACTTGGCATTGCACCCTCGCCCTGACCAATCGAGTTTCCTAGGAATTTTGAGCTTTCTGGCTTGCACGATGTTGGAGGAAAAATGGATCACTCAAAGCACGTGGTCAAATCGCCGGCACTTGATGACAAACGTGACGACAGCAAGCATACTCTCAGAGCGCCTGACCTCAGAGCGACCGACCTCAGAGCGTTCGACCTCAGAGCGCCCGGTATCGGGATTGACGACCACAGAGCTTACGACCTCGATCTCGGCGTGACCTCGGTAGGCATGGTCTCGGCAGAGTTAAGCCCCATCGATCTCAAAGCCAAGTAAGACCCAGTCAAAGGAAGAAGCAGACCTCCCCACTCCATCAAAAATCAAGTCCTCCATATCTAGGATCAAATTTCGTAATCTCCACCCCAACGGCTGTCAATATTTGAATCCACATGATCTCAGCGGATCGCTAGCTTGCCCAAAATCTCGAGCCGTTTACGGTAACTCATTGATTCGCGCAATCACGGCCGATCACAGGTAACCGCTGCACTCCCTCCTATAAAAAGAGAGGAAAAAGCTCAAGGCGGGACCTCTTCTTCCTCCCCGGCCATTACTTCTCTCCATTAAAAAACCCCTCTGACTTAAGCATTGGAGGGCCTACGCCGGAAACCCCAGCCACAGGCTTCTTGCAGGTCCACCAGAGACAGCCGTCAACCGCCGCACCACCAGCCGGAGCTCCTCCCCCTCGGTCTGCGGTCACCCCCGGATCCAATTTCCAGCAACAGTTGACACTAGAGGAAGGGACCGAGTCGTGATCATGAGACTGAGAAGCAGAGGAACCTCTAATGCCTCTCGGCATCGCGTGCCAAGTCCTGGCCACTCAATCCAGAACCCGCCACCAAGGCCTCCGGCAGATCAAGTTCCTCAAATATAGCCTGAGCAAAACAATACGCTGGTGCAGCAAGTCCAGGCACTAGCAGCAGCAGTCCAAGGCCTGCAGCGTATGGAGGCCCATCCTGTGCCGCCTCCGCAGGTTCATGTCCGATCGGCGCTCCTTCCAGACGGACCTATGTCCCAAGGCCGAGATCCCCATGACTCTTCAAGGGTCAACAATGGGGAACGACGCTGTCACCAAGGTTCAACCCAGGCATCTTCCCGGAGAAAGCCACTAAGGAAGAACCAGGATAAAAGACCACAGCCTTCAGAAGCCGGATCGACCCCGGGGCGGTCGATGCCAGAACAAGCCGCCACAGCGACTTCTCAAGGCGGAGGGCTCGATAGGAAGGTCGAAAAACTCGAGCGGCAGATTGAGGCGCTCCAAAACCAGAGGGCAAGGCGCGAGGGCGACCTTGAGTTCACCATCAAGTCGCCTTTCTCCCGCCAGATCGAGGACTAGCCGGACCCACCGAGGTTCAAAATGCCTCAAATAGAGTCCTACAATGGGACCACCGACCCCCTGGACCACTTGGAGAGTTACCGAGCCCTCATGGCACTGCAGGGATCCTCGGAGGCTGTGCTCTGCATGGCTTTCCCCGCAACCCTCCGAGGAATGGCTCAACTTTGGTTCTCCGGTCTAAAGCCGAGCACCGTGTCTTCCTTCGAGCAGCTTGGCAGGCAGTTTGCTGCCAATTTTGCCGCCAGCCGATGCCAGCAGCGAACGTCGGATTCTCTTCTCGACATCAAGCAAAAGGAAGGAGAGTCCCTCAAAGACCACATCGACCATTTCACCGCCGCAACCTGGGAGGTCCGCGAGCTTGATCAGTCGATCGCCATGTTCGCGCTGAAAACAGGAGCTTGGTCCTACAGGTTCCTCTTCTCCATTGAGAAGAATTTTTCCGCTGACTTCACCAAGATGCTGGCCCGAGCTCGAAAATATGCAAAGGCTGAAGAGGCCATCGCCTTCCGGCGGGACGCAGCCAAACAAGCCTCAAAATGGCAGAAAGGCGTCGCGAGGAGCGCAGTTGCCCAAGAAGTCGATCTTCCCGCCGAAAGAAGAACCTGCCTCGTTTAAGGAGTCCACCTCGTCGGCGGGCGCAACCCCGACCGAGGTCCCCACCTCGGCCAAGATCTCCACCTCGGCCAAGGATGCTCCCGGGGAGGTACGGAAACTATACTCTCCTCAACGCAACTCGGGCAGAGATCCTCATGGAAATAGAAGGCCGAGACTATTTCCGACCTCCACCTCTAATGCGGGAGTCAGAAACTCGGCAGCGCTCTAGGAAGTATTGCCGCTTCCATCGAGACCACGACCACGACACAGAGGAGTGCTTCTGACTCCGAGATGAGATTGAAGCACTCATTCGCCGTGGGATACTCAACCAATTCATGCGGAACCGACGTGATGAAGAAAGACTAGCGGAGAATGCTGCACCGCTTGAAGGTCAAAATGATAGCAGGCCCATCGCTGGTACCATCAACACCATAGGGAGAGGCCCGACCGAAGGAAGCTCAGCTGAAGAACTGACCGAGAGGAAAGTCCCTTCGAAGCGTCAACGCACCTTTGAAGCCATCTCGTTCTCGGACGAGGACCTAAAAGGAGTTGAAACTCCTCATGATGACGCTGTGGTCATTTCTATGGTCGTAAATAAATTTGATATAAAATGTATTTTAGTTGACAATGGAAGCTCGGCAAACATTTTATATCATGATGTTTTCCAAAAAATGGGAATAACGGAGGGCCAGCTCCGAAGAATGAATGCTCCGCTGGTTGGATTCATCGGAGATTCAGTTCTGGATGAAGGCGTGATTAACTTACCTATCACGACCGAGCTCGCTCCTCAAGAGAGCACTGTGAGGATGGACTTTCTTGTGGTCCGTCTGCCTTCGGTCTACAATGCTATCCTTGGCCGACCAGAACTCAATGCCCTCCGAGCTGTAATCTCGACTTACCATCTGCTCGTGCGGTTCCCTACCGAGTGAGGAATCGGCGAAGTTCGAGGGGATCAAATGACAGCCAAGCAATGCTAGATGGCGACCCTCAAAGCAAAGCAACCAATCAAAACACCAAGCCAAGCAGAACAATCAACTGACGCGTCTGCCTAAGTTTTGGACCAAGCACTGCCCATCAAAACCCTGGAGGTACGCGATGAGCTCAACAAGCAACGAGCAGAGCCTGGTGAGCTTCTCCTTCAAATTTCGTTCAGAGAAGATCATCCGGAGCAGACTGTGTAGATCGGCTCCGGCCTGAGTCCTTATGAGCGGGATCGCTTGATCGAGTTTTTCCAATCCAACACGGACGTCTTCGCCTGGTCACCTATTGATATGTCGGAAATAGATCCCGAGGTCATGGTCCACTAACTCCAGGTGAAACCAACCTACAAGCTCATGAGGCAGAAGAAATGGAGCTTCGCACCGGAACGACAGCGAGCAACGGCCGAGGAGGTTGACAAGCTCCTCGAGGCCGGCTTCGTTCGAGAAGTCACCTAACCAGATTGGCTCGCCAATATAGTCCTCGTAAAGAAAGCTAATAAAAAATGGCGCATGTGAACTACACCGACCTAAACAAAGCCTGTCCAAAGGATAGCTTTCCCCTTCCTATGATCGACCAGCTCATCGATTCCACCTCGAGACACTAACTGCTGACCTTCATGGACGCCTTCTCGGGATACAATTAGATTCGGATGGCACCCGAGGATGAGGAGAAGACGGCATTCATCACCGACAAGGGCCTCTACTGCTACAAAGTGATGCCATTCGGGTTAAAGAATGCTGGGGCCACCTATCAGAGGCTGGTCAGCAAGATTTTCAAGGACCAGATAGGTCAGAACATGGAGGTCTATGTAGACAACATATTGGTAAAAAGCCAGACAGCCGAGCACCACATAACCGACCTTGATAAGGCATTCTCCATCCTCAAAAGGTACCAGATGAAGCTCAACCCCACAAAATGTGCCTTCGGAGTCACCTCAGGCAAATTTCTCGATTTCGTGGTGACTCAACGTGGGATTGAAGCAAATCCAGAAAAGATTCGAGCACTACAAGAGATGATGCCACCAAGGACGGTCAAAGAAGTACAACAGCTCATCGGGCGAATCGCGGCCATAGGGAGGTTTGTCTCAAAGTCAGCAGAATGATGCCTCCTGTTCTTCAAGATTCTCAAACGATCGAAGGACTTCATGTGGACCGAAGAATACCAACAAGCCTTTAAGGAGCTCAGACGCCATCTCGCCTACCCTCCGTTGCTCACGAAACCTTAGCAGGGCGAGCTCCTTTATCTGTACCTGGCTGTATCCCCGATAGCAGTCAGCTCGGTTCTGGTTCGAGAAGAAGACAAATCTTAAAGACCGATATACTACACCAGCTGAGTTCTACGGGACATAGAGACCCGGTACTCCAAGCTAGAGAAGACGGTCTACGCATTGCTCATCTTAGCCCGAAGGCTTCGACCGTACTTTCAGGCTCATACAGTGGCTATATTGACTAACCAACCCATAAAGCAAGTTCTGCAACGGTCGGATCGCACGGGGAGAATCGCAAAATGGGCGATCGAGCTCGAAGAAATCGATCTCGAGTACCGCCCGAGGCCAGCAATCAAAGCACAAGTGCTCGCTGACTTTATAGTAGAGTGCACCTTACTAGATGACCCCGAGCCCAAGCTCACATCAAAAGAGGAGGCCCCGGAGCAACCACGGGTTCTACATGTGGACGGCTCCTCAACCTCGGGGGGTAGCGGTGCAGGCCTCATTCTTACCAGCCCAGATGGGATGGTCGCAGAACAAGCCCTACACTTCGAGTTTTCTGCCTCTAACAACGAAGCAGAATACGAGGCGCTCATTGCAGGGCTCAAATTGGCAAAAGAGCTCGAGGTCAAAAGCCTGAAGGTCTTCAGCGACTCCCAACGGGTTGTGAGCCAGGTTTTGGGAGATTTTGAGGCAAGAAAATCGTCAATGCAGAAATACCTCCAAAAGGTGCACGGTATCACCTCCACATTAAGCGCCTTCGACATCCAGCACATTTTCAGAGCAGAGAATGAGAGGACGGACTAGCTGTCGAGGCTGGCAACTTTCCGCATAAGTGAGCTTCCGAAGACTACGACGCTCGAGTACCTCCAAGCATCGAGCACCGAGGAGTCCGAACCAGTTGTCTGCGTTAAAACTGAGCCTAGCTGGATAGACACATTCGTCAATTACCTGTGGAACGAAGTCCTCACTGATGATGAGCTCGAAGCCCACCGAATTAAACGATAAGCTTTCCGATACCTCCTGTATGAAGGCAAGCTTTATCGCAGATCCTTCACATCCCCCCTTCTCAGATATCTTCATCCCTTAGAAGCGGACTATGCCATGCGAGAGGTACATGAAGGGATCTGCGGGAACCACCTAGGAGGTAGGGCCTTAGCCCATAAAATTCTACGCTAAGGATATTATTGGCCTATGCTCCAGAAAGACGCAGTAGACTTCGTCCAAAAGTGCGACCGATGTCAGTGAGACGCCAATATTCAACGCCGACCTTCAGTCCCGCTGACCTCAATCAGTGCCCGATGGCCATTTGCCCAATGGGGAATCGACATCTTGGGATCTTTTTTTCAAGCCATTGGACAAAAAAAATTTCTCATTGTCGCCATCGATTACTTCACCAAGTGGGTCGAGGCCAAGCCAGTGGCCCAAATCACCGAGCCAAAAATGCGAGACTTCATCTAGAAATCGATAATCTGCAAGTTTGGGCTCTCCCACATCCTCATATCCAACAACGGCTGATAGTTTGACAATGCTCGCTTCAGAAAATTTTGCTCTGAGCTCGGCATCGACAATTGCTTCACCTCGGTCGCCCATCCTCAAACTAATGGAGAAACAGAGGTGACAAATCGAACTATCCTCCAGGGGCTGAAAGCTAGACTCGATAAGGCCAAAGGGCAATGGGTCGAAGATCTCTACAATGTACTACTCTAGGCCTACAGAATTGTTGCCTAGAGGTGCAGCCCAAGAGGGGGGGTGAATTGGATCTTTTAAAATTAATAACGTGATGTGAATGAGTTACTGAAATCTTCTAGTAACTTAGAGATTTAGCAGCGGAATTAAAGTTACACAAATAAATCAGTGAATTAAGATGAGGAATGGAGTTAGAAATATGCAGTAGAAGAGGAGAAGCAAGTCACACACAAACACAAAGATATCTAGTGGTTCGGTGTACTTCCAGCACCTACATCCACTTTCCAAGCCATGCTTGAGATTTCACTATAATCCAGCAAATTACCGCCTGATTATTTTCCGAGCTCACAATCAAAAATCCAGTTGGTTTTTTCAGGCAACCAACCGAAACCTATCACCGTTTATTTTTCGGGCTCACAAACAACCCAATTGGTTTTCAGACAAACCAACCAAAAACTTTACACTGTTTGTTTTTCCGGGCTCACAAACAATCTAGTTGGTTTTCAGACAAACCAACCAAAAACTTTTTTCCTTGCTGAATACTCTCGATTCAACAACTTCCAATCAAGGCTTGGAAGAGCCTTTACAAGTTTCAGATAGTAAAACTGTTATAGCAACAGATAATCCAAATAAATGATTGTTGTAACCAGAAAACTCAAAGCTTCAGAGAATATAGAATAAATCAATAGAAATAAAAGCTGAAGCCGATGAAGAGGTTGGCTATGGAAGAGTGTCTCAATGCTTGAACACCAGCTCTTCTTGATGCAATGAGAAGCTTCGACTGATTTCCTCACAGAAAAAGATTTCTGAAGAATATCGGTGAGGATGATGAACTTTTTAGCTCTTTTTCTTCTATCTTTTTGATTCTTGTGGTCTCTTCTCTTTGATTATGTTTTTTTCCTCGTTATCTTTCCTTTCTGAGATTTCCTTCAATTTATAGACGAGTTCATCAGAGGAATTTGAATTCCTTTCTTTCCGTTCTGATGGAAATCTTTTCTATTACAAAAGAAGACAAAAGTTGTTACAAGCTTTTCGTTGTGGTCCCAGCAGTACAGGGGTCGACTCATGTTTATTCTGGGTCGGCATTTCAAGATATTGAGACGGCTCTTGCTGTTGTAACTTCAAAGGGTCAACTCTTTAACCTTAAAGGTCGACTCATCCTCTTCAGGAGTCACCTCTTTAAACACAAGGGTTGACTCATCCAATAATTTTCTGGCCATTGCTGAGACTGACTGGGGTCGACTCTTCAAACACAAGGGTCAACTCTTCAATGTCGGAGGTCGACTCATTTGGAATAAGGGTCGACTCTTCAAATCTTATTTTAGGCAGTAAAAGCTCTCTGTTTACTTTGAACTACACAAGGATTGACTCATGTTTAGTGAGGGTCGACTCATTGACCGTGCCACTTGAAGAAAACATGCCAGAGTCAACTCAAACTTATCCTTTTTGCTTAGGGATCGACTCAAGTTTCTCAAATAGAAAACTTTAGGCTTCATCTTTGATCTCCATGGATTGGATTAAAATCATTTTCCTTTTTAGAACATATCCAATAAACTGTTTATGAAGAATTAAAGACAATGATTTTGCAGTGCTTCATTTTTTCTGATTTTTCTTGACTTATAGAACTTCACAATTAAGCCAACATCATTAGTACACAACATTATCTCAAGTATTTTGTAATCATCAAAATTCATTCTTTAGGGTTGACAATCTTTCTTTTTTTGATGATGACAAAACCATTAAGTCTAAAAGAATTTAGTAATAAATTTCAGAGCAATTATAAGAATTTTGTAATGAAGTTCAGAGCAAAGATGATATTAAGAGATATAAGAATAATTTCAACAAGTTGAAGAGAAAATCTCCCCCTATCAGTTACAAACATTTAGATTATGCAGAGTTCTTTTTCTTCTTCTTTTCTTAAGATTTTTCTTGGCAGTACCATTACAATATATATATATATATATTACCATTTAAATCTCCCCCTATATATTACCATTAATGTCATATATACTTTGTAATTCTTTTCTTCTTTTCTCATCTCAGTTTGGAATTCTTTTTACATATCTCCCCCTTTTTGTCATCAACAAAAGGAAGGGAAAAAAAATGATTTCAATTTCCCTCTTTTTGTAAGCTTAAGCTTTAAGGATTAATTAACAGTTGTATTAAGGAGAGAAGGTATCAGACTCAATATATTTTTAATGTATCAGAGCAACATACAATTCAAGAAAATGTATATTTCAAGAAGGGTAAGTATTCATTGCAATTGATAAATGAAGTACACTTGATAAATCAAATACAATTGGTATCATGTTCAGTCAACATACAAGTGTGCCAAAAAAAATGAAACGAAGCTCAATACAAAGTTATGTTTTGAAAACATGGGGTTCAGTGTAGGTTCAGTCTTGGTTCAAGGTTTTGAAGATGAAGGTCCAAACTGATCTTCCTCTTCCTCTTTCATCAGCTTATCAATCTTGTTATTCAGTGCAGAGATAGAAGCTGAAAGCTGAGTGTGCTCTTCTTTCAGTTCTTGTAGAGAACTTTGAAGATAATTTCTTGGTTCTTTCAAGTGTTCTTCAATTTCAGTAATTTTCCTCTGTTGATTAGCTGCCAGTTGCCTCAATCTTTGAAGTTCAACTTTTACTTCTTTTACTAAGTCAGTGAGATCAATCACTAAATTCCAGCAGACTCCAGAATTGAACAGTGCTTTTATAATGTTATCTCCAATAAATTTTAACTGCCACTTCTCAAGTCTTAGTGGAGGATCTGAGAATTTTTGGATTGGAGGAGGTTGACTGACTGGAGGCTCTTTTGGATGTGCTTGAGTAGGGATTCTTTTGCCTTTAAGTGGTGTTGGAGTGTCTTGACCACTTTTATCTTGAATTCCTTTTCCTTTATGAATCCATTTTCCTTCAGCTTTGACAAATCCCATTCTCTTCAGTGATTTGTCATTGTAGACATCTGAACATAGTAATTCCTTCTTGGTCTCCCCTTCTAAATTCAAATTGAAGTACATGAAAACTAATGTCAGAACCATACTATAAGGAAGTGAAGCTTCTTTTCTCTATCCTTGAGCTTCCATGTTGTTGCCCAGATAGACAACCCAAGAGGGGGGGTGAATTGGGTTTTAAAATAATTTAGCTATTTAAAACGTTTGTGGATGACTAATTAATGCTTTAGCGTGATGATTAATTCGTTACTATGTGCTGTGAATGAAATGAGAGAAATAGAAAGAGACAACCAATCACAAACACAAAGTTTTATAGTGGTTCGGAGCTAACCCTTGCTCCTACGTCCACTCCCCAAGTCTTACTTGGGAATTCACTATAACCCCTTAGATTACAGCTGGTTGTTTTACAAGCTCACAACCTAACTTGTTGTTTTACGAGCTCACAACGAACTCGGTCGGTTTTCCCAGGCTCACCGACTAGAACCACCCCGATTATTTTTCCGGGATCACAATCGAACCCTTACACGTTGGTTTTAACCTAGGCTCACCAACTAACCTCTACACCCTTGATTCAATCCCCCGATTGAACCAAGCAAAGATAAGATGTAAAGAAAAAGGACAAACAGAAAAACAAAACTTCTCAAAAGCAGATAAATAACAATATAAACTGAAGAGAGGTTAGAAGCCCTCAAACACGTTTGAGTTGGAGTTGAGTAGGGCTTCTTGAACTTCGGGTCTCCTCTTGAATGTCTGGTCGACTTGAATGCAGGAGGAGTCTTCTTTTAAATGCTGGGAAGAGGAAGTTGGATGGAGTTAATGCCGCTCTTCCCTCTTTTCGTTGAAAAACCAACTTGCAGAGAATGAAAGCTTGATCTCTTTGAATGGATTGGTGCTTCTCTACCTTGCTACAGTCCTCTGTGGCTATTTAACCCATCCCCCACGGAAACTAGCCGTTAGAGACCTTTTTCTGCCCGTTCTGCACACTCTGCACAACCTGACAATATGTCCGTTGGGGGGTCGGAGTCGACTCGCGCGATCCGGAGTCGACTCGGCTGTAGCGGGAGTCGACTCATGCTTTTCTGGAGTCGACTCGGCAACTGTTCCGGATTTGAATTAAAGTAGCCTCTTCGACTGGGAGTCGACTCGTCTTGACCCGGAGTTGACTCGCCAACTTCTGGAGCTAACTTGGCATTTTCGGAGTCGGCTCATCTTATGAAATCCATGGAGCTAATTTTCAACTTGGCCCACTCGAGTCGACTCGACAATCCTGGGAGTCGACTCGGCGCTCAGAGCCCGAACTCCCGATCTTCTGTCTTTTGGCTCGTCCAGTCTTGGAGTCGACTCGAACTTCTCCGGAGTCGACTCGGCTATCAGTTTCCGAAACATAGCCTTCTGCTTTTTTGGTGTAGCGCTGCCTTGGAGTCGACTCGAGCTGTCTGGGAGTCGACTCGGCTCTCAGAGACAACAAATTGATCTTCTGTCTTTTTGGGGTCGCGCTGTCTCGGAGTCGACTCGCGTATTGCGGGAGTCGACTCGAATCTCAGAGTCCGAAAACTGCTCTCTAACTTTTGCCTTGTGTTCCACTGAGAGTCGACTCTCACTTTCTTTGGAGTCGACCTGCCAACCATCGGAGTCGACTCGCGTTCCACAGGAGTCGACTCGAATCTCAGGGTCAAAAAAACGCTCTCTGACTTTTCTGTCTGTAGCTTCTTGGAGTCGACTCATATTACTCCGGAGTCGACTCGGTAAGCATCCGAGTCGACTCGCGCACTTCAGGAGTCGACTCGCTGACAGATTTTGAGTTGATGCTTTCTGTTCGTCTGTCTGTTCTCAGTCGGAGTTGACTCGTACTGGTCTGGAGTCGACTCGAGCCCGTGCCAGTGATTCTGATACGCTTGGAGTCGACTCGTAATATCCTAGAGTCGACTCAAGTCTCAGACTTTGGTTCAAACTGACTTCATACCTTATCCAAAATATCTTGAACCAAGTCTAGAAACACTTAGACACGATTTTCACTGAAACACTTAATTGAATTCATTAGTAAATATAAGATATACTCAAATGCTTTGAGCTCATCAAAATCAAATAGGAGTTTTAATCAATCACTCCACAATCTCCCCCTTTTTGATGATGACAAAACTTTGAGTATATGTAAAGTGAATTGCTCAATAAACAAGGAAATAAAATCCATAAATGAATTCAAGTGTCTGGTTATTTGATTTATCCAATCTTGAAAGGTGTGAAACAATAAATTTTGGAGTTAAAGCTCCCCCTTTCATTCGGAATTATATAAGCCTTCATATCATGCAATCAATTGTTTGGCTTATATATATTTAATGATTTAGCTTTCTTAAAAATTCAGATTCTCCCCCTCAACATACGCATTCTACTTTGTTTTGATTCTCTGAATTTTCTTTTAATGCATTGAAGTTTTTGAACTGAAATTTTTGGTTTTTAGAGAGAAAATCTGTCAATTTGTTCTTAAGTAGGATTCGGCTAATCTCCGAATATCCCTTGAATAGATTCTGGAGATTACTCCATTAGGAGCCCCAACAGAGAGATAATGAGCCTCGAGGTACCAAATCCACTAAGAACAAATTATGTTTTAATTTTCATTTTGATTCCTTTTATGTTAATTCCATTTACATATCTATTAAATATTTCTCCCCCTTTTTGTCATCGTATCAAAAAGGAGGTAATCAGAACACGCAAGCAATCATAGATCAAATGGCACAGAATTGCAGAAAATATGGCTACTCATTGTATTGATTTGTATGTAAATACATTTGAGAATACAATAAGTAAAGAAAAACAATACATATCCAAATACAAACGATATCTAGGGCTTCCTCGAAGAGGATGTGGCTCCCCGAGGTATGCGCTCAGCGAGTGCTTGGACCGCATTGGTGACGTGCTCTAGCTGTCGGATGATGGCCGAGGTGGCCCTGCTATGCATCGTGTCGAGCTCGGTCACCGACTTCTGAAGTGCGTCCAGCTTGTCGATGAGCACATTCGACAAGCGCTCGGCCCCCTGAGTAGTGGTGCTCATGTCCTTCCGGATGTCATCGCGCATCTTCCGAGTGATACCCGTGACCTCACTCATGCTGGAGAACTGAGCCTGGATCAAGCTCCGGACATTGTAGATCTCTTTCCGTACATGGGCCGTCATGTCAGTCACGGCAGTCAAGGAAGGGACCAACTCAGAAGATGTGGGTGCAGGAGTGGGAGCAGGCACTGAACCTCGGAGCTCCCGAAGTAGATCATCCCGCAGGTCTCTGACAATCTCCTGCCGCAACTCTAGGAGCTGCTCAGGAGCGATCCGGACCTCCATGGGTGGTGGAGCTGAGGAGGAGGGTCCGGCTGAGGTGGAGGGTACTGGAGTGGAAGGCTGAGTGGGATAATCAGAGTCTGGGTCAGGACTAGGAGAGTGTCTGGTGGTACGTGTGGAGGTAGAAGACTTCCTAACCCATGTCCCCTCGACCTTCCGAAACTCCATCCTGTGTAGGGTCCCCGGACGCATGCGATCTGTCCATCGCAATGCGCGAGAGGGTTCCCCCTCAGGAATAGGGATCTCGGCCTCCCTAAAGATAAGGGTGAACAACATGCCATAGGGGAGGGTGAGCCTAGGTCTATCTAGTGGCTCACATAGGTATCTATATATCATCTTGGGAAAGTTTATGGGGGTATCCTGGAGAAAGTAGTACATGAGGGCTAGGTCCCTCTCAGACACAAAGTCGAACCGTCCGGTCTTTGGGAACAAAGACCGAGAAATGATGCTCAAGAGGAGCCGCATCTCAACTGAAAGTGAGCTGGCGGACACCTCATCTAAAGGGGACTGGGGTGGATGCCCTAGAATGGCCGTAAGGGCCTCAGTCCTATCTTCGGGGTGTGTGGGAGCCACCCCTAACTGTGGAAGGTGGAGGATTTGGGCTATGAAATCCTCGAAAATAAACAGTGGGACACCGGCTACGGTTCCCTCTATTCCCCCATCCCCCCTATGGACAGTACCATAGAACTCTCTAATCAGGCCAGGATATGTGGGGAGGTCTAGGGAACAAAAGTACTCTAAACCCTGGGCCCTAAGTCTATCTCCTATAGTGAAGCCCTCCCGGGAGAGATAGTCGAAATCGACGTATCTCCCGGTGGAGACCGCCTTTCCGGCACACGGCCTCGAGGGAACGGCCCTCGGCGGGGAACGAGCCGGAGGTTGTGGCCTCACGGGGTCGTTCCGAGCCTTGGAACGCCGCTCGGCACCGGTCGCGGAATGGGGCCTCTTCCGGCTTGGGACAGTGGCTTTGCGAGGCATGGTTGACCTAGAATGGGATGAGAAACCTAATTGTTGCTGGTGGTCCAAACCGAGAACGATTGGCACAGCGGTGTGAACGGGGTTCCGTCTGAGCTGCCTTGGTCGATGTTGATTGTGCTCCACCTTCCACCGAGAAACCTGCAAGCAAGCCTCGCACCACCACTGGGGTAGCGGGGGCCCTCCGACGATCAAGTCAGAGGAGATTGGAGGAGGAGGAGAAATGATAATAGCAAGCAAGAGAGTGCTCTGGAAGATATTGCTTACCCCCCCCTTCTCCCCCCAGCCGCATATATACCTGGCTGGGGGGTCTCTCAGGGGGGTTTGTCATCGTGGGGCGCGATGGAGTGGCCACTGACATGGCCGTTACAGGGCGTCGTGGAGCAGCGCTGGGTACGGCCATGACAGGGCGTAGTGGAGTTCCGCTTTGTACGGCTGATACAGGAGATCGTGGAACAGCATCGGATACAGCCGTTGCAGGGAGTAGTGGAGCAGGAGGCCTCGGCATGCCTCTGGGAAGCAGCCTGTCGTTATCAAGAGATCTCCGACTCGGGGTCGGAGTGCTGGATCAGGGGGCAGCCGACTCGGGGTCGGGCTGCGGTGCTGAGGATATCCGACTTGGGGTCGGATTGCTAGATTAAGGGGCAGCCGACTCGGGGTCGGGCTGCGAAGCCGAAGATGTCCGACTCGGGGCCGGACTGCTGGATCGAAGGGCAGCCGACTCGAGGTCGGGCTGTGGAGCCGAAGATGTCCGACTCGGGGTCGGATTGCTGGATCAAAGGACAGCCGTAGTCTTCATGGGCGCGTGTGCCGGTCACGTGGAGCATGGCGGCTTAGTTCCCCCGTAACAGTAGCCCCCCACTTCCGAGCCTGGAACCAGAAGGGGAACGGGTGAAGGGAGTGATGCTTCGAGATTGCCGCCATCCCTCGGAGAGGCGCGCGCGCTTCGAGCTCCCCGCCTTCTTTATGGCATATGGCGGTTGTTGCTGACCTGGCAGTCTGAGGATTTCGGCGGACATCCTTCCTTAATGGTATCGATTCGCCTTTGGGGCGCGAGCGACCCTTCGGCGGCCAGGCGTCCTCTGGCGTCATCGAGGCATCACCCGCCTTTCCGCCTATTTAACCGGGGGCCCTCCCCCGCCCGTCTTCCTTTTTTTTTTTCTTTTTAACTCTTGGCAGCGTCTTGCCGACTCCTAACTCTCGAAGTTCTTCCGGCCCTAAGCCAGGCATCCGAGGGTTAGGCCTCAGAAAATTCTTCCGGCGCTAAGCCAGGCATCCGAGGGTTAGGCCTCAGGAAATTCTTCCGGCGCTAAGCCAGGCATCCGAGGGTTAGGCCTCAGGAAATTCTTCCGGCGCTAAGCCAGGCATCCGAGGGTTAGGCCTCAGGAAATTCTTCCGGCGCTAAGCCAGGCATCCGAGGGTTAGGCCTCAGGAAATTCTTCCGGCGCTAAGCCAGGCATCCGAGGGTTAGGCCTCAGGAAATTCTTGCGGCGCTAAGCCAGGCTTCAGGTCGTGGCTTCAGGCTAGTCTGCTCCCGGGATGATCATCGGGTTAGCCTGGCATCCAAGGGCCGAGCCTCGGGAAATTCCGCTCGTTGGTCGGCCAAGGCTGGCGCAAGCCGAGGCGACCGGTCGGGGCTTCAGGCTAGTCTGCTCCCGGGATGATCATCGGGTTAGCCTGGCATCCAAGGGCCGAGCCTCGGGAAATTCCGCTCGTTGGTCGGCCAAGGCTGGCGCAAGCCGAGGCGACCGGTCGGGGCTTCAGGCTAGTCTGCTCCCGGGATGATCATCGGGTTAGCCTGGCATCCAAGGGCCGAGCCTCGAAAAATTCCGCTCGTTGGTCGGCCAAGGCTGGCGCAAGCCGAGGCGACCGGTCGGGGCTTCAGGCTAGTCTGCTCCCGGGATGATCATCGGGTTAGCCTGGCATCCAAGGGCCGAGCCTCGGGAAATTCCGCTCGTTGGTCGGCCAAGGCTGGCGCAAGCCGAGGCGACCGGTCGGGGCTTCAGGCTAGTCTGCTCCCGGGATGATCATCGGGTTAGCCTGGCATCCGAGGGCCGTGCCTCGGGAAATTCCGCTCGTTGGTCGGCCAAGGCTGGCGCAAGCCGAGGCGACCGGTCGGGGCTTCAGGCTAGTCTGCTCCCGGGATGATCATCGGGTTAGCCTGGCATCCGAGGGCCGTGCCTCGGGAAATTCCGCTCGTTGGCCATGCGCCTGTCGCTTGCAGCCCGACGGGGTTTCTCCGTGGCCAGCTGCGATCGTGTTTCTCCTCTTCTCCAAGCGTTGCCTGGGGAACACCAGAAGGGCATTAAACGCTAATTGATGCGTTACCTGGGAAATCGGATCGCCAGTTGCTGCTTGCGAGGAGTGTCAGTTAAGCGGCCGCGATGCGCGCGTTTTTCGAGGCGGATGCGGCCTGGGCGCGAGCGGAGATATGTGGACCTAGGGGTACGTGCCACCCGGAGTGTCCTGCACAAAGAATGCGATTAAGGAGAATGACGCTTAGGAAATCGCGGGAAGATACGCCTCGAGAGTCAGAACGGCTCCGGATTCAATGCGTCCGCATTTATGGGAGCCACCCGCATCGGAACGACCGGGGGGCTGCAGTTTGGCTATAAATACAGGTGCAGGTGCGATGGAGTTTGCCAAGCCGGAGCTGTTCAAGTTGCCATGGATCGTGGACCTTCTCTCTGGCGCGTGGCTGAGAGACTCCTGCCGAAGGAACGGGAGGCGCGCCCCTCGCGACTTCAGCCAACTAGCCGTTTCATCTGGGATCAGCAAGGAGGGTCTCCCCCTATTGATATTTAATCACTCTCAAACAGGGGTGGCGGGTGGGTACAGAAAGACTAATCCAATCTAGATCGGATTTCATTCGACCCATGGTTGGGAACTCATGATTGGTTCGGTCTACAACGATTTTGGATTGGTTCTCCAATTTATGGAACGTTTCCCCCCTTCGGCCTATGGCCTCGTCCCCCCGACCTGTTTTTCTTTTCTTTGCTGATTCCTCTCATCCGGGATCACATCTCCCCTCCTTGAAGTTCAGCCTCCCGATTGAGCTCTGCACCAGACGCTCGATCCGGGACCGCGCCTCCATATGCTCTTCTCCCTCGTATTCCTTCTCTCCTTTGACACTGGGGAGGATCGGAATATCCTTTAGAGGCGGCGTTCCCCTGGGGGCAGCGGCGGCTTCTCCAGCGGTGGTTCCTCGTCTTCTTCGTGAGGCGTCGCTGGTGCCTCCGGTTAGAAGCACCCACTTCCAGCGGGGTTGCAGCTGTTTCGGATGGAGGGTTTGAGATCCCGGATCTTCAGTTCCACGGAGTCTCCACCTCTTCTTTACTTTCTTTACACCCTAATTCCCCTCTGGGAATTCCTTGTAATCACACGAGCACGCCGTTGTAACCAGAAATTATTGAAATGCAAAACGTTATACATTTTTGAACTGTCTTTCTGGCATCGTCGTTCTACTGGTAATACATCCGCAGGTTAGCGGAATTCCAGCTCCTTAGAATTTCTCGACCATCTAGGGCCTCCAACTGGTAGGAGCCAGGTCGGTTTACCCAGCGAACCTTATATGGACCTTCCCAATTTGGCGCTAGCTTCCCACCTTCCGCAGGTCGAGATGCTTTAGCTCGCCTTAGCACCAGATCTCCGATTCTGAAAAGCTTCGGTCGGACCTTGGAGTTGTAATATCGGGCCACCCTCCGCTGATACATCGCCATCCGAACCTGCGCCATTTCCCTCGCTTCTTCCAAGAGATCCAGGTTCCCTCGGAGTTGTTCCGAATTGGCCTCGGGTCGGTGCGCGGCCACCCGAGGTGAGGGGAGTCCGAGCTCCACGAGGACAACGGCTTCCGTGCCATAGGTTAGGCTGAAAGGCGTCTCCCCGGTAGGGGTCCGATGCGTGGTCTGATACGCCCAAAGGACATTCTCGAGTTCTTCGACCCAAGCTTGCCCCGTCCGACCGATTCGCGCTTTGATTCCTTGGAGGATTGTCCGATTTGTGACCTCGGCCTCGCCGTTGGTTTGGGGATGCGACACAGATGTGAACCGATGCTCGATCCCGAACTCCTCGCAGAAGTCACGGAAATGCTTGTTGTCGAACTGTCGCCCATTATCCGAGATGAGGACCCGAGGTACCCCAAATCGGACAATGATGTTCTTCTTCACGAACTTCCGGACTTGCACCTCCGTGATAGTGGCCAGCGGCTCTGCCTCCACCCACTTGGTGAAGTAGTCGATTGCAACAATCAAAAATTTCCGCTGAGCTGAAGCGATGGGAAATGGTCCGAGGATATCCATTCCCCACTGGGCGAAGGGCCAGGGTGCAGTGATTGGTGCCAAGGGGACAGAAGGGACTCTCTGGACGTTGGCGTGGCGCTGGCAGGCGTCGCATTTCCGCACATGATCCTTTGAGTCCTCCAACAAGGTAGGCCAATAATAGCCTTGCCTCATGATCTTATGCGCCAAGGACCTAGCCCCCAGGTGCGATCCGCAGATGCCTTCGTGGACTTCGCTGAGGGCGTAGGCCGCTTCCGAGGGGCGGAGGCACCTTAAGAGGGGGGCGGTGAACGAGGTCCGATACAGCCTCCCTTCATAGAGTACGTAGTGGGCGGACTTCATGACGAGTCGCCGAGCTTGATCTTCGTCCTCTGGGAGGATTCCTTCGGCGAGGTAGGCGACGAGCGGGTCCATCCAAGATGGCTCCGGATCAATCGCCATCACCGCTCCGGCCTCGCCGATGCTCGGGGCATCCAGGGTCTCCAGGTAGATCGCCCTCGACAAGTTGTGCGCGTCTGCGCCCACCAAGCGGGACAGCCTGTCGGCCCTGGCATTTTCGCTTCTTGGGACCTGCTGAATATCAACACTGCCGAGGTCGGGAATGAGTGCTTGCACCTTCCAGACATAGCTCTGCATGGTCGGGCTCCGAGCCTCGAACTCCCCTCGGACCTGCCCGACCACCAGCTGGGAGTCGGTGAAGACCTTCAAACGCCGGATGCCGAGCTCCTTGGTGAGTTTGAGTCCTGTGACTAGGGCCTCGTATTCCGCCTCGTTGTTGGTCACTGGAAATCCGAACCTCAAGGCATACTCGGCTATCACTCCATCGAGACTGGTAAGGACCAGCCCGGCCCCTCCACCTTCGGGGTTCGACGACCCATCAATGTGAAGCGTCCAGATTGGGAGGTCGAGGCTGGGTGTTTCCGGCGGCCTAGGTTCCGCCTCCTGCACAGTGCACTCAGCGAGGAAGTCCGCGAGCACCTGGGCCTTGATGGCGGGTCGGGGCTGGTAGCGGATGTCGAACTCACCAAGTTCTACTGCCCACTTCACCAGCCGTCCCGCATTCTCAGGATTGCTGAGGATCTGCCGCAGTGGTTGATCGGTCAAGAGGGTGACAGGATGAGCCTGGAAATAGGGGCGAAGCCTCCTGGCCGCGGTGAGCAGCGCGAAGGCGATCTTTTCCGCCTTCGTATACCGCGTCTCGGCATCCCGTAGGACCCGGCTGATGTAGTACACAGGCTTCTGGAGCTTTGCCTCTTTCCGAACCAGTACTGCGCTGACTGCGGTTGGGGAGACCGCCAGATAGAGGTAGAGCATCTCCCCCTCTTGCGGCTTGGACAGCAGGGGAGGAGACGCCAAGTACTCCTTGAGTTGGTCGAATGCCACTTGACATTCGGCCGTCCAAAGGAAGTCTTTCGGGCGCTTCAACACCTTGAAGAACGGTTGGCAGCGTTCGGCCGACTTTGCCACAAATCGTCCGAGCGCGGCGACCCTCCCAGCGAGCTCCTGAACCTCCTTCACTTTGGTCGGAGGGGACATATCTTGGATGGCCTTGATTTTGTCAGGGTTGGCTTCGATCCCCCGCTGGTTGACAATGAAACCGAGGAACCTCCCGGCCGAAGCGCCAAAGGCGCACTTCGCTGGGTTCAGCTTCATGCGAAACTTCCGTAGGGTGGCAAAAGTCTCCTCCAGATCCGCGATGTGCTGGTCTGCATGGCGGCTCTTCACCAGCATATCGTCCACGTACACCTCCATGTTCCGGCCGATTTGCTCTTTGAAGATTTTGTTGACGAGGCGCTGGTAAGTGGCGCCAGCATTCTTCAGACCGAAGGGCATTACCTTGTAACAGTACAGCCCCCGGTCTGTTATAAAGGCAGTTTTCTCCTCGTCCTGTGGAGCCATCATTATTTGGTTGTAGCCGGAGAAGGCGTCCATGAAAGACAGCAGCTGATATCCGGAAGTCGCGTCGACCAGTTGGTCTATCCGCGGAAGCGGAAAGCTATCCTTGGGGCATGCCTTGTTCAG
Source organism: Phoenix dactylifera (assembly GCF_051530095.1). NCBI lineage: Eukaryota > Viridiplantae > Streptophyta > Magnoliopsida > Arecales > Arecaceae > Phoenix > Phoenix dactylifera. Next base: position 3,101,756 of record NC_143206.1, on the reverse strand, counting down.
GTCGGTGTAGTCGACGCACATCCTCCACTTTCCGCTCGCCTTCCGGACAAGTACGACATTTGCCAGCCATTCGGGGTAGCTGACCTCCCTTATGAATCCTGCCTCCAAGAGCTTATCTACCTCCTGGTCGACCACTCGGATCCGATCCGGGGCACAGTGTCTCTTCTTCTGCTTTACTGGTCGGTGGGTTGAGTCGACGTTGAGGGCGTGAGAAATGACCTCCGGGTCGATCCCAGGTACATCGGCCGCCGACCAGGCAAATACATCGGCATTGGCTCGGAGGAATTCCACCAACCGAGCCCGAGCTCCCGGGTCGAGATTGGTGCCGACCCGGACCGTCCGGTCCGGGCGACCTTCCTCGAGGGGAACTTCGATCACACCTTCAGCCGGCCCCCCGTGCCGCAAGGCCACCTCGTCTCTGGCGTCGAGGGACTCGACGCTTAAGGCTTCTACGGGCTTCTTCCCTTTGAGAGTTGCTAAGAAACATTGCCTTGCGGTCGATTGGTCACCTCGGACCTCTCCAATCCCGGCCGCCGTGGGGAACCGCATGAGCAAGTGGTACGTTGAGACCACCGCGCGAAGGGCGTTCAGTCCGGGTCGTCCGAGGATAACGTTGTAGGCCGAGGGAACACGGACGACCAAGAACCCGAGCCGCACCGTGGCTTCTGCGGGTGCAACGCCCGCAGTCACAGGCAGCTCAACGACACCTTCGGCCGAGACAGCGTCTCCAGTGAATCCTATGAGGGGGGTGGATGTTTTGTGCAACAATTGTCTGGACAAGCTCATCTTTTGGAAGGCCTCGTAAAACAAAATATCAGCTGAGCTTCCACTATCCACAAGAACACGCCTTACATCATAGTTTGCCATAGTGAGGGAGATCACCATGGCGTCGTCGTGGGGGGTCTGAACCCCCTTTACATCTTCATCACAAAAAGTGATTACATTACCGACCCTCTGCCTCTTTGCGACGGCTGCCCTTGATGCTTCAGTCGAGCCCCCCGCGTTCCTCTCGGGCCGGGGGCAGCCCCCAGTGATAGTATGGATCACGCCCGCGACGGGTCGATTCTGCTCCCGAGGCTCCGGAGGGGCCGGGTCGGCCGGACGCGGGTCTGCGGGGGGACGTCGGTCGTTTACATATCGACCGAGACGCCCTCGGCGGATGAGAGCCTCGATCTCGTCCCGAAGCTGGAAGCAGTCTTCGGTGTCGTGGCCGTGGTCTCGGTGGTACTCACAGTACGCCCGAGAGGGCCTCCTCCCAGGGATTTTCTTCATCTGCCTCGGGACCGGGAGGTTCTCCCGCCCCTTGACCTCCATAAGGATCTGGGCCCGGGGGGCCAGGAGTGGGGTGTACCGGTTGAAGCGTCGGTGCGGAGAACGAGGGCGTGGGGCGCCGTGGTTCCTCGCCGGTGACGGGCTTCTGCGCCGATGTTGAGGCGTCGGGTTCCTCCTCTGGGGTGCCTCTTTTCGCCTTTTCTTCCCGAGCTTTAGAGGGGCCTCGGCGGCCTCCTTGTTCCGGTGGGCGGCTGCCTCCTCGGCGTCTGCATACTGGTTCGCCCGAGACAACAGCTCCGGGAAGCTCCGCGGCAGGCGTTTGTCCAGGGAGAAGGTGAGTCTGCCCTTCCGGAAGCCACGCTTCAGGGCTGAGAGAGCCACCTCCTGGCTCAGGTTCCGGACCTCCAATGTAGCCTTGTTGAAGCGGGTAAGGTAATCCCGCAGGCTTTCTCCCTCGTTTTGCCGGACATCAAAGAGGGAGTCGGAAACCAATCGCCGCCAGCTACTGACGGCGAAATGGCTGATGAAGAGGCGAGTGAACTGGTCAAAGGACTGGATAGAGTCAGCCTCCAGGCCGGCGAACCACGCCCTGGCTGGGCCACGGAGGGTCGCCGGGAAGGCCTTGCAGAGGAGGGGATCTGATGCTCCATGGAGGAGCATAAGAGTCCTGAAACTCTCCACGTGATCCCGCGGGTCCGCCGCCCCGTCATAGGGCTCGATCGCCGGCATTTTGAATCCCGACGGATTTGGGGTCCGCAGGATCCTCGAGGCAAGCGCCGGTTGGGAGGAGATCTCCAAGTCGGCGAAGAGATCTTTGGAGTGGCCCTTCAGGACCTGGAGTTGTCTGTGGAGATCGTCCACCCGCCGGTCCAGGGAGCGCGACCGGTGGGTGGGAGACAAGAAGCGGCGCGAGGGGGACCGACTGGAGTGCGGGCCCCTCGAGGACTGGGGGGTCGGAGAACGCGCCCGGGTCTGCCTCTCGTACCCCGCGTAGCTTCGATGAGAAGGTCCTGGCAGAATGGACCGTGCTCGAGAACCTTCCTCGCGCCGGCGCTCCTCCCCATGGGAGAGGAAGGAGCGCGGGTTGAGGAAGACAGGTGAGCGCTCGGGGGGCAGCGGCTCCTGGGCCCACTGTGGCGCTCGAGACATCACACCCTGCAGGTTCTGCACTGCCTCCGCGAGGGTGCGAACCTGCTGGGCTAACTGGTCGAACTGAGCGGCTTCGACCATCTGAATGGGGGGTGGAATGGTGGAGTGTTGCTGAGAATGTGTTGGAGACGCATCGGCCTCCCGGCGCCCCGCGACCGGAGGCATTGGAAGCTCCACGACCACCTCGCCGTGCCATTACGATCGCTCTGAGATCAGTCCCTTCCTCTAGCGCCAACTGTTGCTGGTGGTCCAAACCGAGAACGATTGGCACAGCGGTGTGAACGGGGTTCCGTCTGAGCTGCCTTGGTCGATGTTGATTGTGCTCCACCTTCCACCGGGAAACCTGCAAGCAAGCCTCGCACCACCACTGGGGTAGCGGGGGCCCTCCGACGATCAAGTCAGAGGAGCTTGGAGGAGGAGGAGAAATGATAATAGCAAGCAAGAGAGTGCTCTGGAAGATATTGCTTACCCCCCCTTCTCCCCCCAGCCGCATATATACCTGGCTGGGGGGTCTCTCAGGGGGGTTTGTCATCGTGGGGCGCGATGGAGTGGCCACTGACATGGCCGTTACAGGGCGTCGTGGAGCAGCGCTGGGTACGGCCATGACAGGGCGTAGTGGAGTTCCGCTTTGTACGGCTGATACAGGAGATCGTGGAACAGCATCGGATACAGCCGTTGCAGGGAGCAGTGGAGCAGGAGGCCTCGGCGTGCCTCTGGGAAGCAGCCTGTCGTTATCAAGAGATCTCCGACTCGGGGTCGGAGTGCTGGATCAGGGGGCAGCCGACTCGGGGTCGGGCTGCGATGCTGAGGATATCCGACTTGGGGTCGGATTGCTAGATTAAGGGGCAGCCGACTCGGGGTCGGGCTGCGAAGCCGAAGATGTCCGACTCGGGGCCGGACTGCTGGATCGAAGGGCAGCCGACTCGAGGTCGGGCTGTGGAGCCGAAGATGTCCGACTCGGGGTCGGATTGCTGGATCAAAGGACAGCCGTAGTCTTCATGGGCGCGCGTGCCGGTCACTGGAGCATGGCGGCTTAGTTCCCCCGTAACACTAATGAACTATGAAAGATCGACGGAAAAAGACCTAGGGGCGGCCGGAGACGATCTAGGAGTCGGCTCTAGGGTTTTGAACAGTGGCGGCGGTGAAAATAAGTATTTTCTAAATGATGGAGTTAGGGTTAAAAAGTCGGATCCCGACTGCGAGTCGACTCCACTGAGTCGCGAGTCGACTCGACCTCGAGTCGACTCCAAAATATGCGCGAGTCGACTCTCCTTATGAGCCTGTTTACCTTGAGTCGACTCCCGACTGTATGCGAGTCGACTCCCCCTCTGCTGCCATCGTTCTCGAGTCGACTCCCGTAAATGTGCGAGTCGACTCCCCCTTACGAGCCGACTCTGAAACTTGCTCGAGTCGTCTCGAACCCTGGCACGCACCTAAAAATCATGCTATGTTCGTGCCGTATGAGGGAAAATCACTAAGTTATGATCTGATTTGATGATCATTGTAAAGAAACTCTAAATTAACCATGATCTAATCATCAAAATCAATGAACTAGTGGAAAATACCACTAGGATGGATCAATCACTCCTAATCCCCTCCTAAGCACACTAAATCTCTCTTCACTTAGGGATTTTGTAAAAATGTCAGCTAATTGATCATCAGTGCAAACAAATTGTAGTGTCACATCACCATTCAGTACATGATCTCTTATGAAGTGATGTCTTATCTCAATATGTTTAGTTCTTGAATGCTGAATTGGATTTTTAGTTAGATTAATGGCACTTGTATTATCACAATTAATGGGTATTTTATCTTGTTTAATGTCATAATCTTCTAATTGTTGTTTGATCCATAAGATTTGAGCACAACAACTCCCGGCTGCAACATATTCAGCTTCAGCAGTAGATAATGCAACCGAGTTTTGTTTCTTGCTAAACCATGAGATTAGGTTTTCTCCTAGGAATTGACATGACCCGCTGGTACTTTTTCTATCAAGTTTACATCCAGCAAAGTCTGAATCTGTATATCCTATTAAGTTCAGACTAGATTCTTTAGAATACCATAAACCTATGTTCTTAGTTCCTATTAGGTATTTAAAGATTCTCTTAACTGCAATTAGATGTGATTCCTTAGGATTAGACTGATATCTTGCACACATGCAAACACTAAACATGATATCAGGCCTACTTGCAGTAAGATACAGTAAAGATCCTATCATACCTCTTTATAGTTTCTGATCTACAGATTTACCTGATTCATCTTGGTCTAATTTGCATGATGAGCTCATGGGGGTGCTGATTGATTTGTTTCCCTCCATATCAAACTTCTTGAGCATCTCCTTGATGTATTTGGCTTGACTGATGAAGATGCCTTCTTCAGATTGTTTGATTTGAAGTCCAAGGAAGTAATTCAGCTCTCCCATCATGCTCATTTCAAATTCACTCTGCATCAAATCAGCAAATTCTTCGCAGAGGCGATTGTTAGTAGCACCGAAAATAATATCATCAACATAAATCTGTACTAATAACATATCTTTGTTTTGCCTTTTCAGAAACAGTGTTGTATCTACATTACCCCTAGAGAACTCATGTTCTAATAGGAATTTGCTAAGTCTCTCATACCATGCTCTAGGTGCTTGTTTCAAACCATAAAGTGCTTTGTTCAATTTATAAACATGATTAGGGTATTGATGATTTTCAAAACCAGGAGGTTGTTCTACATATACCTCCTCATTAATATACCCATTTAAAAATGCACTTTTTACATCCATTTGAAATAATTTAAAGTCCTTAGAGCATGCAAAAGCTAGTAAAAGTCTAATTGCTTCAAGTCTAGCTACCGGAGCAAAGGTTTCATCAAAATCTATACCTTCTTCTTGATTATAACCCTTTGCTACTAGTCTAGCCTTATTCCTTATTACAATTCCATTTTCATCAAGTTTATTTTTATAAATCCACTTTGTACCTATAATTGGATATTCAGAAGGTCTTTCAACTAGATTCCATACCTTGCTTCTAGTAAATTGGTTTAGTTCTTCTTGCATTGCATTTATCCAATTTACATCATTTTCGGCTTCTTCTATGTGTTTGGGCTCAAAGTGTGAGACAAAAGCTAGATGGTTATTTAAATTTCTAAGGGATGCTCTAGTCCTAACCGGTTGAGATGGATCATCTAGAATTAGTTCCTTAGGATGCCCGTGAGCATACCTCCAAGCTTTAGTTAGCCCATGATCTACTATAGTCTCTTGGCTTGATGATGCATCTTCAATTAATTTTTGACTGTTATCTTGTAATGTCATCTCATCAATCTTTTCTTCAAGAATTTCCGTATCATCATCAAAATTAACTCTCTTACTAGAAGAAATATCACTAGAATCATCAAACACAACATGTATGGATTCTTCTATAACTAGGGTTCTTTTATTAAAGACTCTATAGGCTTTACTAGTTGTAGAGTATCCTAAGAATATGCCCTCATCAGATTTAGAATCAAATTTTCCTAGATTGTCTTTCCCATTATTATGAACAAAACACCTACATCCAAAAACATGAAAGTAATTTACCTTTGGTTTTCTGTTTTTCCAAAGTTCATAAGGTGTTTTCTTTATAATGGGTCTCAATAAAACTCTATTTAATATATGACAAGAAGTGTTAATGGCTTCTCCCCAAAAGTACTTAGGGAGGTTACTTTCACATAACATAGTTCTAGCCATTTCTTCTAGAGTTCTATTTTTCCTCTCCACAACTCCATTTTGTTGTGGTGTTCTAGGTGCAGAGAAATTATGAGTTATCCCCTTTTTACTAAAAAACTCATCAAATAACTGATTTTTAAATTCGGTACCATGGTCACTTCTAATAGCTATTACTGAGGTATCTCTAGCATTGGTTACTTCCTTATGGAATTTCTTGAAAACAGAAAATGCTTGATCCTTATGAGCTAAGAACATGACCCATGTATATCTAGAATAATCATCTACAATAACTAGACCATATTTATTTCCACCTAGGCTTGTTGTTCTAGTTGGTCCGAATAGGTCCATGTGTAATAATTCTAGAGGTCTAGAGGTAGAGACACATTTTATGGATTTAAAGGAGTTCCTAGATTGTTTGCCATATTGACAAGCTTCACATATTTTATTCTTTTCAAATCTTAGTTTTGGCAAACCTATCACGGAATCTCTTTTAACTAGTTTAGATATTGTGTCCATGCTTGCATGACCTAACTTATGGTGCCATAGCCTACTACCATCATTGTCCTTAGTTTCATTAACAACTAAGCATGGGTTGTGTTTGGCAAGATCCTCAAGATCTACCACATACACATTTCCACGTCTTATTCCTTTAAAAACTAAACTATTGTCGTTTGGGTTTGTTATGATGCATAGTGATGGTTTAAACATAACATTATAGCCTCTATCACATAATTGACTAATGCTTAATAAATAATGCTTAAGACCATCAACATATCTAACATTATCAATAAAAGTAGAAGGGGTAATTTGAACTTTACCAATACCAATGATGTGACCTTGGTTGTTGTCTCCAAAAATCACAGCACCTCCCTTCTTAGCTTCAAGGGTGAAGAATTGATCCTTGTCACCCGTCATGTGTCTTGAGCAGCCACTATCCAAGTACCAGCAATTTTTGTTGACCTTGGCTGCAAGACACTCCTACACAAGCAGATCATATAATCATAGGTACCCAAGTTTTCTTGGGTCCTTCATGGTTAGTCATGTTGGTTCCTTTTGGAACCCATACCCTTTTAATTTTTCTTTTAGTTTTATCTTTTCTATAATCGCACACATTTGCTTTATGTCCTAAGGTTCCACAACAAAAACAGGTTATTTTCTTAGTTTTACTTTCCCCAGCTTTAACAAAGAAGTTACTAAGAAGTTTTTGCTTATTTTTTGGTTTATACCCTAAACCCGCTCTATTAAATACTGCTCGTTGACTATTAAGTATCATAATCAATTTTTCAGAACTATATGTAAACTTTTCAACCAAAGGTTTGTGCTTTTCAAGTTCTTTAGTTAGAGTTTGTTTTTCGGTTTTTAGAATGTTTAAATCTTTTATGAGATTCTCGTTTAAGATTTGTTTATTGTTTTTAAGTTCTGAAATTTTTTTAGTTAATTTTTCATTATCTTTACTCAAGGTACTAGTCTTTTGAGTTAAGAGTTGATTGCTTGTCTTAAGTTCTAAATTTTCTTTGGTGATAGAGTCCTTATCCTTAACTAATTTATCATATTTATGTAAGTAAGATTGATTAGCTAGCTTTAGCTCTTTGTTTTTAAGGTTTATAGCCTTATATTCTATCATTAATTCATTAAATGCATCATACAATTCATCAAATGTAAAATCTAGATGCGTTTCGGACGTTACCTCATTTTTATTGGCCATGAAGCAGAAATTGGCCTTTACTTCTTGTTCTTCATCCGATGATGAAGATGATGCGTCGGAGTCCGATAAGGTGGTGACAAGGGCTTTCTTCTTCTTGTACTTGCTGCTCTTCTTTAGTAAGGGACACTCAGCTCTGATGTGTCCCGGCTTTTTGCACTCATAGCAACCAATCCCCTCATTTTTCCTTTCCTTACCTTTATCCTTGCGATAGGAATTTGAGGGGCCTCTCCTTTGATGATAGGACTTCTTGTGGTTGATGAATTTTCTGAATTTGCGCACAAGAAGAGCCTCATCATCATCTCCCTCATGATCCTCTTCTTCACTGCTGCTACTGCAAGATAAGTCCTTGTTAGATGATGTAGATTTAAGAGCTATTACCTTTTTCTTATGGGAGGACTCTTCTTCGCTGTGCTGCTTCATTGTTAGCTCGTGAGTCATTAGGGATCCAAGGAGCTCTTCAAGTGGAAGTTTGTTCAAGTCCTTAGCTTCTTGGATTGCCGTCACCTTGGCTTCCCATGACCTTGGTAGACAGTGAAGAATTTTTCTGACAAGATCACTGTTAGTATAGTTTTTGCCAAGGCTTTTTAGGCCATTGACAATGTCAGTAAACCTAAGGATTATAGGAATCCTACTCCAAGTAGGAATCCTAGTCCTACTCCAAATAGGATTTCCAGTCCAAGTAGGAATCCCAGTCCAAGTAGGAATCCTAGTCCTAATCCAATTAGGACTCTAGGAATCCTACTCCAAGTAGGATTCTTGTTTTAAGTCCAATTAATTAATTCCCTTTTGTTCCTTCTTCAACTTATTATCAATCGAATTGATTACTTGTGATCTTAATCACGATTCAACCATCGGATCGGTCAATGCCTCTAGTGTGTGTGACCCCATAGGTTCTACTCTGACTGGTAGTGAGATATATTGTGATCTCTATCATAATATCATTGAAAACTCCTTTCAATGGATTGGAACGATTCCAACTCTACTCATTAGGGTTTATCGATCATCGAGATAATCCCTGTGAGTCTCACCATCCACCAGTGACATCTAGCAGCATGTAGTGGCTACCCAGCAGAATAGAATGATGAACCTCTAGGTGCAGTTATCATGTGATACCGTCCTTCTATCGTGGATCCCTACAAGACGGAGGTCATGGATAACTCGTCAAACCCCTTTGTCTGTCATATGTCAAGATTTATTCGACTTAAGTTCGAGAGCGGAGAACTCTTTCTCCACTGTGCAATCTGCCCCGGCCGAGGTCTTACGAACTCAGTCTTATAAATCACATAGGATCTCTCCTTATCTATCAAGGTCGATAGATTCCTTATAGATGTATACCCTACTCCTACAGTGAACCTACTGTAGCCAATCTACACTGCATGGACCCATATGGCTAGAGACCATGTATTTGTGCAGTCAAACTACAATAACCTCACTGTGAGTAGCCGAAGCATCGCAGGTTAAAGGACCAGTCACATTACTGCAACATCAAGCAAGTCACTGACGAGTGGATAGACATCCAAGTGACTTCTTGTCTTGGTCACGCTCAGTACCCTTGTTCTTAACAAGCACCTGTACTATTACTTCAGTGTCTCCACACCGTGGACTCGAGTCTCGTCCATCCATAGGGAAAGTAATGAGTGCACTGATCTCATCGGATCGATCACCATCCTCGTGATGATCCATCGATCAGGAGCGTTTAGAAATTAATCACTAATGATACATGGCTCAAATTCTTAACTCATGAGAATATGCATCATCATCTTATTAATTCCTTGGACGATTCATAGACACAATAACAATATGAATAAAAAAGATGCCTTTCATTTATTCAATAATAAATAGTCAAGTACAAAATTATGTTCCTAGAATTAACAATGTGTCAGCCAGATTGGCTTCTAGGGCATACATCTAACAATCTCCCACTTGCACTAAAGCCAATTGGTCATATATCTTAGGCCCATCTTCTCAAGGTGGGCTTCAGCCTTTTGCTGACTCAGCTGCTTAGTGAATGGGTCTGCTACGTTGTCCGCGGAGTCTACTCTCTGCACCTTGACATACTTCTTCTCAACATAGTCGCGTATGAGGTGGAAGCGCCGCTCTATATGCCTGGACTTCTGATGAGACCTTGGTTCCTTAGCAAAAGCTATGGCGCGATTATTATCGCAGTAGAGTGTTATGGCATCTGATGTCATCACGTCCAACTCTGCAATAAATTTCTTGAACCAGAAGCCTTCTTTAGCAGTTTCAGAGGCGGCGATGTATTCAGCTTCCATAGTAGAATCAGCAATGATCGATTGTTTAGAACTTTTTCAATTCACCGTACCACCATTGCACAAGAACACATATCCAGATGTTGACTTCCTATCATCGACATCAGTCATGAAGTCTGAATCTGTGTACCCTTCTACCTTTAACTCTGATGATCCTCCAAAGACCAAGAATAAATTTTTAGTTCTTCTCAAGTACTTAAGAATATTCTTCACAGCTGTCCAGTGTTCTTCACCTGGATTCGATTGATATCTGCTTGTGACACTCACAGCAAGAGCTATATCAGGTCGTGTACATAGCATAGCATACATGAGGCTCCCTATTGCTGATGCATAGGGGATCTTGCTCATGCGTTGAATCTCTTCAGATGTGTTGGGGCACATCTTTCTTAAGAGATGAATTCCATGCCTTAGGGGTAAGAGACCCCTTTTAGAGTTTTCCATGCTGAATCTTTTCATAATCATGAAATGCTGCATTGGCAAGCAATGTTCGGATGGATTTTAGCATGGCTACAGATGAAAAGGTCTCCTGATAGTCAATGCCTTCGCGTTGACTATATCCTTTCGCCACTAGCCTTGCTTTATAGGTCTCTACCTTTCCATCCGAACCTATCTTCCTTTTGTAGATCCATTTTCATCCAATAGGTACAATACCTTCTGGTGGATCTACTAGGGTCCAGACTTGGTTGGAATGCATGGAGTCTAACTCTGATTTCATAGCTTCCAACCATTTCTCGGAATCGATATCAGATATCGCCTCGTTGTAGATTTTGGGATCCTGTATGTGATCCCTATCTCCCACTAGGAACATTTCCTCGGTATCCTCTTCTAGTATACCTAAGTATCTATCGGGAGGATGGGAGATCCTACTAGATCTGCGAGGTGGTTGAGGGACATAGTGTACTGGCTCTGTATGAATGGGTTCGATAGGATCCATGACTCGTTGCTTTTCAGAGACTTTCTCTTCAGGCTCAATTTTCCTTCCACTGCCTCTATCAAGGATAAACTAGTTTTCCAAGAAGATGGCGTGTCGGCTCACAAACACATTGTGATCCTCTGAGACGTAAAAATTGTATCCTAATGACTCTTTAGGATATCCTATAAAACGAGCACTTATGGTCCTAGCCTCTAGCTTGTCCGCCTGTAGTCTTTTGACGTGGGCCAGACATCCCCAAATCTTGAGATGACCAAGACTTGGTTTCTTACCATGCCATATCTCATACGGTGTGGTAGGAACGGATTTAGAGGGAACTCTATTCAGTAGATATACTGCGGTAAGTAAGGCATCTCCCCAAAGAAACATAGGTAAATCAGTGAAGCTCATCATGGACCGGACCATATCCAATAGAGTCTGATTTCTTCTCTCTGACACCCCGTTGAGTTGAGGTGTACCCGGAGGAGTCCATTGTGAGACTATGCCATTGTCCTTAAGATAGTCCCGAAATTCTCCACTAGGGTATTCTCCTCCTCGATCTGATCGAAGAGCCTTAAGAGATTTTCTAGTTTGTTTTTCTACTTCATTTCTGAACTCTTTGAACTTTTCAAACGATTCAGATTTGTATCTCATAAGATACACATACCCATACCGTGAATAATCATCGGTAAAGATAATGAAGTACGAGTAACGTTCTCTGGCTTGCACATCGAATAGGCCACACACATCTGTGTGTATCAGGGTAAGTATTTTAGTGGTCCTCTCCCCATGTCCTACAACTAGCCATTTTTCCTTGAAGACAGGACTCGCAAACTGGATATGACTCGGAAGTCAATGAGCCGAGAAGCCCATCTTTATTCATTTTGTTCATTCTGTCCTCTCCAATATGGCCAAGCCTGAGGTGCCACAAATATTTTTGGTTTATCTCATCCCTGGATCTTTTGGATCCTTTGGCACTCACTTCTTGCTCAGACACATTTACAGATACATCCATATGCAAATGATAGAGACTGTCAATCATAAAACCACGTGCGACTATTTTATTTCTGAAATAAATAGAACAGCAGTCTTTGTCAAATATAAAAACATGACCTTCCTGTGCTAGACATGAAACAGAAATCAAATTTCTGCTAGCAGCAGGTACATAATAGCAGTCTCTAAGTAATAAACTAAAACCAGACGGTAGTCGCAGAGGGTAGGTGCCCATAGCCACAGCAGCAACTTTTGCCCCGTTGCCAACCCGAAGAGTTACCGCACCTTCCGCCAGCCTTCTACTTTCCTTTAGACCCTGCATGGTAGTGCACAAATGAGCATTAGAACCAGAATCTATAACCCAACTAGAAGTAGAAGAAACCATTAGTTTAGTTTTGAGAATGATAGTGTTATTTTGATGATTAACAAGCATTTAATAAGAGTATGTTATAAGTTAAATCGATACTTCATTTATAAGTTCATTACTCTCAGTATATTTGTATAAATTGATATAGATACATTTCATTGTTTATATGAATGAATCTAACCTTGAGATGCAGCAAAGTGTGGATTGAGTCGACCCAAAGGATGATTGGGTCAACCCCGGCACATCAAGAAATCATTTGGCACACTCTTGCAAAAATGGCACAAATGAACAGTGAGTTGGGTCGACCCAAGGTAAGCATGAGTCGACCCAACCTTGAAGAACCTCAAAAACACAACTGAAGAATGCTCTCTAGATTTACTGAGAGGGTCGACCCAAACAGTGGTTGAGTCGACCCAAGCTTGAGTCGACCCAAACCCTGAGAGGGTCGACCCAAAGGCAAGACAGAAAGACAGACAGAAATTGGTTCTCTGGAATTACTGAGAGGGTCGACCCAAGAAGAAGTTGAGTCGACCCAAGTGGACTTTGAGTCGACCCAAAGAATGGTTGGGTCGACCCATGGGAAGGAAGGCTGAAATTGAAGTTTCTGTGGTTTCTGAGAGGGTCGACCCAAGGAATGTTTGAGTCGACCCAAGGCAAAGTTGGGTCGACCCAAGGACAGGTTGAGCCGACCCAAACACGGGCTGAACATAACGGCTAGTTGTGCAGAAATGCTTTTTGGACTCCCAACGGCTATAAACGGCTAGTTTCTTCAATCCAACGGTCAGAAAGGACTATTTGGAGGTTGGAGAAGTATTTAAGAGGGAGTATTCATCAGAGGAAGCAAGCTTTTGGGAAAATACATCAAGTGCATTCAAGAGAGAACCCTAGCAAGGCAAGCTTCATCCAAGTGCTTCATTCAAGAGTCAAAAGAAAGGGGTTGAGCAGATTCAAAGAGTCATCAAGAGCTCCATCCTCCCTTGAAGAGTGAAGCATCCTTGACAAAGAAGAGCAAAGCGACTTCAAAGCGATAAATACTTTCTAACTCTTCTTTGTAGTTCATATTGTTTTATATGCTCATTTAGGAGTTTGAATCTTTTCTTTTTATTTGTTAAACACTTTGTAAAGGTTCGTTGGTGAGCCCGCAAAACCAACAAAGGTTTTTGGTGAACCCGAAAAACCAAGTGTATAGGTTCGTTGGTGAGCCCGCAAAACCAACAAAGGTTTTTGGTGAACCCGGAAAACCAAGTGGATAGGTTCGTTGGTGAGCCCGCAAAACTAACAAAGGTTTTTGGTGAACCCGAAAAACCAAGTGTATAGGTTCGTTGGTGAGCCCGCAAAACCAACAAAGGTTTTTGGATTGTGAGCCCGGAAAACAATCCAACTGTAATCCGCGAGATTATAGTGAAATCCCAAGGGATTGCTTGGGGAGTGGACGTAGGTGCTAAGGAGAGCACCGAACCACTATATACTGTTGTGTTTGTGTTTGTGCTTGTATTTACATTTACTCTTGCATTATCTTCTACTCTTGCACTAGCTTAATTCATTCAAGTAATCTAAGAAAGCATCCACCGCACTCAATTAAGAAAGTCCTTTTTAAAAGCACCAAAATTAGAAGAAACCAATTCACCCCCCCCTCTTGGATTGTCACCTTGGGCAACAAGTGGTATCAGAGCAAGGTGCTCCAATAGTACTCATTGATCTCACAATCAAGAGTTAAAGATCATGACAACCCAAGTGGGATGTTCTATAGGAGAGGGACAATTAATTGATAGACCTCCACTTTTTAATGGCATAAACTATACATATTGGAAAGCACGCATGTGCATTTTCATTCAAGCATATGACTATGATTTATGGAGTATCATAGTCAATGGACCACACACAAGCACTAATCATGATAAGAAAATGAATCAGCAAAATGCAAAAGCCATGAATGTGCTATTTTCTGCATTAGATGATAGTGAACTTAATTGCATATCTTTTTGCACAACTGCTAAGAAAATATGGAATATGCTTGAAGTTAAATATGAATGCACTAACAAATCTGAAACATCATGTGTAGAAGAAGAGCAGCATCATATTGCAAATTCATGCTTAATGGCACATGAAGATGAGATATATGAGGTACATGCTAAAACTAAAGATGATTTTACATTTGATAAACTTCATGATGTCTTTTCTGATTTGTATTTAGAACATAAGAAACTTATTTGTAGGAACAAGAACTTGAAGAATGAAAATCAAATCCTAATAGATGAAAAACTAAAACTGACTAATGAAATTGAAATCTTAATTAAAGAAAATAAAGAACTAAATCAGAGAAATCAACTTCTCACTGGAAGCCATGATAAACTTAAGAAAAACAATGAACTGCTTTCAGAAGATAATGAAAAATTAACTAAAGAAGTTGATAATTTGAAACCTATTGTTGAAAGATTCACTCTCAGCTCTGAAAAACTGAATTTAATGATAGAAAATTCAAGAGCTGTATATGACAAAGCTGGATTGGGATATCAACCTTGGTACACTCAAAAATCTTTCGAGAATATAATTCTTAAATCCTCCACTATTCATCCTAAAACAATTTTTCACAAATCTGGTGAAACTAATAAACAGAAACAGAAAACTGAAAATTCATTATCTGTTTTTGCTAAATCTATGTTGTTTAAATTTAGCAAAAATATGCAGAAGTATATTACTTGTAATCCTAAAACCTGCAAACTAATAGACAAAATGGTAATTAAGAGAATATGGGTTCCAAAAGGAACAATTATAGCTAACCTGCAAGGACCCAAAAGAGCTTGGATTTCTAAGTTGAAAACATGATCAGTTTTAGCAAATGTGTCTAGCTACCCAAGATTCCAATGAATCTGGACAATGGGTTCTCTAGACACGTGTTAAAGAATAGAACTTAAAATATAATTAAGAAGAGTGACCAAAATGGAAGAAATAATGAAATTAGTAATTCTTGCATCCTCTCATATTGAAATTGTAGCTAGTATTAATCATTTCTGTGATATAAGTGATACTTTTGGTATAAAAAGAAAATATATCCAAATCACTCCATCTTCCTATATTATGCTTCAGTTATTGATGGATAATTTACTTAATCAATACTCTTAGAATAACTCTTTGAATTCTCTATATACTTGATTGAGAGTTCTTATCCTCGGCATTATCTTCTATTGATCATAAACACAAGAATGTCTACTTGGTATATTTTTTTTTATATATACATTAAGAATACCAAGATTAAATAGACTAGTTTTGGCGTATAAAATCAACTCATACTAGTATGGACTTAATCTCAAAGACCTTGTCATTGGTTCACTTAGATTAATTTTTGCAAGGTCAAAGTTTGCTATGTATGTCATCTAGAAAAATAAACTAGAATCATTTCTAAATCTGAAAATATTGTTTTCACCTTTAGCCTTTGAAAATTCTCCATAAGAACTTATATGGATCTCTAGGATTGTGAACCTAGGAGATAAGCCTTCTGATTTTGTAATTGTGGAAAATTTCTCAAAGCTAATATTGGTTTTGTTCTTGGCACTTAAATTAAAATATTTTCTGCATTGGCACAAACTCACAAAAAGGGTTCAAATGAAAAAGGTTTGCAAACTATGAAAATAAAATTGTATCATGGCATAGTTTTGAAAACCAATTTCTTATTGAGTTGTGCACAGAAAATAATATTGAATACAATTGTTTCTACACCAAGAACACCATAAATAAAATAGAGTTGATAGAATCCTTGAAGAAATGAAAAAGACAATGTTGTATGATAGTCATCTACTTAAATGATTTCTGTTAAAAGCTATCATCATTGCTTGTCATACATATGGTTTCTATTAGAAAACTCCTTTTGATCTTATGAAAAATAGAAAATGATATATTGTATATCTTTTATATTTTTCAGTCATACATGTCATGCTTGATATGTTCTTATGAAAATAATGTCAAATCTGATAAAACAAATATTTCTTTGGATATCACTCTTCAAGCAATGTATATTGAAAATTCAATGAAAAGATACTAGTTGTAGAAATATCAATTCATACTATTCTTATTAAAACTAGATCCTTTATTGAGAATATAGTTTATCATTTTGATTCTATGTAACAATCTGAATTTTGATAGAAACAACTGTTTAAGATAATTTGATTAAAACTTAGCTAGTACGTCTTATTGATAATTATCTTATGCAAATAGAATCTAAGTTAAATTGATTCTGAAAACAAAAAAAAAAAATTTGATTTAACTTTAATGAATCTTTTTATTGCCTCACATGCTTGTCCTTGAACCATTTTACTTAATGAAGTTATCTCTTTAGTTCAAGTGACTTGTGCTTGCTTATACTTAGGCAATCTCTTGAGTAAAGTGACTCAAATTCAATTATTGTCATGTCTCATGTTGAGTCATCTAGTTAAGAAATATGTTGTATGAATGTTTTTGTATCCTAGAGAACCTAATGAATTGCCTTCAAGAAAAGAAAAAGATTTTGCTAATGATACAGAATTTATGAGCAAGAAATTTCAACTTGAAGGACACATCGATGAAAGATACAATAAACATTCCCTTGCAAACAAAAAAAGAGAGAGATTTTCTTCAGCCAAGGGTGTAAAGAATCTAAAAGGTATTTGGCTTGAAGAATGCTAAATGCACTGGTAATCTAAACTCTTCTCTTGCGAGTTAGTTGAGCAAAATCAATAGTGTGAAATTATATGGTTGCATGATTAAACCTTTAATTGTTGATCATCTTGATATCATGCTTCATTCTCATGCTAGTAATAATTGTTTCATGGTGTGATTAAACTACCTTTTTCTATATAATGCATAACCATGAAATACACAAGCTTATGCCTCAAACCTCTAATTCAAAATAACTTGTGATAAGCTATGAATCATTGGGCATAATGAAAATGCTGTTTGCATGATATACATTTATATGCAGCATATTAGATTAATTCTTTATTCTGTTCTTTCATGTAAATTACTTGAGAATAACAAAAAGAGAGAGAGATAAAGAAAAGAAAATGAACAATTATTCAAGGGAAGTAAAATCTAAGTAAAGGCAAATACTCCAATCTTTAGGAAAAGCAAAACAAGCATAATATATTTGGCACATTTGTGAGACTAATATGAACATTCCTTTGGAAGAGATAAAATCCGTAATTAATTACAAGAAAAGTTTGAAGTGAACATTTTAACCCTTCTATATTGCTCATCATAGGGATGGTGTCAATGGGGAGGCTAGTGGTAGTACCCGACACTATTTGACCCAACTATTCGGTGTAGGGCATATTAGGGACGGCACAAGAGGGAGGCTAGTGGTAGTATCTCGTGCCCCTTCCAACTCCACCGGATAGGGAGCAAATAGAATATAGAGCATAGAAAAGTAAAACCGAAAAATAAATGAAGATAATCAAAATGTTCATTGAATGGTTAAAGAAAGAAATTAAAAAATTAGGCAAAATGAATTGATTATAATTTATCTTTCAACTTGCCTAACATTAGTACATAATGTCCTCCAATTTGTACCAAAATTCAATATGAATTACAAAGATTCTGGATGTGCTCTAATGTTTTTGAAATATGTGTTTTCAATCTTAATAGTTTAAGATGAGCAACAAATGAGAAGATACATATCTCAAATTACAACCTTGAAAGCCTCCTTGAGAATCTTTATGAAATTCAGAATCTGATTTTGTATAAAAGCTTAAACTCAATATGAATTTCTAGATAAAACTACAGCTTAAGAAAAATAGAATAATTCTGATGCCTTGATTGCTTGTCCCGATACGCATCTGAAACATATCATTTCTTATCTTCAAAGTGTACTAATATTGGTCTGAATGATGTGTCTTTCGATGATCTTGATTGCAAACAAATATTTTTAAATATGTGATTTTATTTTTGATATTGAAAAGATTTATTGTGCTTCATATATACATTGCTGAAAAACTTTGATTAAGAAATTGAGTTCTATAAATATATATATACTTCAATAATCATCTATATATTTTTTTTCTCTCCTACATTATTAAAGACTTCTATCAAAATATATATGTATATATATATATATTATTAAAAGAGTGAATGATCTTAAGTTTAGAAATATTTCAGCTCACTCAAATGATTCTTAAAAGAAAGAAAATGTAAATGCTTTTGAAAGAATTTGAGCTTCAAATGAATTATTTTCTGATTAATATTTCAGTACATCTTCTCAAAGATTAAGAGGAAGCATAACTTGTTCTTAAAAGATTAAAAAGAGTGATTGCTATAAATTTTGAATAATTCTAGATCACTCTACATTCTTGATATCATAAAGTTTCAGTTTTATTCACGTTTATCATTAAAATCTGAAATTCAACAAAAGATAAGAATAATTAAAGAAGAATGCATCTTTTAAGGGGGATCTTTAGATATTCAGTATCTTATCCTAAAGTTACTTTAATTTGATGCATACCTTGAATTTTATGGATTGATTTTGATGAACCTCCTTATATTGCAAGACTTGCTTTAATTATATAATAAGTTTATACCTTGAGATGAGTTCTATAAAGGTTGTCTTATCTCAAACCTTGAGTCTTATGAAAATATATTTTCGAGATTGACAATTTTATTGAACAAATTCTAAAACTCTCAAATGGAATGATTAATTAAGGAGGAGAAAGAAAATTTCAGAAGGAGAGAATTGGGTATATGTGATCCTTTTTATTGAAGAAATATAAAAGGGAGCCAGTAGTCTCATGATACATTCCTCCAATTTCTAAAAATCCATGAAACATGAGTCAAACTTGTTATCTATAGATTCCTTACTCATGTATCATTGTCCCAGAAAGAATTTATAAGGATTGGAAGCAAGAAAAATTTTTAGAAGCAAAAAGGAAGAGAAAAGAAAAATACTGCACTTGGGTCAACCCAACCCAGAAGTTTCTTGAGTCGACCCAACGTCGGGATCCCACTGTTAAAAGGGGGACCCGTGAGCTATCTAGGGCACTGTTTGCCCTTGTCCTCTTCTGAAAACCCTATTCCCCACTCTCAAATCTTCTCCAATCATCTCCAAACAGTAGATTACTTCAAGATCTTGGAGAAATGGGACCCAAGAGAGTCGTAGCCAAGCGATCCGGGAGAGTCTCATGATCTTGTTTAGAGCCTAGGATATGTATCTAGTTCTCATATGTATTTTGTGTTTATCATGCATCTTTAAACTTTGATTAAGGAACATTGTATCTGCTTTTGTTTTTGGTCTGAATGTATGAAAATGATTCCTATTTTGATCAATGAAGTTTGAAGTTTATCATTTATTGCCTTTTTTCCCATGTATCTTTTTGATGATAACAAAAAGGGGGAGAAGTAAAGAAAGAGTACTTTAGGAGAAGCAAAGATCATCTTGGCGGAGAAGTAAAGAAAGAGTATCTTAGGAGAAGTAAAGGGAGAAGTAAAGATATCTTTAGAGTAAATAGAGTAACAAAAAGGGGGAGAAGTAAAGAAAGAGTAATAAGAGAAGAAGTAAAGAAAGAAAGAGAAATAATTTGTAAAACAAATTGAAAATCATATAGGAAAGCATATACATCCAAGGGGGAGCAATTTGCAACAATGAAAATGATCAACTCAAAAATTTATATCAAATTTCAGAATTTGGCACACATAAATTCAGAATTTGGCACGCACCTCTCGCACCTCGATACATAATCTGAAACTCATGTTTTATCTCAAATTTTTGGAGTTTCATCTTTAATGAATTATAAATGAAAGGGGGAGTAACTCAAAAAGTCAAATTGGCAACATTTAAATGATATAGGGGGAGACTTCACTCTTATATATGAAAAGCTGAAATTCAGCAAGTTAAGCCCTTTTCAAAAACTGATTTTAAGATAAGTATCAATAGACTCATACTCTTTATTTTGTAATCATCAAAAAGGGGGAGATTGAGAATGATAGTGTTATTTTGATGATTAACAAGCATTTAACAAGAGTATGTTATAAGTTAAATCGATACTTCATTTATAAGTTCATTACTCTCAGTATATTTGTATAAATTGATATAGATACATTTCATTGTTTATATGAATGAATCTAACCTTGAGATGCAGCAAAGTGTGGATTGAGTCGACCCAAAGGATGATTGGGTCAACCCCGGCACATCAAGAAATCATTTGGCACACTCCTGCAAAAATGGCACAAATGAACAGTGAGTTGGGTCGACCCAAGGTAAGCATGAGTCGACCCAACCTTGAAGAACCTCAAAAACACAACTGAAGAATGCTCTCTGGATTTACTGAGAGGGTCGACCCAAACAGTGGTTGAGTCGACCCAAGCTTGAGTCGACCCAAACCCTGAGAGGGTCGACCCAAAGGCAAGACAGAAAGACAGACAGAAATTGGTTCTCTGGAATTACTGAGAGGGTCGACCCAAGAAGAAGTTGAGTCGACCCAAGTGGACTTTGAGTCGACCCAAAGAATGGTTGGGTCGACCCATGGGAAGGAAGGCTGAAATTGAAGTTTCTGTGGTTTCTGAGAGGGTCGACCCAAGGAATGTTTGAGTCGACCCAAGGCAAAGTTGGGTCGACCCAAGGACAGGTTGAGCCGACCCAAACACGGGCTGAACATAACGGCTAGTTGTGCAGAAATGCTTTTTGGACTCCCAACGGCTATAAACGGCTAGTTTCTTCAATCCAACGGTCAGAAAGGACTATTTGGAGGTTGGAGAAGTATTTAAGAGGGAGTATTCATCAGAGGAAGCAAGCTTTTGGGAAAATACATCAAGTGCATTCAAGAGAGAACCCTAGCAAGGCAAGCTTCATCCAAGTGCTTCATTCAAGAGTCAAAAGAAAGGGGTTGAGCAGATTCAAAGAGTCATCAAGAGCTCCATCCTCCCTTGAAGAGTGAAGCATCATTGACAAAGAAGAGCAAAGCGACTTCAAAGCGATAAATACTTTCTAACTCTTCTTTGTAGTTCATATTGTTTTATATGCTCATTTAGGAGTTTGAATCTTTTCTTTTTATTTGTTAAACACTTTGTAAAGGTTCGTTGGTGAGCCCGCAAAACCAACAAAGATTTTTGGTGAACCCGGAAAACCAAGTGTATAGGTTCGTTGGTGAGCCCGCAAAACCAACAAAGATTTTTGGTGAACCCGGAAAACCAAGTGGATAGGTTCGTTGGTGAGCCCGCAAAACCAACAAAGGTTTTTGGTGAACCCGGAAAACCAAGTGTATAGGTTCGTTGGTGAGCCCGCAAAACCAACAAAGGTTTTTGGATTGTGAGCCCGGAAAACAATCCAACTGTAATCCGCGAGATTATAGTGAAATCCCAAGGGATTGCTTGGGGAGTGGACGTAGGTGCTAAGGAGAGCACCGAACCACTATATATTGTTGTGTTTGTATTTGTGCTTGTATTTACATTTACTCTTGCATTATCTTCTATTCTTGCACTAGCTTAATTCATTCAAGTAATCTAAGAAAGCATCCACCGCACTCAATTAAGAAAGTCCTTTTTAAAAGCACCAAAATTAGAAGAAACCAATTCACCCCCCCCCCCTCTTGGATTGTCACCTTGGGCAACAAGTTTCAATTATGAGCAAGTCTATACCTTCTGAAGGTATGTCACCTTTCTTGTTTTTCAGGCTCTCGAGGTATGAAGGACAGTTTCTCTTTCAGTGGCCGTTGACATTGCAGTGGAAATATTTTCCTTTCTCATTAGCCTTTTTCTTTTGAACTTTCTTCTTTGGCTTCTTGTCTTTCTTCTGCTTCTTAACAGGCTTCTTTTTCTTCCAAGTGGACTTTCTCTTGGAACCAGAAGTCAACTCAGCAGCAAGGACATTGCCCCTTGAATCTTTCAAGGCTCCCTCAGCAGTTACCAACATATTTATCAGTTCAGTCTTAGTGCATTCAATCTTATTCATGTGGTAGTTTACTATAAACTGACCAAATGAATCAGGTAGGGATTGAAGGATCAGATCTACTGGCAATTCCTTGTGCATGTTCATACCGAGCTTCTCAAGCTCCTCTAGGTCCTTGATCATAGTCAGACCGTGATCATGGACAGACTGTCCCTCGCGCATCTTTGCTTTGAAGAGCCTCTTGGACACTTCAAAACGAGCTGTGCAACTCTGCTCACCATACAACTCTTGCAGGTGTACTAGTATGTCCCTAGCAGTCTTCATATTCTCATGCTGGCATTGGAGTTCATTTGACATGGATGCCATCATATAGCATTTGACTCTAATGTCATCATCCATCCACTTTTGATGCATTTCACGCTGAACATCAGTAGCACGTGTTGGTAGTGTGGGGATATCTGAATCGAGTATATAGCCTATTTTCTCACAATTCAAAACAATTTTGAGGTTTCTTAGCCAGTCCTTGTAATTGGTTCCAGTCAATCGATTGGTCTCAAGAATACGGGTCAAAGGGTTTGAGGCTGATATTATGATCTGCAGAGAGTAAAGATTCTAGTTAGACTTTTGTACTTGATCCTTAATCTATTCTAAGGTCTTTTAGAACAAATGTACCTCCCACTATTTTTTCGAATCCCTTACACTCCCCTGGTAAAAAAACGGAAATCCTACGCGACTAGGATTTCTAGTAGGTACTGCGGTCTCACCAATCTACATGGCACCTCACCTAACAGTTATTGGTGACACATAGATGGATGAGTGTACAACTCTTGTACAATGCTTCTCAAGCATGTTGCAGTGCAACTTGGTCTCTAAGCCATGAAGACCTCACCTAACAGTTATTGGTCCCATTTCTTAGTTAAGTCAGACCCACCGTATAACCGTGGAAATAAAGTCGTCATTGGGTCCTCACCTAACAGTTATTGGTGCCCAACCCCATCTTTACTCTACAACATCTCATGTCTATAGAGAGGTCCAGCCCCACGATGCAACTTGCCCACTATATCCAGCCGAGACAAATCAACATCAAAAAGACCTTAGCAGCTCTACTACAGTGGAAGACCTATTAACTTAATATTGGTTAATCAGGTCTTAGTGTTTGCAACTTGAGCTCTTCATAAGAGGTAATCGAACAATTGGCCAGGTAAGCAGGTGGGAGGCTCCCCTTACTCAGAGAGTAAGCTCCTAATTAAGTAACCACCTTTCATGCTTTCCTAGACACCAATTAGATCAATTAATCTAATATGACTTGCTCATGTTGGTTCACTCTCGACTTGATTGAGGAGGTTTTAATTTAGGTCTCAATTGGGTTTGCTATATCATATGTAAACCTATCTACCCTGCCCTCATTCACATCACATGCAAACGGCACATCACACGCAGTTATAATCGCAGCATCAAATAAAGCTAAACTTTAAATAGGTGTTGATCATGGATTCTAATTAGGTCGTATTACAAGCACATGCACGTCAATCGATCAATTGGTCTTCAACTCTTGAATTGGTTCTAGGCCTCCTTGATTCGATCCTTGATCAACTCTTGATCCCATCGCCATCAACCGCTTAGATCGCCGTTCATCTCATGCCTTGTCTTCAACTTGATCGTTGACGTACATCACATCACAGAAATACAACCAGATGTAAAATAAAAATAATAATAAATTACATCCCCTTTTAGGAGGCACGCAGGTCTCTCAAAATATCAAATAAGATGCATGCAAGCATCTGAAAAATTACATGACATTACAGATCACATCGCAGGTCATTACATTTGATACCAAAAGTGTTTGAATCCTATGATCATCACCACATGCAGCAATTATAATTTTCAGATCTGAAATCTAATTGATTATCTCATGACATAGGTTGCTGATCATGCTAATCATGATTCTAAACTTTGTAATCCCATTAACAATGCAATTAGAATCATCCTTTTATCACATAAAAATCAGCATGCAAAAATCAGCACCCTAGAAAAAATATGCATGCAGAAAATTTTCAGCATGCATAATCATTTAAATTTCAGATCTAATAAGCCTATTAATAATTAATCCTTATCTTAATCTACGATGCCTAGGCTCTGATACCACTGTTATAAACCCACCCATGCCGCAGAAAAATTTCAAAAATTTTAGATGCAGCAGAAGAGGCATGCGCGGGATCAACCGTTCATCGCATGATCGTTGTTTAAAAACCATTCGTAGATAGATAAGAATTAAAAACTTTTAAAAGATATTAGAAGATCAGATCTTCACCTTGTGCGGGTAGATGATCACCACAAACTAATGATCGTGGTTTTGGATGAAGGTTCGCTTGAAGCCGTTCAAGTGCCCGGCCTCTACGGGTATCCACACGAAGCAGGAACCGATCCAAGCTTTCTATCTCCCCGGGGTGCTAGCTCCCTTGCAGAGATAACTTTGATGGCTGATGTCCTCCCTCTTAATCAACCCTTGATTGTGCTTGGGAGGAGGAAGAAGAAGGATGAAGAAGAGGAAGAGGAACGAACCCCACGCAACCTTCTTTTCTTCCTTGCGTTGGAACCAAACGATGGAGGAAGGAGGAAGGCCGCCACCACACTTTTTGCTTCCTTTGCTTGCGGCTGAAAAACAAGGAGAAGGAGAGGGAGGCCACGGCTGGAAGAAGGGCTTCTATTACCTTAGGGTTCCGCCAAGATGTCCCTCTTTTAAAGGTGTGGAGCTCCTAACTTTTAGGAGCTCCTTATTTTCTTCCAAAGAGGGGCGCCGGCCCGTCTCTTCATGCCGCACCCAAGATGAGAAGGGGGAGGGGCGTGATCCCCTCATTCTTGTGATGCCCTAATCCTTAGGAGTCTCTCTTATGGCTTAGTCCTAATCCAATTAGGTCTTAACCAAATCATGAATCAATTGGGTTCAATCTATGCTAGTCCTAATCCAATTAGAACTTGAATGAACCATGACTCAATTGAACTCTTCAATCCTAATCCAATTAGAAGTCATGTTGATTCATTAGATTAATAATTAATTAGGACTTAAGAAATCCTAATCCAATTAGGACTTGTTTAATTCTAGTCCTAATCCAATTAGGACTCTAATTTGAATTCGAAGTCCTAATCCGATTAGGACTCTAGGAATCCTACTCCAAGTAGGAATCCAAATTTAATTCAAAACTCATAATCTAATTAGGATTATAGGAATCCTACTCCAAGTAGGAATCCTAGTCCTACTCCAAATAGGATTCCCAGTCCAAGTAGGAATCCGAGTCCACGTAGAAATCCTAGTCCTAATCCAATTAGGACTCAAGGAATCCTACTCCAAGTAGGATTCTTGTTTTAAGTCCAATTAATTAATTCCCTTTGTTCCTTCTTCAACTTATTATCAATCGAATTGATTACTTGTGATTCTTAATACGATTCAACCATCGGATCGGTCAATGCCTCTAGTGTGTGTGACCCCATAGGTTCTACTCTGACTGGTAGTGAGATATATTGTGATCTCTATCACAATATCATTGAAAACTTCTTTCAATGGATTGGAACGATTCCAACTCTACTCATTAGGGTTTATCGATCATCGAGATAATCCCTGTGAGTCTCACCATCCACCAGTGACACCTAGCAGCATGTAGTGGCTACCCAGCAGAATAGAATGATGAACCTCTAGGTGCAGTTATCATGTGATACAGTCCTTCTATCGTGGATCCCTACAAGACGAAGGTCATGGATAACTCGTCAAACCCCTTCGTCTGTCATATGTCAAGATTTATTCGACTTAAGTTCGAGAGCGGAGAATTCTTTCTCCACTGTGCAATCTGCCCCGGCCGAGGTCTCACGAACTCAGTCTTATAAATCACATAGGATCTCTCCTTATCTATCAAGGTCGATAGATTCCTTATAGATGCATACCCTACTCCTACAGTGAACCTACTGCAGCCAATCTACACTGCATGGATCCATATGGCTAGAGACCATGTATTTGTGCGGTCAAACTACAATAACCTCACTGTGAGTAGCCGAAGCATCGCAGGTCAAAGGACCAGTCACACTACTGCAACATTAAGCAAGTCACTGACGAGTGGATAGACATCCAAGTGACTTCTTGTCTTGGTCACGCTTAGTACCCTTATTCTTAACAAGCACCTGCACTATTACTTCAGTGTCTCCACACCGTGGACTCGAGTCTCGTCCATCCATAGGGAAAGTAATGAGTGCACTGATCTCATCGGGTCGATCACCATCCTCATGATGATCCATCGATCAGAAGCGTTTAGAAATTAATCACTAATTACATGGCTCAAATTCTCAACTCTTGAGAATATGCATCATCATCTTATTAATTTCTTGGACGATTCATAGACACAATAACAATATGAATGAAAAAGATGCCTTACATTTATTCAATAATAAATAGTCAAGTATAAAATTATGTCCCTAGAATTAACAATGTGTCAGCCAGATTGGCTTCTAGGGCATACATCTAACAGTTGGAGTGATCCAAATATTACCAATACCAATGATTTTGCCTTTACCATTATCACCAAAGGTAACAATTCCTCCATCTTTCTTTTTGAGGGACATGAATTGGGATTCATCCCCTGTCATGTGTCAAGAGCATCCACTGTCCAAATACCATCTTCTGTTTGATTCATGGGATGCTAGACACTCCTGCAAAACAGAATTTAGGCTTTTATCTTAGGTACTCAAGTTCTCTTAGGTCCTTGCAGGTTAGCAATAATACTTTCTTTTGGAATCCAAATCTTTTTAATTGAAACATTACTTACAAGATTCTGGCTGTTAGGATTGCATGCAGTGTATTTCTGTTTCAGTTTGTCTAACTTAAATAGTGCAGATTTTGGTTGAGCATAAGTTGGTTTTACAAACATGTTTTTCAGTGATTTCTGTTTTCTCCAAGAATTATATCCTAATCAAGCCTTGTCAAATACAGCTATCTGACTTTCAAGAATTAGATTTAATTTCTCAGATCTTAGGATGAGTTTATCTACTATCGGTTTCAGTTTATCAACTTCTTTAGCTAGATTTTGATTTTCTTCATGCAGTTCCTTTTCATTTTTCAGAAGCAGAGCATTTTCTTTTTCTAAGGATTGATTCTTAATTTTTAGTTCTGTTGCCCAGAGATGGTCACCCAAGAGGGGGGTGAATTGGGTGTTTTAAAACTTTTTGGCTAATTTAAAAATAAAACACACAAATATATGAACTAAAGCAAAGATAAAGCGATAAGAAGAGACAACCACAAACACACGGTTTTATAGTGGTTCGGAGCCTTCACCGCTCCTACATCCACTCCCCAAAGCGCCTTGGGAATTTCCACTATAATCCAAGATTACAGTACGGTAGTTTTGCGAGTTCACTACCCAACTCGTTGTTTTACACCGGGCTCACAACAAACCCAAAACCCCCAATTTCTCTTAGGCTTGGGACGCCCTTTCCCTTGTTCCAAGTCCCTTGACTGGAACAAGCACCACAATAAAAGAGTGTACAAAAGGATATAAAAGCTCTAGAAAGCAAATATAGCACTTATGAACAATGAAACCCGGAAGAATCTTTTTGCCGTTGGAAGCGTGGGAGATGTTGATTCTTCCGATGTGGGACGCGTAGGGTTGGGTGTGAGCTTTGAATCCCGAGCACACGAGAGTGGTTGAGCTTGAAATCGCTTGGGAGACTTGTAAGCACTTGATTTCCTTTCTTGAATGCACTCACTCCCTTGAGCTTTTCTTTCTAACTTCTCTCTTGAATGATTTTGCTTTTGGTTGGTTAAGAGTTGTTGAGAAGCACTTAAGAGCTCCCTTTTATAGCCCAAAAAGCAAATATAGCCTTTAGAGATAAAGTAGAGAAGATTTGAAATTCAAATCAAACTTGAAAAGCTGTCAGTCGCGTCCCAGGCGCTCCGGGGACGTCTCCGCTACATCGAGAGACGTCTCGCCTATAGGATTTTACTTTTTACTTTATCTAGGGTCGACTCGGCACTTTACGGGGACGTCTCGGCGTGTTAGCGCTTTTTGAGTGGGGACGACTCCGCTGCTTTGGGGACGACTCCGCTTCTTTATCTCCGAAAATCATGTCCTCTGGAATTCCCTGAGAGAGTCGACTCCGCTCTTTCAGGGGACGTCTCCGCTTGTCTGCACTTTATGCGTGGGGACGACTCCGCTTTCTCAGGGTCGACTCCGCTTCCTTATCACCGGAAAAACCATTCTCTGGAAAACCCTGAGAGAGCCGTCTCCGCCATCTTAGGGACGACTCGGGAAGTCTCCTTTTTGCTTGCGGGGACGACTCCGCGTACAGCGGGGACGTCTCGCGCATATCCCTTGAAAAGCGTCTTTCTGCCGCCACTGAGAGAGTCGACTCCGCTACTGAGAGAGTCGACTCCGCTAACGCGGGGACGACTCGACAGGAGCCGGGGACGTCTCCAAGTGTGCCAGTTCTTCCTGTTTGTGCCAGAGACGTCTCTGAAACTATCAGGAGACGTCTCGGCTGTCCCTGAACTTTTTCTTTAGCTCAAAATATTCTTCAATAAATTCATAAAAATTATGGGAACTTGCCTAGACATTTTTTAACAATATTCTAAATAAAACACATGAATTTCTCAATTGAATTGTTAAGATATAATGAAATTTTACTCTAGTGTTTTGTATTCATCAAAATCCATTAGGGGGTTAACAATCTCCCCCTTTTTGATGATGACAAAACACTGAGTATATGTAAAATTTGAAATTTAAACATATACACAGTATTGATCAGATATACAAGTATAATGTTTTGATTTGAACTAGATACAATGTGCATCACTCAAAATATTCAATTTTCAGTTCTTTCCTTATGCATAAGATTGATCTTTATAGTTCTTAAATGATTTTATCATATGAACTGAATTTGAATCAAGTTAGAATGAAATATTGATGCTGAAGATAATTGAAAGCTAGATTCTTTTTGACTCCCCCTTTCTTTTCCAGAAGGGCAATTATCTTAAAATCAATATTCTTCAATTTTATCTTTTCTAAATCAACTTTGGAGTATGATTAAAAAATTTGCATTCCATATTCAATATCCATGTCTACTCCCCCTTTCAATATACAATATCTAATTTCTACTCCCCCTTTCAATATACAAATATCTACTGTTTAAAAAATTTGCATTCCATATTCAATATCCATGTCTACTCCCCCTTTCAATATACAATATCTAATTTCTACTCCCCCTTTCAATATACAAATATCTACTCCCCCTTTTTGTCATCAACATGAAGGGGACAAATTATCCTTTTTAGTAAAATTCAGCATATTCAAGGTGTGCTCCCCCTGTTTTATGTGCATTGTTTCTTTGTATCAAATTTGAATACTCAAGGTATGTGGTAGGATTTTTATGGCATATCACACAATCACATACACAATCACAGAAACACATACACAGAATTGGCAATGTACACAAGGTTTTCAAAAGAAATTGTATTCATTCATATGTCATTGTAGATCTTTGAAGTCAGTACATAGTCAAAAGAAGAAATCATTACAAGTATTGATTTCTAATACAAAAGTGTTTCAAAATGGCCTAGGATTTACAAAAAGAAGATCCTACAGGATATCCATCATCGGCGTCGTTGCTCATGGGGCCTACCAGTTGTACTTTGTGCATAAGCCTTACAGGCTGCATCTATGAAACCATTGATAGAATCCATGAGGGTCTTAAAGTGATCTCCCTGTGACTTGTGGAAACCTGCCACAAGTGCTTCAAACTCTAAGGTTGCCATCTCAATTCTGCCTCTAAGTTGGGCAACTAAGGTGCCCACATTGCCATCTGGCTTTGTCAACTCTTTGAGGCTCTTGGAAATGGCCTTCAAGCTGTCCTTGAGCTCTAATGTTCTGCAGGTTTGGGTGGCACCCACCCCAACTATTTGTTGCTCTTGGGCTTCAATTTGAGCCTTAATTTCCTGCAGCTCTTGTCTGATGGGGGCCAGCTCTGCAGACATCATGGATCTCATCTCCTCCCTCATCTGCTGACAAATAACAGATGCTAAGGTGTGCATCTGCTCCTCTGATAGGAAGGAGGGCCCACTGACTGGAGGAGGTGGTGGCATGGATGTGGAAGGTCCAGCTGAGCTGGAGGGAATATCAGGAATGTCCATGTTGCTAGGTGGAGGAGAGTGATGGTCAGACTCATGATGTGGGATCTCAGCCTCTATGGTTTGTGCTTTTCTTTTTGGAACCTTGACCCAAGACCCATCTATCTTGTGAAATTCCATTCTTCTCATTGAGCCCTCATTGTAATAGTCGGTGTTTCTTAAGGGCTTTGCAGGTTCATTTGATGGAATGGAAACCTTGAAGTGTTTGAAGATTAAGGTAAAGATCATGCCATAGGGTATACTAAATCTAGAATACCTATGACATAGGGCAATGTAATTTAGCATGAGTCTAGGAAGGTTTAGAGGGATCCCTAGTAGGATGTGATGCATTATAACTAAGTCTCGCTCCGAAACAAAATCGAAGCGACCGGTTTTAGGAAATAGGACCCGGTTGACAATGCTTAAAAGGAGTCTCATCTCTGCATTTAGGTCCTGGGAGTTGACAACATCAAGAGGGCCGCAGTCCTCTCTTCCTAAAATTAAGTTTAGAGCTACTTCCCTTTGGGGATGTGAGGTTGGAGCCTCGCCGTCCCTAGGGATTTGCAAAACAGTGGATAAGATGTCCTCATTAATTTCTACTAATGTCCCTCGGACATGTGCGGTGAACCCTAAGTCCCCTAAAGCCATATCACTAAACATTTCTCTAACAAGGCCGGGGTAGGTCGAGGTATTGAGGGTGCAAAGATGCTCCCACCCTTGGGCTCGGAGTCTCTCTCCAATAGAGAACCCCTCATGATCTAAAAATGCAAAATTTATGTACCTACCGGTTGTGACTGTGCGATTTGCACAGGAAATCGTTGTGGTTGGCGGAGCAACCGGAGGAGAAAGTGCGGAGGGTTCTTCCCGCCGTTCCTCACCGTCGCCCGCTACTCTAGGTCGCTTCCCACGGGTCGTCCTAGCTTTCTTTGGTGCCATGGATGCTAGGGTTTGTGATTTAGGGCAAATGGAGGCTAGGGTTTGTGATTTAGGGCAAATGGAGGCTAGGATTTGAGGTGGAGAGCAAATGGAGGCTAGGGCTTTCCGTTTTGGTCGGGAATGAGGGAGAAAGCTCGAGTCGGCTCGAGCGATTTCGACCTATTTAAAAAGGCCTCATTCGGTCCCCGAGACGTCTCCGCGACTAAGGTGAGACGTCTCCGCTTGGGGGGACGTCTCTGCGATTTGCCAGAGACGTCTCCGGCACTGAAAAATTTCAGACTGTATTCTATCTTCTCCCTTTTTTTGTTTAATCACCCCAATCAATATGATCTCTTTTGATAAACTTAGAGTGAATTTGTTTGTGATCCTCCCCCTCAATGATACATCCTATAATAATTTGATAATGATTTTTGAATTATTAATATTGAAATAAGGAACGTTTGACCAAATTTCGAATACCTATGAAATAGGCTCTGAAAATATCTCCATGAAGAGTCCAAGGGAGGGTAACCATCCTCCGGAAAGTCAACCAGTTCGTCATTTAGTTTAGATGAATTCATGCTTTCACTTATGTTTGCCTTGAGGTGGATTACTAGTTCGAGTAGCAAAGCAATGCAATACAAGTTCAATTCATTTGCTAGGATCATACGAGCTCAAAGCATTCCTTAAGAAATTGAATCTGTCTTTACAAAGGGGCTTTGTAAAGATATCAGCTAATTGATTTTCAGTACATACATATTCAATCATCACATCATTTTTCAGCACATGATCCCTAATAAAATGATGCCTAATCTCTATATGCTTTGACTTAGAGTGTTGGACAGGATTTTTTGTTAAGTTGATTGCACTTGTATTATCACACTTAATTGGTATATTGTCCATTTTAATACCGAAGTCTTCAAGTTGTTGCTTAATCCAAAGAACTTGGGCACAACAGCTTCCAGCTGCAATGTACTCAGCCTCAGTTGTGGACAAGGCAACTGAATTTTGTTTCTTGCTAAACCAAGAAACCAAATTGGCACCCAAGAATTGACAAGTGCCACTTGTGCTTTTTCTGTCGAGTTTGCACCCAGCAAAATCAGCATCAGAATAAGCAGTTAAATTTATATCAGATTGTTTAGAATACCATAAGCCTATATTAGATGTCCCTACTAGATATCTAAAAATTCTTTTAACAGCTTGCAAGTGTGATTCCTTAGGACATGCTTGGTATCTAGCACACACACAAACACTGAATAATATATCTGGTCTACTAGCAGTAAGGTAAAGTAGAGAGCCTATCATACCTCTGTACAATTTGCAGTCTATACTTTTACCTTTTTCATCTTTGTCAAGCTTGCAACTTGAGCCCATGGGTGTGCTGATTTCCTTTGCATCCTTCATCTTGAATTTTTCCAGCATTTCCTTGATGTATTTGGACTGACTGATGAAGATGCCTTCCTCTGATTGTTTTATTTGTAGCCCAAGGAAGAAGTTGAGCTCACCCATCATGCTCATTTCAAATTCTCCCTGCATAAGCTTGGCAAACTCTTGACAGAGACTATCATTAGTAGCACCAAAAATTATATCATCCACATAAATTTGTACAAGCAATAAGTCATTTCCTTTTCTTTTAATAAAGAGGGTTTTGTCTACATTTCCTCTCTTAAATTTGTTCTCAATTAGGAAATTACTTAATCTTTCATACCATACCCTAGGAGCTTGCTTAAGTCCATACAATGCTTTATGCAATTTATACACATAATCTGGATGTAAGTGATTTTCGAAACCTGGAGGTTGTCCTACATAAACTTCCTCCATTATGTAGCCATTTAAGAATGCACTTTTTACATCCATTTGATAGAGTTTAAAATCCATGAAGCATGCATATGCTAAAAGCAGTCTAATAGCCTCTAACCTAGCAACAGGAGCAAAAGTTTCATCAAAATCTATTCCTTCCTCCTGATTATATCCTTTGGCCACTAGCCTAGCTTTGTTTCTTATTACTATCCCATCTTCATCTAGTTTATTTCTATATACCCATTTGGTGCCTTAATTGAAACATTAGGGGGTCTTTTCATTAGAGTCCAAACTTCATTTCTTTCGAATTGGTTTAATTCCTCTTGCATAGCATTCATCCAATTATCATTTTTTTCAGCTTCTTCTAGTGATTTAGGCTTTATTTGTGAAACGAAAGCAAGATAATTACTAGTGTTTCTTAAAGAGGATCTAGTTCTTATACCTTGTGAAGGATCACCAAGGATTAGATCCTTTGGATGACCATGTGCATACCTCCATTCTTTAGGAAGATCTTGATTTCTTGATGGAGGTTGATCTTCTTCATCTTGCTGATTTGTATCCTCTTTGATCTCATCCTCATGTTGTTTGTCTTGTATGGAGAATTCCTTGATCCCGTCTTTAAGTATACCTGCATCACCATCTTCTTCTTTTCTAGAAGAATCTCCATTAGTTTCATCAAACACAACATGAATGGATTCTTCAACAACGAGAGTTCTCTTGTTGAAGACCCTGTATGCTCTACTAGATGAGGAATAACCTAAGAAGATCCCCTCATCTGATTTAGCACTAAATTTACTGAGATTGTCCTTTCCATTATTCAAAATAAAGCATCGACAACCGAAAACATGAAAATAACTTATATTTGGTTTCTTACCTTTCATCAATTCATACGGTGTTTTCTTTAAGATGGATCTAACTAAAGCACGATTTAAAATATAACATGAGGTATTTATTGCTTCAGCCCAAAAATACTTTGGTAGATCCGATTCGCACAACATGGTACGAGCCATATCTGCTAGTGTGCGATTCTTCCTTTCTACCACCCCATTTTGTTGGGGTGTCCTAGGTGCCGAGAAGTTGTGATTGATACCATTTTCGTCACAAAACTTTTCAAAGTGTTGATTTTCAAACTCGGTACCATGATCACTCCTAATTGCTTTTAGTTTAAGATTAAGTTCATTTGAAACCTTATTATGAAACTTGATAAAAGCGGGAAAGGACTCATCTTTGTGTGCAAGAAATGAAACCCATGTAAAACGTGAAAAATCATCAACAATGACAAGACCAAATTTCTTACCCCCTAGACTAGCAGTTCTAGTGGGTCCAAACAAATCCATGTGAATTAGTTCTAAGGGTTTTGATGTTGAGACTATGTTCTTAGACTTGAAAGAACTTCTTGTTTGTTTCCCTAATTGACATGCCGCACAAATTTTATTCTTTTCAAAGTCTATTTTCGGTAGTCCTTTGACTAGATCCTTTGTAATCAATTTAGAAATTAAATCCATGCTAGCATGCCCTAACCTACGATGCCATAACCAACTAGTCTCATTGACTTTGGGATTCATAGCTACAAGACATTGGCCATCCTTCATGGTGAGATCATCAAGATCTACCATGTAAACATTTCCATGCCTATGTCCTGTGAGTATGACCTCATTGTCAAATGGACTACTAATTATGCATAGTGATGATTCAAATGATACTTTAAATCCCTTGTCACAAAATTGACTTATACTTAACAAATTATGTTTTAGTCCATTAACCAACAATACATTATCAATAAATGAGGAGGGTGATATGGAGATTTTACCAACACCAATAATTCGGCCTTTAGCATTGTCTCCAAATGTGACTAACCCTCCTTCTTTCGATTCCAAGGTGACGAAGAGACTCTTGTCACCGGTCATATGCCTTGAGCAGCCACTATCAAGATACCACATTCTCCTTTTATTCCCGGCTGCAAGGCATACCTGCAAAATGATCATGTGAAGCTCTTAGGTACCCAAGTTTTCTTGGGTCCTTCATGGTTAGTGTAGTTGGTTCCTTTAGGCACCCATATTTTAGTTATGTTTTTAGCTTTTACAAATGTACTCTTGTTAGTTTGGATTTTTCTTTGAATACAAGAGTAGGCTTTATGTCCAATCTTTCCACAAAGAAAGCATGTTGGTTTTTCAGTTTTTACATCTTTTGCTTTTACAAAGAAATTCTTTAGATACTTTTGTTGCTTATTAGTTTTATATCCTGATCCGGCTTTATTGAAAACAGCTCTTTGATTTGAAAGAATAAGATTTAATTTTTCAGAGCTTTGTGTGAATTTTTCAACAATTGGCTTGTACTTATGTATCTCATTCTTAAGATTCACATTTTCTTTAACTAGTTCTTCCATATCCTTTTTAAGAGATTCAACAGTTTGCGCAAGTGAGGTATTATTATTGAGTAGGGAATTTACTTTTAGATTTAATTCCTTGATTAGTGTTTTTGCCTTTACATTTTCAGTGCTAAGCCTTGAATTTTCGATTTCTAGGTTAGTAGTGTTCATATTTTTGACGCTCTCCTTCTCAATTAATAGGTTTTCAATGTTTTCCTTTAGTTTTTGATTGGAGGCTTTTAATTCTTTATTCTTTGCTCCCAACATACTACAATCACCCATAAGTTCTTGAAAAGCATCATATAATTCTTCTAAAGTAAAATTTATAGTTGGGTTTTGACATACCTCGTCATCTTCGAACGCCATGAAGCATAGATTGGCGGTCTCTTCCTTCTCTTCTTCGGAGGATGATGTGTCACTATCATCCCATGTTGCCTTCAATGCCTTCTTCTTCTTCTTTCCAAAGTGCTTCTTTTGTTGAGGGCATTCGGAACGAATATGTCCCGGTCTCTTGCAGTCATAGCATACGATTGGGTCTCTTTCTTTTTCCTTTTCTTTCTCCCAATTATTTCTCCCTCCAAATTTCTTTCTTGGGAATGGTTTCTTTCTTCTCATGAATTTTTTAAATTTCCTTACTATCAAACCCAAGTCCTCATCTTGACTTTCTTCTTCACTCTCACTGCTCTCTTCTTCACATACACTTGAGGTGGCCTTGAGTGCGATTGTCCTTTTCTTTGGCAGCTCTTCTTCATGCTGCTTCATCGTGAGCTCATGCGTCATCAATGAGCCCAAGAGTTGTTCTAGCCCCAAGGTGTTGAGGTCTTTGGCTTCTACAATCGCCGTGACCTTTGCTTCCCATGCTTTTGGCAGTGACCTGAGAATTTTACTCACAAGTTCGGGGTTAGTGTAAGATTTGCCCAAGCTTTTTAGGCCATTAATAATTTCGGTAAAACGTGTAAACATGCATGTGATGGTTTCACTAGGTTCCATCTTAAACAATTCATACTTGTGAACTAGAATGTTCACTTTGGACTCTTTGACTTGATTTGTACCCTCGTGGGTAACTTCAAGCCTATCCCATATTTTCTTAGCGGAAGTACATGTGGAGACTCTATTAAACTCATTTACATCTAAGGAACAAAATAATGAGTTCATGGCTCTAGAATTGAGTTGAGCCATCCTATCATCATTCTCATCCCAATCCTCCTCAGGTTTGGGAACTCGAATGCCATTGACCACATGTGATGGTTCTTGTGGTCCCTTGACTATAACCCTCCACAAGGCATAGTCTTGTGCTTGAATGAAGATTCTCATTCTAGTCTTCCAATAGGTATAATTTGTCCCATTGAAGAGTGGAGGTCTATTGGTTGCTTGTCCCTCGGCTGGAACATTGTTAAAGGGTGTTGCCATCTAGATCTTTGGCTAAGACGGTTAGGTCTTTCAAGGAATATAAGAGCACCGGCTCTGATACCACTTGTTGCCCAGAGATGGTCACCCAAGAGGGGGGTGAATTGGGTGTTTTAAAACTTTTTGGCTAATTTAAAAATAAAACACACAAATATATGAACTAAAGCAAAGATAAAGCGATAAGAAGAGACAACCACAAACACACGGTTTTATAGTGGTTCGGAGCCTTCACCGCTCCTACATCCACTCCCCAAAGCGCCTTGGGAATTTCCACTATAATTCAAGATTACAGTACGGTAGTTTTGCGAGTTCACTACCCAACTCGTTGTTTTACACCGGGCTCACAACAAACCCAAAACCCCCAATTTCTCTTAGGCTTGGGACGCCCTTTCCCTTGTTCCAAGTCCCTTGACTGGAACAAGCACCACAATAAAAGAGTGTACAAAAGGATATAAAAGCTCTAGAAAGCAAATATAGCACTTATGAACAATGAAACCCGGAAGAATCTTTTTGCCGTTGGAAGCGTGGGAGATGTTGATTCTTCCGATGTGGGACGCGTAGGGTTGGGTGTGAGCTTTGAATCCCGAGCACACGAGAGTGGTTGAGCTTGAAATCGCTTGGGAGACTTGTAAGCACTTGATTTCCTTTCTTGAATGCACTCACTCCCTTGAGCTTTTCTTTCTAACTTCTCTCTTGAATGATTTTGCTTTTGGTTGGTTAAGAGTTGTTGAGAAGCACTTAAGAGCTCCCTTTTATAGCCCAAAAAGCAAATATAGCCGTTAGAGATAAAGTAGAGAAGATTTGAAATTCAAATCAAACCTGAAAAGCTGTCAGTCGCGTCCCAGGCGCTCCGGGGACGTCTCCGCTACATCGAGAGACGTCTCGCCTATAGGATTTTACTTTTTACTTTATCTGGGGTCGACTCGGCACTTTACGGGGACGTCTCGGCGTGTTAGCGCTTTTTGAGTGGGGACGACTCCGCTGCTTTGGGGACGACTCCGCTTCTTTATCTCCGAAAATCATGTCCTCTGGAATTCCCTGAGAGAGTCGACTCCGCTCTTTCAGGGGACGTCTCCGCTTGTCTGCACTTTATGCGTGGGGACGACTCCGCTTCCTTATCACCGAAAAAACCATTCTCTGGAAAACCCTGAGAGAGCCGTCTCCGCCATCTTAGGGACGACTCGGGAAGTCTCCTTTTTGCTTGCGGGGACGACTCCGCGTACAGCGGGGACGTCTCGCGCATATCCCTTGAAAAGCGTCTTTCTGCCGCCACTGAGAGAGTCGACTCCGCTAACGCGGGGACGACTCGACAGGAGCCGGGGACGTCTCCAAGTGTGCCAGTTCTTCCTGTTTGTGCCAGAGACGTCTCTGAAACTATCAGGAGACGTCTCGGCTGTCCCTGAACTTTTTCTTTAGCTCAAAATATTCTTCAATAAATTCATAAAAATTATGAGAACTTGCCTAGACATTTCTTAACAATATTCTAAATAAAACACATGAATTTCTCAATTGAATTGTTAAGATATAATGGAATTTTACTCTAGTGTTTTGTATTCATCAAAATCCATTAGGGGGTTAACAATCTCCCCCTTTTTGATGATGACAAAACACTGAGTATATGTAAAATTTGAAATTTAAACATATACACAGTATTGATCAGATATACAAGTATAATGTTTTGATTTGAACTAGATACAATGTGCATCACTCAAAATATTCAATTTTCAGTTCTTTCCTTGTGCATAAGATTGATCTTTATAGTTCTTAAATGATTTTATCATATGAACTGAATTTGAATCAAGTTAGAATGAAATATTGATGCTGAAGATAATTGAAAGCTAGATTCTTTTTGACTCCCCCTTTCTTTTCCAGAAGGGCAATTATCTTAAAATCAATATTCTTCAATTTTATCTTTTCTAAATCAACTTTGGAGTATGATTAAAAAATTTGCATTCCATATTCAATATCCATGTCTACTCCCCCTTTCAATATACAATATCTAATTTCTACTCCCCCTTTCAATATACAAATATCTACTGTTTAAAAAATTTGCATTCCATATTCAATATCCATGTCTACTCCCCCTTTCAATATACAATATCTAATTTCTACTCCCCCTTTCAATATACAAATATCTACTCCCCCTTTTTGTCATCAACATGAAGGGGACAAATTATCCTTTTTAGTAAAATTCAGCATATTCAAGGTGTGCTCCCCCTGTTTTATGTGCATTGTTTCTTTGTATCAAATTTGAATACTCAAGGTATGTGGTAGGATTTTTATGGCATATCACACAATCACATACACAATCACAGAAACACATACACAGAATTGGCAATGTACACAAGGTTTTCAAAAGAAATTGTATTCATTCATATGTCATTGTAGATCTTTGAAGTCAGTACATAGTCAAAAGAAGAAATCATTACAAGTATTGATTTCTAATACAAAAGTGTTTCAAAATGGCCTAGGATTTACAAAAAGAAGATCCTACAGGATATCCATCATCGGCGTCGTTGCTCATGGGGCCTACCAGTTGTACTTTGTGCATAAGCCTTACAGGCTGCATCTATGAAACCATTGATAGAATCCATGAGGGTCTTAAAGTGATCTCCCTGTGACTTGTGGAAACCTGCCACAAGTGCTTCAAACTCTAAGGTTGCCATCTCAATTCTGCCTCTAAGTTGGGCAACTAAGGTGCCCACATTGCCATCTGGCTTTGTCAACTCTTTGAGGCTCTTGGAAATGGCCTTCAAGCTGTCCTTGAGCTCTAATGTTCTGCAGGTTTGGGTGGCACCCACCCCAACTATTTGTTGCTCTTGGGCTTCAATTTGAGCCTTAATTTCCTGCAGCTCTTGTCTGATGGGGGCCAGCTCTGCAGACATCATGGATCTCATCTCCTCCCTCATCTGCTGACAAATAACAGATGCTAAGGTGTGCATCTGCTCCTCTGATAGGAAGGAGGGCCCACTGACTGGAGGAGGTGGTGGCATGGATGTGGAAGGTCCAGCTGAGCTGGAGAGAATATCAGGGATGTCCATGTTGCTAGGTGGAGGAGAGTGATGGTCAGACTCATGATGTGGGATCTCAGCCTCTATGGTTTGTGCTTTTCTTTTTGGAACCTTGACCCAAGACCCATCTATCTTGTGAAATTCCATTCTTCTCATTGAGCCCTCATTGTAATAGTCGGTGTTTCTTAAGGGACAGTCAGTTCTAAAGTGTCATGGCTTTTTGTACTCATAGCAAACATATTGCTTCTTATGATTATTTTCCTTGCTTTGCTCTCCCTTGATTTCAGGCCTTTTCTTGAAGTTTTCTCTATTTTTTCTGGAAATTTTTTTGAACCTTCTTGTAATCAGGGCCATTTCCTCACTGTTGTCAGATTCAAAATCCTTGCTCTCATCTTCATGTAGAGTGGACTTAAGAGCAATGGTTCTGCGCTTCTTGGGTTCGTCCTCCTTAAGGTTCTGTTTTATTGAAATCTCATGAGTCATTAAGGAACCAGCAGTTCTTCCAGTGGGAGAGAGTTAAGATCTTTGGCTTCTTGAATGGCAGTGACCTTTGCTTCCCATGCTCTAGGAAGAGACCTAAGAATTTTTCGAACAAGATCACTGTTAGAGTAAGATCTACCAAGGCTTTTCAAGCAGTTTATAGTATCAGTGAATCTAGTAAACATTTCAGTTATAGACTCACTGTTTTCCATTTTAAATAATTTATATTTATGCACTAGCATACTGATTTTAGATTCTTTGACCTGGTTAGTGTCTTCATGTGTAACTTCCAGCCTATCTCAGATTTCTTTAGCAGTCATGCAAACAGATATACGATTAAACTCATTTGTATCTAAAGAACAGTAAAGAACATTCATGGCTTTGGCATTCAACTGGGCCATTTTTTTATCATGGTCATCCCATTCAATTTCAAGTTTGAATAAGGTGATGCCATCAATAATTTTAATTGGTGTGTGAGGTCTATTGACAATAACAGTCCATAAATCATAGTCAAATGCTTGAATAAAAATACGCATACGTGCTTTCCAATAAATAAAATTTGTGCCATTAAAAAGAGGTAGTCTGTTGGTAGATTACCCTTCGACAATAGAAGATCCCATAGAGGCTGTCTTGACCTTTAACTCTTGATTGTTAGATCAAAAAGTTACTATAAGTACCAGGCTCTGATACCACTTGTTGCCCAGAGGTGCAGCCCAAGAGGGGGGCTGAATTGGATCTTTTAAAATTAATAACGTGATGTGAATAAGTTACTGAAATCTTCTAGTAACTTAGAGATTTAGTAGCGGAATTAAAGTTGCACAAATAAATCAGTGAATTAAGATGAGGAATGGAGTTAGAAATATGCAGTAGAAAAGGAGAAGCAAGTCACACACAAATACAAAGATATATAGTGGTTCGGTGCACTTCCAGCACCTACATCCACTTTCCAAGCCACGCTTGAGATTTTACTATAATCCAACAGATTACAGCTTGATTGTTTTCCGAGCTTACAATCAAAAATCCAGTTGATTTTTCCAGGCAACCAACTGAAACCTATTACCGTTTGTTTTTTCGGGCTCACAAACAATCCGGTTGGTTTTCAGACAAACCAACCAAAAACTTTACACCGTTTGTTTTTCCGAGCTCACAAACAACCCAGTTGGTTTTCAGATAAACCAACCAAAAACTTTTTCCCGTGCTGAATACTCTCGATTCAGCAACTTCCAATCAAGGCTTGGAAGAGCCTTTACAAGTTTCAGACAATGAAACTGTTACAACAACAGATAATCCAAATAAATGATTGCTGTAACCAGATAACTCAAAGCTTCAGAGAATATAGAATAAATCAATAGAAATAAAAGCTAAAAACGATGAAGAGGTTGGCTGTGGAAGAGTGTCTCAATGCTTGAACACCAGCCCTTCTTGATGCAATGAGAAGCTTCGACTGATTTTCTCACAGGCAAAAG
Source organism: Phoenix dactylifera (assembly GCF_051530095.1). Lineage (NCBI taxonomy): Eukaryota > Viridiplantae > Streptophyta > Magnoliopsida > Arecales > Arecaceae > Phoenix > Phoenix dactylifera. The sequence continues at coordinate 3,059,965 of NC_143206.1, read as the reverse complement.
GTTTCTGAAGAATGTCGGTGAGGATGATGAACTTTTCAGGTCTTTTTCTTCTCTCTTTTTGATTCTTGTGGTCTCTTCTCTTTGATTATATTTCTATCCTCGTTATCTTTCCTTTTTGAGGTTCCCTTCAATTTATAGACGAGTTCATCGGAGGGATCTGAATTCCTTTGTTTCCATTCTGATGGAAATCTTTTCTGTTACAGAAGAAGATAAAAATTGTTACAAGCTTTCCGTTGTAGTCCCAGCAGTACAGGGGTTGACTCATGTAACTCAGGGATCGACTCATGTTTATCCTGAGTCGGCACTTCAAAATATTGAGACAACTCTTGCTGTTGTAACTTCAAAGGGTCGACTTTTTAACCTTAAGGATCAACTCATTCTCTTCAGAAAATGCCTCTTTAAACACAAGGGTCGACTCATCCAATAATTTTTCTGGCCAACGCTGAGACTGAACTAGGATCGATTCTTCAAACACAAGGGTCGACTCTACAATGTCGGGGGTCGACTCATTTGGAACAAGGGTCGACTCTTCAAATCTTATCTCAGGCAGTAAAAGCTCTCTGTTTACTTTGAACTACACAAGGGTTGACTCATGTTTAGCGAGGGTCAATTTATTGACTGTGCCACTTGAAGAAAACGTGCCAGAGTCAACTCAAACTTATCCTTTTGCTTAGGGGTCGACTTAAGTTTCTCAAACAGAAAACTTTAGGCTTCATCTTTGATCTCCATGGATTGAATTAAGATCATTTTTCTTTTTAGAACATATCCAATAAACTGTTTATGAAGATTTAAGGACAATGATTTTGCAGTGCTTCATTTCTTCTAATTTTTCTTGACTTATAGAACTTCACAATTAAGCCAACATCATTAGTACACAACATTTCTCAAGTATTTTGTAATCATCAAAATTCATCCTTTAGGGTTGACAAGAACTACATTCCGAATCCCTTCCGGCGAAACCCCCTTCAACCTGGCTTATGGAACGGAAGCAGTCATCCCTTCAGAAATCGGGCTCCCATCGCTAAGGGTGGAGAACTATGATGCAGCCTCCAACTCATTCTAGCTTAGAGGTAACTTAGATCTCCTTGAAGAGACAAGAAAAGCCGCTCGAATCTGCATGGCTAGGTACCAACAGAAAGCGACGCAATACTACAATTCCAGAGTGAAAGTCAAGCTATTCAAAGCAGGATATCTCGTCCTAAGAAAAGCTGAGGCTTCTCAACCTACCGAGCGAGGAAAGCTTGCCCCGAATTGGGAAGGACCGTATCAAGTTGTTCGGATCCAACGGCCTGGAGCATACAAGTTGGAGTCCCTTGATGGGACCCCCATTCCCCGAAGTTGGCACTCCGAGAACCTCCGATTGTTCTACCAGTGAAGCCCTTCTAAGGGTCTTCGATGTCTGAAAACACAACCAATAGGGCATTCAGTAAAATTTTCTCTTAATTGTTCAACGCTTCTTCTAATGATAATCTGCTTATGAACTCTAGGATGTTCCTGAGATGACTCGAGTTCTTAGGAAAAATCTAATGACGCCCCAACCAAGTTCGGATGCCTCGGCTAAGCCCGGGATGCCTCGACCAAGCCCGGGATGCCTCGACCAAGCTCGGGATGCCTCAACCAAGTTCGGGATGCCCTGACCAAGTCTAGGATGCCTCGACTAAGTTCGAGATAACCTACTGCAACAACCTCGAGTACAACCTAAAGACGTCCCGACCAAGTTCGAGATGCCCCGCCAAGTCAACTGTGAGCTAAAGGCTCCTCCGATCTCAGGAGCTATCTAACGAAGATTTGACTACGGGTCAAGAAGCACTCAAGTTCCGACGGCCGAACAGCAACATAGCCTCGACTCACACTATAACTGAAGTTGAGCCCAAAGACTTAGCGGAATTCTTCAGAAATCTGAGCCCGAAGACTCGGTGGAATTCTTCAAAAAATGCCAGAATTGTATGCGAAAGTAAATGATGCATGAAGTTCTATTCAAATAGTCAAAAATAAAAGCTCGTCGGAAGTGCGAGCGAAAACAAGTCAAAAATACAACAAGGTGGAGAAAAGCATATATTTCATTGATAAAAAGCCGCAGGGCTGAGTACAAGATGTTGGTCCCGAGGCCGACCCACTTGGCCGCACAATGGCTCCAATGGCTGACCTCGTTTACAAAAAGAACTGAAGAAGGGAAGCTAAATCCTAAGCAATACAGAGGCAAGTCCAAAACGATAGTCGCGACAAGTGAAGAAAACTGAAGTTTCATTGATAAAAGGCCGTAAGGCTAATTACGAGATTTTGGCTCCGAGGCCGACCCGCTTGGCCGCACAATGGCTGCAGCGGCCGATCTCTTTACAAAAAGATAAAAAAACTAAGTCCTAAGGCATTTCTGGAGCAACGATGGTCTCGGCGTCGACCTCGGAGTCGTCCACAAGAACCACCTCGGGATTCTTTGCAGGAGCAGCCCTGGGATCCTTTGCTGGCCCATCTTCGCGAGCATCGTAGCAGCCTCGGGAGCAGACTCAGAAGCTTCTTCAAGAGCATCTTCGACAGCTTCTCCAGATGGGGCCTCGCGAGCAACCTGCCTCAGCCCCCCCGGTCTCGACCTCGGTGACCGCATGCTCAGGCTTGCCTTCGGGGCTCTCGAGCGCACTATCGAGCGCACCGTCATCCTCGGGACTTTCGAGTTTGCTGTTGTCCACAACAACCCCTAGACGAGGCTGAAGACTGTTGAGGTCGAGCTTGGGGTAGATCCTCCGTGTCTGCCTTCAGAAATTTTCAAAGCCGCGGATAAGCCCGTCAACCGCCTCTTCCTCCATCAGCTCCCGAAACTCGACTGACTCGCGGAAGATCTGCATCGCGTTTTGAGCTTGCTCCAGCGCCTTCTTCTCTCGAGCTTTAAGTTGCTCGATCTTCAATCGAAGGACCCCCGCCTCATATTTTTGGCTGGTGAGCTCAGAGCGGGCGTCAGCCAAATGTGCCTCAAAGGCACGGAGCTCCGACCTGGTTAGAGCATATGAGGCCTCTTCCTCATCAAGGCGATCGGCCTTGGATCGAAGCTCGGCCTCAGCATCCTCCATCCTCACGGTGGCCTCCCTCCACTCGGCCTCGGCCTCACCGAGCTTCCTCTCGGCGTCCTCCTGCCCTTTCTGGCTCCTCTGAGCCTGGTTTTGGCACTCAGTTGCCACGAATACCAACATATCAATCTCATGGAGGTGCTGTGGGAAGGAAAATGAAAGTGAGCCGAGATCGAAAACTTAGAAGAATATGAAAACCAAAGCAGGAAGATAACTTACTCGGACGGCGGAGCAGTAGGCCTGGTCGACAAAATTGCCGACACCACCAGCTTCGAGCTCGGCTCGGTTAGCTGGGAGCAACGCGCAGCGAATAACCTCGCGAGCGACGTCACTATTATGGAGGGCTGAATCATCCTCGAAGACTGACCACTCCGGGCAGAAGGGCCTCCTTTCGGAGCGGCCCCCAACCCTTGACGAGCTCGAGATGTCGACCCTTGAAGAGCTCAGGAGGCTGGGTCTTGAAGAGCTCGGCACAGAACGATGAGAAGAGCTCGGGACCTTGAGACCGCTGCCCGGCTCGGGAGCCGAGCGCCGTAAGTGGACGACCTGGCGGGATCGCTAGAAAATCGAGGTTGGGCACGCTTGGGCCGCTAGATCTCTTGCGGCCCCGAAAGAAGTTGCGCACTCGACGAGGGAGCTTCCTCCGGTCTGCGCTCCTCGGTCTTTTTCTTGCTGTTCTTCTGAATGAGCTCGGAAGTCTCAGCTTCGAGGTCCTCAACCTCGATAGGGGCAGAAGTCGAGGCCAGCTTAGCCCTCTTCTTGGGCACGAGGCAAGCTCCGCCGGCTTCGGTTGCCCTCTTTTTGTATCTGGCAAGGAGGGCCTCGTTATTGGTCACCATCCCTGCAATGTCTGAAAAGGAGAAAGAACTCATATGTCAGATCGACCCCAAAAAAGAAGGGAGAAAGGAAAAAAGCATAAGAGAAAATAAATAAAACGAAGGACGATGAAATAAGGAAGGAGTAGTACAACCTCCTTTATCCTCAGGGCATGTCGAGCTCAGGCCGACGTTTACCAAAGCCTCCTCGCTCAGGAGGTCGTTTGGAGAGATATCCCCCTTCAGACCGCGAAGGGCCGCGAGGATCTTCTGCTCACTCATAGTCAGCTCGGGGACCCTATTGTTGGCCTTGACTACTGGTTGGCCCCACGATGGGTTAAACCCCTACGGACACTCGGAGGAAAGAAAGAAGAATTTCTCCTTCCACCCATGGATGGAGGTAGGAGCACCTCAGAACAACGGTCTACCTCCCCGAAGGGCAAAGTATAGCCATCATCCATCCGCGGGGTTAGTCTTCAATATGTAACACCCGCGGAAAATGGTTACCGAGGTCGGTATCCCATGAGCAAGGCAGAGGGACAAGAAGCCCATGATTATCCTCCACGAGTTCGGAGCGAGCTGCGCTGGAATGAGGCGATACCTCTCCAGGAGCTCATTCACGAACTCATGTAGGGGGCACCTCAGGCCGGCCCGAAGTGTCTCCACATACACTGCGACCCGACCTAAAGGGGGCCTAGTAACCCGGTCCCAAGGCCCCACAAACTCGAGCTCGAACTTGCACGGAAAGAAGAACTGGGTCCGAATCGTGCCCAATTCTTCTTTGGTCAGGCTCGACCCGATCCCATCTGGACCATGGCTCACCTCTGGTTCGAGCTCCATCCCCCGAGAGGGAGAAGCCCCAGCAAAGGAAGAAGTGCCGCCCGACATTGTCTCACTCACAGTACCAAAAAGAAGAAAAGAAGAAAAATGGAGGAACAGAGAAGATAGACTGACAGTCCTCCGAGCGAATGTGAGAAGAACAACCTACCGTAGTCCTCGCTGGAAATGCTAACAGACAAAAGCGAAGAACCAAGAGGAATCGCCCAAAAAATGTCTTGAAGCACCCCCAGAGAAAGCTAAATAACGATCGGGAGAAGAAGAAAGCGAAAGAGGAAGAAGACAAGGGCTACGGCGGCTAAATAAAGATTTTTAGGGCTAGGCCAGGGTTTATATAGACCCTCTCGACAGTTCAGATCGACAAGGGCAAGCTGCGCCTCCCATCCAGATCGCGCCACATGCCGACCTCAAGAACCGAAGCAGCGTATCAACTTGGGTCGATGCTTTAAAAGTAGAATCGAAGCGGCGTTTCGTCGGATACTGGAACCCCATCATGAATCCACAGCTCGAAACCACCTCGAAAAATAAAAAGCCGCCACCTCGTGCTATCATTGAAGACGCCCTAAAGCGCTCAAAACGACTGAACAATTTAAAGCCGCCTGATCTTGCCGACATGATAGAAATAGCTATTTCCTTCACCCAAGCTCGAAAACGGCTCGAACTCGGAAGTCGGGGGGTAGTGTTGGGGAAAAAATGGATCGCTCAAAGCACGTGGTCAAATCACTAGCACTTGATGACGAACATGACGACAGCAAGCATACTCTCAGAGCGTCCGACCTCAAAGCGCCCGACCTCAGAGCACCCAGTCTCGGCATCGACGACCACAGAGCTCACGACCTCGATCTCGGTGCGACCTCGGCAGGCATGGTCTCGGCAGAGTTAAGCCCGATCGACCTTAAAGCCAAGCAAGACCCAGTTAAAGGGAGAAGCAGACCTCCCCACTCCACCAAAAATTAAGTCCTCCATATTCGGGATCAAATCCTGCAATCTCCGCCCCAACGGCTGTCAATATTTGAATCCACACGATCTCAGCAGATCGCCAGCTAGCCCAAAATCTCGGGCCGTTTACAGTAACTCATTGATTCGCGCAATCACGTCCAATCACAGGTAACTGCTGCACCCCCTCCTATAAAAAGGAGGAAGAAGCTCAAGGCGGGACCTCTTCTTCCTTCCCGGCCATTACTTTTCTCCATTACTTCTCTCCATTAAAAATCCCTCGGACTTAAGCATCGGAGGGCCTGCGCCGGAACCCCCGGCCACAGGCTTCTTGCAAGTCCGCCGGAGTCAGCCGTCAACCGTCGCACCACCAGCCGGAGCTCCTCCCCCTCGGTCTGCGGTCACCCCCGGGTCCAACTTCCAGCAACACACGGATTGTGATGGGAAGGGCGGCAACAGCCTCTTTAATTTTAAAAGGTTTCAAAGCGATTCAAGTTTCCAAATTGTTTCAAAATGATCATCCAACTTCAAGTTTCCAAGTTATTTCAATGTCATCTTCGGGCTCCCCAACTAGCTGCTATTGTTAGCCTGCCATTTCAAATGACCAAAATATCCTCACACTCTTTAGACATCTACAATGTATTTTAATAATATGGAAGAACGGGTTTAACGTGCTTTGAGAGTTGTGTGGGACATGTTGGAAGTTGATGGATTTTCTCTATAATGTTTTGAAATTTAAAGGGTCAATTTAAAAAATTTTAAAATAGAAGAAATTTTTGAGACAAGTTCGAAGTTGATGGACTGTCTCCATAATTTTTTTATAAAAAAATATTGATATTGGATAGGGTCTGACCCTCTTCTTTGTCGGGTCTCTAAAGAGAGGTGGCAATGATTGGGAGAAATTCGATAATGAACCAAGGCGGCAAAAGCTCTTTTGCAACTGCGATCCACCAATATCCAATTACATCAGCTACGATCCACCAATAGTTAACACAATCCTGTCGAGCCGTGGACTTGGAGGTCATCGTCCCTTGTCAAGCCCGCTAGTTAAATATCCGGTCGGGCGACTTTCCCTCTAAAGTTCATCGATAAACAAAATAAATGCAAGAGAGAGCCCAGGAAAATGGGTGGAAGTTTTGAGGGATGGGTGTAGGTTCCTGGTTGGACCCTGGCCGTCCAACCCCTCCCATCCATATATACCCATCCCCATGGTCTAGAATCGTGTACGCCCGTCTTGTGTCTCTCTGCCGTCACATTTTCTATCCGAGTTACCGAGGGAGAGAGAGAGAGAGATATGGAGCTAGTGCTGAGGGTTTGGTAGGTTGGGGTCAAGATGTTGATGAACTGAAAGGGGCGAGGGACCCCACTTCATGTTCATCTCCATCTTTCTCTCCTCCATTCCTCTCTGCCAGATGATCTCCGCTCCTGATTTATTCTTTTGTCATTGTGTCTGTGTTCTGACATGTCTGTAGGCGTAGTTATTGGTGTTGGTGTTAGCTTCCAAATCCATCCATCCGATATCTCTTCCCATTAGTCCACTTCCCCTCCAAGATTTGCTTCTGGGTCTCTAAATCTATAGCTAATTTCTTCTTCAGATTGTCAGGAGCAAGGGCAATGCCAGCTCTGGATCCTTCCTCCTAACCTTCAGGTCTAGTGAGGAAAAGAGCCCCAGAAACCCAGTTCTCAGGCAAGTTTCCGGTTATTTAATCTGGCAAAAGCCCGCGTTCTTGGCGTGTCTCCAGTTTATCCTTTTGGATTCGTTGAATCCTGCTTGGAAGCATTAGTGGGTTTCATCACGTCAGCAATACCCAGCAAAAGATGAAGGATCATTCCCTGTTTGATCCGGAAAGTTTTTATCAAATTGTTGCTTTTCTTGTAGCAATTGGGTCTTCTCTATATTTCTTTAATCTTCATGTGGAGCACCCAATCAGCCCATCTTAAGATTCTCTTCTTTTCCCTTATCTGATGCTTTTCTTCCTTATATCTTTCCTCCCTTTCCTCATCCTTCTAGTCAAGTCTCTCCCTTTGCGCCCTCTGCCTTCATGGACAAGTGAGGTGAGACTGCTCTACAACTTGGTCGGGCAGGAGTTCTTGTATTTTTTGGTGAAATTTTTGAGGAATTGTAGCTTGGCTGGTGCTCGCATCATTCGTATCTCATTGACGATGTCTTTGAATAAGAGTTGTGCCCTGGGAGTAGAAAATGTGGAGGAGTTGGAAAAGATGTCACTCTTGGACTTGCCTGACTTGGCCTTAGAGTGTATTCTGGGGAAGCTGTCCCCGGCCGGGTTGTGCAACATGGCGGCCGTGTGTAGCCCTTTGAGGGATAGGTGTAGGAGTGATCACCTCTGGGAGAGGCACATGAAAGAGAAATGGTCGAACGTGATTGGCCGGGCGGCACGCAGAGATTGGCAGTTGTGTTTCCCCTCGCGGAAGGACTTCTCAGGTGGTGTTGTCAGCAGCGCAAAGCAGAAGAGGTGGATTGAGGCTCTCTCTTGCACTTGGGCTCTTTCTTGGCTCAAGTCTAGCATTGAGGCCAGCGGCAAGCCAAGGAGTCTTTTGCCTCATGACAACGTCATGTCTAGGTATCTCTCGCTTGAGGCCAGCGGCAAGCCAAGGAGTCTTTTGCCTCATGACAACGTCATGTCTAGGTATCTCTCGCTTGAGGGTGGCAAATTTTGGTTCCCTGCTCAGGTTTACAATCGCGAGGTACCGATCCGATAATATGTTGCTGTAGTTATAAATGTTTCGTACCTTATATTCATCAGACGATCTGACATCTGATATATTTTTGCGCTGTTCTTCACACTCATATGTTCTTGTTGTGGATTTATAAGTTTGCATGGCAAGGTTCGATGGTCATATTTATGGAGCTGATAATAATATGTGGTTTACTAGAAATAGGACTAGTCTCGCCATTTTCGTGCTTTGGTTTTATTTTTTTAGTCTATTCTAATTTATAACCCTTTCGTTGTGGTGCTTAATATCTGTATCTTTTGTTTTTGTGGATAAGTTACTGAATTTTGATTTAATTTCTGCAGCATGGGCATGTGGGATTCATGTTGTCATGTTATGACGCTGCAATTAGTTATGATTGCCACACAGACACCTTTCGTGCAAGGTATGTCTAAATTAGCCTGGTGTAGATGCAAATGCTTTTTCCATTTGTTTTGATCAATCATGAAAGTAGTTATTTCTCTCTGTGGTATGGAAACATACACTACTGATATAGTGCTTCTTTGTTTGCCGGAGTTAAATGTATGAGCTGATGGAAACACTTTTTTCTTTTTAATTTTAATTGATCAAGGGGGAATATGTATATTGTATAATTTGTTTGAGTGCCTATACTTGCCATTCAACAATATCTTGACCTTCAGGTACCCACCGCATGGGCGTCAGACTATAGTCATAGAGGAAGGAGTGCAATGGGAGAGGCTAAGAGCACCACCAGTTGACACTCCTGCACATGATCTTCATATTTCTGATTGTCTGAATGATTTACGCCCAGGCGATCATATCGAGGTTCAGCGGAGAAGTAATGAAGAATTCCCATATGGCGAGTGCATCAACCATTATTTTATTTTATTTTTCAATCTTTTCAGGGTGGTGTGCAGATCTTTTGATGTTCTTTCTCAGACCAATTCTTTGGTTGCTTATGGATAGCTAACCTAGTTCCTGTGGTCATCCTGTCTATTTTGCGTAGACAGCAGAAATGTCATACTGTGAGGTATGTTGAATCTAAATGAACCTGTACAACTAATTAATGTCTGGCTATGCCTGGCAGGCTGGTGGTATGGAGTTGTTGGTCATTTGGAGTCATGTGATGGAAATGAACATTTCTGCCATTGTCATAACAGCGGTAAGGATAATAATAATCTCATTTATGTATTATCTCTGTTTTCCCTAAAGCCGTTGAAAGAGATGGTGATTGTGTGTTGTGCAATATATTGTATATCTTGGAGAAGGTGGAATAAATGTCACATATCTTCAGAATATAATTTTTTTTTCCTGATATACAACATCAAGCTGAAAGATTTTTGTCAGTTGATTACTGATTTAGAAACTAATTAGGAGCTATTGCTCCTAATTTAATCTTTTGGACACGATTCTGTATTTTTCTTAAATATAATCATTAAACTTTCAAGGATCTAATTGTTCTACTAGCTGATTTGTTACAATTTCTATCAGCTGCTTTAGAATGCTAATTGCTTGCTTCTGTTGTCACTCTTTTAATCCCGCTTAAATGTGTTTCTGAGCCAGATATTGAAATTTTCTGTGAAGCATTGTAATAAAATTCACAGCCAATATTTGTCGTGCCTATAGAAATTGAAGCTAAAGGAATTAATGAGGCTAGATGATTGAGGTAAAAGGCAACACATGATTCATCCATTGCTTGTAAATTTATAGTACATAGGATCAATGTTAGAAATAGAAAAAATAAAGAATGATTTACAAATAAAGTAAACTTTCCTAGACTAAAGAATGCTTTTGAATAATTGCACAATATGCAAGAATCCCTTAGTCATCTTGATTCACCATGATTCTTGGCCAGCATGATTCTTGCCGATAGGAAATATTTTTGAATTCTTGCACAATATGTATGAATCTCTTAGTTATCTTGATTCTCTAGGATTCTTGAACAGCATGATCTTTGCCAATAAGGAATGTTTTTGAATTGTTGCACAATATGAAAGAATCTCTTAGTCAACATGATGCTTCATGATTCTTGGGATGCAATATAAGCAATGATTCTCGCTAATAGTGCCGACCCGAACCATCCGGTTAAGAGTGTATCTACCAGTATCAAGTTGGAACTGGTATGAAAATACTATTCAGGTAGGTATAGCCCTCGAATCAGCCCATAATGAGCTAAACTATACCATACCACATGGTATCGCCCAAAACGAGATGTGTGTATCATACCATACTGACCCATAGTGATCCGTAATGTCCATTTTCAAATGGTACCATGATAAAAAGTGAGTAAAATGGCTTGGGAACTATCTCAGTACGGTATGTACTGCCTATATCATACCTAACTAGTAACGCACGAGTATAGTATCCGGTACTGAGATTATGGGCCTTGTTCCCAACTAACAGTTTCTAAATCCTTTTGCTATTCTAAGTTTGAGACTTAGCAATGCTAAAGCTGTTAAATCGAAGAAAAAAAAAATGCCTCCTTTTTTCCTCGTATTTTCTGATGGCGTATGTTAGATTATTTCAGCTAATCGAATGCTCTGAGATATATAATTTAGTTTTACACTTGATCCCATCTTAGAATTTTTATCTGAGGATTTTATGCTTGAATAAGCCTTGAGATTGAAGTTTGCATGTATAATAGTTACATAGATTTTATCTTTTGTCAATGAATAGTTCCCATGTCCTATTGGTCCTAGGATGCCAATATGAGTTGCAATCTGTATTCAGCACAGGATATATGCCTATATCCTGAGGCAAGCTTTTTTATGCTCGCAGCACTAACGAAAAGTAGAAGTTTTAGCCCACCTGCTTGACATTGACTAACTAACAATGTTTCTCTTCAGACAAGCTGTCAATACAGTACCATGCATTAAAGCATACTTGGTTAAATACTCAAGGTATACAACAATGTGTCTAGAAATAGATATTGACTCGAAACAGTTTGGTCTGGTTCTCAGAACCATCTTACTACCGCTAATCCTAACTTAAATAGTCAAAGTTTAGCTGGGATCTGCATATGAACTTTATATGTTAGACTTTTGCAAACTAAACAAAGATTTACAAGGTTTAAGCTATCCTCTGGAACGTAGTACTTGGTGATGATGTATGATTTTGTTTTGAAAGTTTTACTAACTTCTACTCAATGTGAAATCAATATTTATTTTCCTTGAACTTGGTTATTGTTACTGCTGTGCCTTTTTCTTGGGTAAAAAAAAAAGCTCAATCTTTTGTTACTGCTGTGATTTAGTTCAGCTAAATTTCCTACTATAAAAGACTCAAACTTTTGTCTAACAATGTTGGCAGGCACTGTCATATTAGAGTTCAACCAGTACACACCTGGTTCAAGATGGAGGCAAGCATCAATAAACCGGAAATATCATCAAGAAGAAGGCAATGAAATAGATGGGTTTTTTTGGAGGAATCAGGAAACTTCATAGCAAGGATGAAATTGCTAAGTGGAAGCAGATGTGGCCAACTGAAGTCTTGGAATAGGTCCTCATCATCCACACATAACACCACATTGCAAGGCCTCTACTGCTTTCCTCTGCTCAAGTTCTCTCTCCATCGGAATCTTTATCACGAAACTTTCAACTCTCTCTGTCAATTGTTTAATTTTAGGATTCATAGATGGGGTAGCTGGACATAGCTTATGGTTTTATTTGGCTATGATTGGATGTCATGCTTCTTTTATTTTTTCCTTTTTGGTTGATGGGAAGTCAGAGTCAATTCATGGAACCCAGGCGTCGCAGAAACACTGCTTTAATTGTAGAACGAAAACAAATCAATTGTAAATTACATATTTAGCTTTTATCACCACTTTTGTATCCCAAGATTGTCATTACTCATTTTTCATCTTTTTGACAACCTTTGATCGTATAATTGTAGCATCGCACCTTGCCTCGTCATTTCAGGATTTATTTCTTTTCATATACTTCTATATTTATTAAATCATGCAGAGTTATGGAGTTGCGTGCTAGCAGCACTATTAATTCTTTCATTTTTATTAAAAGATTGAAGAACCAAATTTTTTTTCGCGATTTTATTCACGTACAAGATGGATATATATACAAGCTAATAAGCTATTGGGTCAAAAAGGAAAGCAATATACAGCTATTTGGATACAATAAAAAGGAAGAAACGTGAAGATATTAGGTCAATCGTGGATAAAAGGAAACAAGTACGATGAAATGCCAAAATTGCAATGTCAACTTATAATGCTGAAATCGATATGTTTAGTGAAATGGCAGTCAATTTTGATATGTTTGCTATGCTTATGGAAGATACATACATACATCAAGTTAAATTTGGAAAATAAATGATCCACTTAATTTTACAAGTTCTCAAAGCCATAGATTGATGTTCCCCTTTAGCAAAGGAACAAAAAATGGTGATTGTTTCTTAGATTTCTAAGAAATGGGGCTATAGGGCAGCTGCCTGCTGAAGAGAGCTAGTGGAAGAGAGGAGGAGACCTTACCCAGGAGTGGACTTGAGGTAGTGCAACACTCAAAATATAGCTTGTGAGAATAGGCCTAAATGAGCTAAAGCGGTTGAACTTCCCGGCTACGCGGAGAGTTAGAACGGCCGTCAGCCATCTCGTGATGCTTATCTGCCTACGATCCTCGCGGGCGATACAACTGCCCTTACCTATAAAACCCCTCTCCCTCACCCCTTTAAGAGCACCGAGCCTTCTCCTCTCTCTCCCCCCTCCTCTCTCTCCAAGCTCTCCTCCTTCTCGGGTGGACAGTGTGCCATCCTGGCCAAGCACCACTTGAAATTTCCACTGCCAAACTCTATTTTTTTGTTCTCAGCCCTATTCCGAGGCTCCTTCTTCCTACTTTGAGCTCCGCCTGTTAATCATAAATAATAACATGCTAAGATTTAGAATCACAACAATAGTATATTCAAGTTTGAGAGATATACCTACGGAAGACATATTGAATATGTTCTTCAATCACCTGCAATAATAGCGGTTGGATCTTTTCTTCCTTGCTCCTCACAAAAGATAGCCGTCAATGGGGCAAGCTATCAACCATATGGAGAGAAGAGGGGGACTTAGCCTTTATATAGAAAACATAAGGGAGCCTTCCCATTAAAGGCTCCAAAATCCTAATTGGGTTTTCTAGCCTATATACCAAAATTACCACGATAAATAGGACTCAATCCTATACATCTAAGGTGCACCAAAGCCCATAAAACAAAATGATCACACATCATATTGGGCTTAACCATAGTACCATTATAAGCCATACGTCTAACCCGTTTTATAAAACAAAAATATTCAATCAGTGGAAGCTCATATTTTGGAAATATTCTAACATTCCCCCACTTGGGCAAACACGGAATGCCATATTAATTTTAAAAAAATATATATTTTGAAAATGACTCTTGGGTTAGACTACATAGGTGGCAACACATATAACTTAAATGATAATCACCTTGGATATATGATCTGGTCCAACAAAAATATTAACGTCGAACATAGAAGTCGTTACACCATTTAATCGATATAAGACTACTCCACAGCTACAAATGCTAACATCCTTATCGACATGGATCTCCATCCTCCAACCAATGTGGTAGTATGTAGTATGAACTTAACACCAAAATGTGATCAAAAGGTGTGCTAATTCACATCAGTCCTCATAAATGCTTCAAAAAGAAGCCACATGTCTCAAAAGAGACTCACATCCTGTCTTTATGCATTATATCTCGAGATCAAAATGATATCATAATAAAAGACATATGTGAAATGCATGCTCAAATATAATTATAATTTTTGTGCACAAAATACAGTATTATGAATGGAGAGATAAATATTATTATTATTGGAAGAGACTGTACCCAAAGCATATGGGTTGCCTACGTACCCCGTAAAAATGATCAAGCCAAAACGTAGTTCTTTTACATAAATAACCCCCACTAACCAAAAACATCAAAGGTTTCCACAATGCCCATATTAACAATATGTGTCTTAAAGACTTTTGGTGTGAGTCCCTTAGTCAATGGGTCTGCAATCATTGCCTCTGTATTTATATACTCTATTTTTGTCTGCCCTTCTTTAACTTTATCTTTAACCACCAAGTACTTGATGTTTATATGCTTAGAGCCACTAGAACTCTTATTATTCTTTGAAAAGAATACTGTTGCACTACTATCACAATACATGGTAATTGGTCTCGAAATGGAATCAACAACTTTCGGTCTAGAAATAAAATTCCTCAGCCAAAGGCTTGGACCGTAGCTCCATAACATGCCACAAATTCAGCCTGCATAGTAGAAGAAGCCACTAGAGTTTGTTTAACGCTTTTTCAAGAAAAAGCACCACCAGCCATCATAAAAACATAGCCTAAGTTGACTTCAAATCATCTTGACATCCTGTAAAATCAGAATCTGAGTAGCCTACCACCTCAATATGATCTGTACGCTAAAAAGTAAGCATATAACCTTCAGTTTTTTTTAAATATCTCATAATTTTCTTAGCTGCTTTCCAATGCTATTATCCTAGATTCGATTGAAATCTACTAAGAACGCTCACTGCATAGGCTATGTCAGGTCTAGTGCAAACTTAAACATACATCAGGCTCCCTACAACACTTGCATAGGGTATGTTCTTCAAAGATTCCTTTTCAAGTTCTTTCCTTGGACACTGTGCTTTGCTAAACTTATCCCCTTTTACTATAGGTACATCACCAGGTGCACAGTTTTGTATATTGAACTTCTCTAAGATGCGTCATATCTATGTCTTCTATGAAAGTTCCAACAAGCCACGGTCTCTATCATGCTGTATCTCAATACCAAGTACAAAAGAAGCTTTCCTAAGATCTTTCATTTCAAAATTAGCAGATAACATTTTTTTTGTCTTATGAAGTAACCCTAAGTTACTGCTGGCAAGTAAAATATCATCAACATACAAAACAAAAAAAATAAATTTTCTCCCACTTATCTTGAGATAAATTGGTCCACTGTATTTTCAACAAAACCAAGAGAAGTCACAACTTCATCAAATTTCAAATACCATTGTCGGGATCCTTGCTTGAGCCCATATATAGATTTGTTCAATTTACACACCAAATTTTTCTTTCCCTCTACGACAAAACCATTAGGTTGCCATATGTAAACTTCATCACAAAGATCTCCATTTAAAAATGCCGTCTTAACATCTATTTGATAAAGCTCCAAATTATAATACTGTGTTACAAGTGCCATGATAATTCTAAAGGAATCCTTAGATGAAACCGGTGAAAAAGTCTCATTATAGTCAATGCACTCTCGCTGAGTGAACCCTTTGGCAACCAGTCTAGCCTTTTGTCATTCAACACCCCCTTTTGAGTCTAACTTGGATTTGTAAACCCATTTGCAACCTATGGCCTTAACATGTGGTGGAAGTTCAACAAGTTTCCAAACTCTATTTCTCTTCATAGAAAGTCTTTCATCTTCCATGGCATTCAACCATTTATCTGGGTCAGGTCTTGTTAATGCTTCATTAAAAGAGACAGGATCAATATTATGCCTAATATTAAAATCACTTTCTAGTAAGTAGACAATATAGTCATTAGGCAACACAAAACATCTTTCCCTTTGTGATCTCCTAACCTGTGGTTCAAAAACTAACTCAGCTGCTGTTGAAGGAGGAACGTGAGGTTCTTCTTGATGCTCAGGTTCTTCATTAACTATTGCAATTGGCTGAGAAATAACACTTTCTTGTACAATGGGAATTAGAACTACAACTTGATCCGGTTCAGCAAAAATTTTCTTTAACACAAAACTCCCACTATTACCAATATCATTTTTCAAAAAATTTTCCGTAATGGACTCAACAATTTTGGTGCCACGATTAGGACAATAGAACTTATAGCCTTTTGATCTATCTGGATACCCAATGAAAAAACTAGGTGTGGATTTGGGGTTTAATTTCTTTTCAGAAGGATTATAAATTCTAACCTCAGCTGGGCAGCCCCAAACTCCAAAATGGGCTAAACTGGGTTTACGACCTGTCCACAATTCAAAAGGAGTTTTCTCAACAGCTTTAGTAGGAACCCTATTCAGAATGTACATGGCAGATTTCAATGCTTCACCCCATAAGAAGTCTATCAAATTTGTTCTGTTCATCATACTCCTAACCATATCCTTCAGAGTCCGATTGCGCCTTTCAGAAACACCATTTTGCTTAGGTATTTCTAGCATTGTGTATTGAGGGACTATCCCACATTTCCATAAAAATCATGCAAAATCACCCATGTTCTGATCGGACTCGTCATACTTACCATAGTATTCACCACCACATTCAGATCTTACAACTTTAATACTCTTCCTACATTGTTTTTCTGCTTCCATTTTAAATATCTTGAATTTCTCAAGAGCGTGGGATTTTTCATAAATCAAATAAACATAACCATAACGCGAGAAATCATCAATGAAGGTTATGAAATATTTGTTCCCATATATAGTAGAAGGTAACAGCCCACTAATATTGGTGTGAATTAGATCCAAAAGACCATCGCTTCTAGTGGATCCCTTCCTTGTAGTTTTAGTTAGCTTTTTCCTTATGCAATCTATGCAAGCGTCAAATTCCAAAAAATTCAGAGAGGGTAGAATCTCAGCTTTCATCAATCTCTCCATTCGCTCTCTCGAAATATGCCCTAAACGCTTATGCCACAATATAGAGGATGATTCATGAATTAAAGCCATTTTCTTTCCAACTTTAGTAACACAAGAAACTTCATCAACTGGAGTCAAATTCAATTTGTACAAACTGATGAGAGCACAAAAGTGCGATCTACACATCACTTAAATTAGTATTATTGCTAACAAATAATGATAGAAGTGCTGTATTAATATTATATTTTTGTGGGGTACAGTTGATCAGAAATCAAAGCTAAAATACACATTGGGTTCAAAAAGATGCATCACTGTAAGTGACTAGCCAACCACATGGGTCGACCCCAGTTGCACACTAGAAGGAGGTCAAGTTTAGCCATCCACTTCGTCGCAGCTTCATTTTTCTACAGGCCCAAGTATCTGCAAGCCAGCATCTATTCCATGTGTCCGCTCGCGTGGAAGAAACGAGCATCCTCCTCTTTCCCCATTTTAAAGGCTTTTGGAGTTCACGATTTATCTATACCCACAGCTTCATCCAGCCGAACGCACGCCTCTTCCGCGTCTCAGTCCCCAGCAAAGATCCCGCTTCATCCATGCGTTCAGCCGAATCCCAAGCTCAATCGTCCGCGAGCAGGCTCCATCTCCGCAATCCGTCCGCGAAGCATCCTCCCAGCGCCCGCGTGGAAGAGATCGCGATCCATCCGCCTCTTCCGGATTAGCAAGCAGTCAGCCTTCCCCAGATCTCGCAGGCGTCCGTGATCCACCTTCCAGATCTTAGATTCCCGCATCCAAGGCACTGGGATCGTTCTGTGCATCCACCTCTCCCAGATTTGCAATCATCCGAGTCCCAGATATCAGGTTTCTGCGTCCGATTCTCCCGCATCCACAGCCTCATCCAGCCATCCGCGTCCATCATCTTCGCCCGGGGATTCATCTCAGCCGACGGGTCTCTACCGCGTGCGAGGGGGGGATCAAAGGCAAAGGGATATTACCTCTCGGCTGGGGGGAGAAAGGCCATCATCTCCGATTCAAAGAAACAGAGGCCCCCTGCTATTCTAAAAGAAAAATACAGAGAGGGGATACTCTGTTTCGGGCAAAAGAAAAGAAAAAAAAATGGAAGGGGGACTAATGTGTGAAATGAGTGGCTAATATCTTAGGAAGGGTGATGGAGGAACCTTTGATGTATTACTCTTTGAAGTAAACTCTAAACTTTTGCTTTGAATGACTTATATATACTGATATGTTCTTGATCCATGCGTAGTTATTTTGTAGATAGTTCTTTAATGGTTTATAACTATTGATATATGGATTGCTTTAGTATTTGATTCGTCGTAGACATAGCGAGCACGATGAATGCTTAGAAATTGAGTTTATATGTTCATGAAACATATACCATGATTAGATATATCCTACCATTAATCTGTAATCAAGAACCATCGAGTTTATTTCTTGGATGTAATATCATCAAGAGAGATTCCAGATCCCTACCATTTCTCTATTTCATTGAACTTTATTTATTTGCATATCATTCTTTCTTTTTAATTTTTGAAAATCAACTGAAAATTACATCTAAAAATTACGCTAATAATCCATAGATCGTTTTCTGAAAATTCGACCTCGGACTTCCGAGAATTTACTACTTGTATGATTCTCCTATACTTGGGAGATTAGTTTCGCGAAAGCATTTTTGCGAACGCGTCAAATTTTTGGCGCTGTTGCCAGGGAATGGCTGAGTTATTAGCGTAATTTTAGATTTAATTAGTACCTTAGTAGTTAGGTTGAACCTTATAGTAAAACTAAAACTGGAAAAAAAAAATCTTTACTGTTGTTTTTATTCCTTGCACAGTCTGCATCAAACTCTGATATCAGAGTAATTCACCGTCTAATTGAACTCAAATTTGGTTGGCTGGTGCAGAACGCGTGTTTCCTTCATCCGACCGGTCTGATTGACATTCAAAGACTTTTAAGATCATTAGATTAATATGAAACCTTGCTGCTATCTGTTTTGAATTTTCTGTGTTTAATTTTTTTTTTAAAATCAGAATTTTATTGTTATCATATCTCATTAACCCTTGTTGCTAATTGAAAATTGATAAAAATTTTAAGAAAAGATCAAGGGTGATCATTTAAAAAAAAATTAAAATTAAATTTTGTATGCTAGGTTGGAATAGGGATAATACTGGGCATTTGAATTGAAAAACTTTTGACAATTCCTTAGATCATATTATTGAAACTCTTTCGCAAAATCTCAGATCTGGTGAGATGGCTGATGACGATGTAGGAAGTCACCATGGTGATGAAGGTAGACCCCCAGTTATGACACTTCGACAATACTTACACCCTACTAGGACTAGTCAACCTTCATGCATGATTATTCCAGAAAACGTAGGACACTTTGAAATCAAACCAGAAGTAATTCAATTGCTACCCAAGTATCATGGGATGGAATCCGAGAACCCTTATCTTCACCTTAAGGATTTTGAGAAAATTAGCGTCACATTTAGAGTGCCAAATGTATCGGAAGATGTCCTTAAATTGACCTTATTTTTTTTTTCCTTAAAGGACAAAGCCAAAACATGGCTGAACTCCTTGAGACCTAGATCGCTAGGAACATGGCATGATATGCAAAGAGAATTTTTGAAAAAATTCTTTTCCGCACAGAGGACTAACTTTTTGAAAAGGCACATTAGTAACTTCCAACAAAAAGACCATGAAATATTTTATGAATGCTGGGAGAGATTTAAAGAATTGCTTCTCTCTTGTATCCTCATCATGGGTTTGAAACATGGAGAACCATTAGTTTCTTTTACGAAGGGTTGTCTCCACAATTAAAATAATTTATAGAGACTATGTGCAATGGTCTATTTTCGGAAAAGCAACCCGATGAGGCATGGGACTATTTAGACTCTCTCGCAGAGACTGCACAATTATGGGATACAGGAGATAGAGTGAATAAACCTTTGCCTAAGCCTACTAGCATTGGACATGGGGGCCTTTACAACCTTAGCACTTAGGATGATATTCAGGCTAAAATGGCAGCCCTTACTAGAAAGGTAGAGAAAATTGAACTTAGAAGGATTGAACCCATCAAGACCGTAGAACATAACAGCGAGTATTGTAGGATTTGTGAGATGCTTGGCCATCTCACCACTGATTGTCCCACAATACCCGCATTCAAGGAAGTCTTGCACGATCAGGCCAATGTTATGAATACATATCAAAAATCTTTTAATAATCCTTTTTCGGGTACTTACAACTCTGGATGGAAGAACCATCCAAATTTCAGGTGGAGGAATGACCAACCTCAACAAGTATATAACCCAACTCCACCTCCACAGCCTCATTATGCACCCACACCTCCTCAAAAACCCAGTCTCGAAGAAACTTTGCAATCTTTCATGCAAGGTCAAGCCAAAATCAATGATGAAATAAGAAATCAACTGACAACGTTGACCACTGCTTTAAGTTCTCAAGAGAAGGATAAGCTACCAGCTCAACCACAACCTAACCCTCAAGTCTACGGCGGTAGCAATGCATCATCTTCAACTTCGCATAAAGAACAAGCGAAGAGTATAATAACTTTGCGAAGTGGAAAAGTTATTGACCGACTAGTCCCTGAACAAACACATGTTATACCTGATTCTGACCCTCCTAAGATAAAAGAAAAGGATAACGAAGAAACCAAAGCACCTACATCTACTGAAAAAATCAAATGTCCTTTTTCTGCACCATTTCACAAAGATTAAAGCCCTTGCAAAAGCTTGAACCAAACTCTGAAATTCTTGAGCTTTTTAAGCAAGTAAAAATCAATGTACCTTTTCTTGATGCAATCAAACAAGTGCCTTCATGTGCAAAATTTTTGAAGGATTTGTGCACTATCAAACGTCGATTAAATGTCAAGAAGAAGGCATTTCTGGCTGAAAATGTGAGTGCGATTTTACAGCATGATATTCTCTCTAAATATAAGGATCCAGGTTACCCAACTATCTCGTACATCATTGGCAATTTTAGGATTGAGCGAGCATTGCTAAATTTAGGAGCGAGTGTGAACTTGTTGCCATATACGGTATATGAGCAACTCGGTTTGGGTGAGTTGAAACCAACAACTATCACCTTACAATTAGCTGACAGGTCAGTGAAAGTCCCTAGAGGGATTATCGAAGATATGTTAGTCCAAGTAGACAAGTTCTATTTTTCTATCAACTTTATCATACTGGACACACATCCGGCTTCCAATTTACCATCTCAGATTTCGATCATCTTAGGACGTCCATTCCTTGCAACTTCTAATGCATTGATCAATTGTAGGAATAGTGTCATGAAGCTTTCTTTTGGCAATATGACCTTGGAACTGAACGTCTTTAATATAGGCAAACAATCCAGTGATCATGAAGAAAGTAAAGAAGTTGAATGGGTTAAAACCATTGCAGAAGAATATCTGTTAAAAGAAATATTTACTGAATCGACCGACAATGGTTTAATAGATTGGTGTTCTGAAGGTGCTGCTGATGATGTGGTCCCATCTGTTTTAGATAATTCAGATATCATGATGGTCAATAGGTGGAGACCGAGAATAGAGGAATTCGAGCAGTTGCCCTCACAAGGAATAAAAATTGTACAATCTCAAAAACAAGCACCCATACTTGAGCTGAAATCCTGACCAAGGGAACTCAAGTATGCCTTTCTTGGACCTGATAACACTTTTTCCGTAATTATCTCGACTGAACTCGATAATTATCAAGAAGAAAAATTACTTACGGTCCTAAAGAGTCATAAAGAAGCGCTTGGATGGTCGATTATAGACCTAAAGGGGATTAACCCTTTGATTTGCATGCATTGGATATATTTGGAGGATAATGCGAAAACCACAAGACAAATGCAGCGTAGGCTAAATCCGACAACAAGAGACGTGGTTAAAACAGAAGTCCTTAAGTTGCTTGATGTGGGTATTATTTACCCAATTTCTGACAGTAAGTGGGTGAGTCCTACTCAAGTCGTGCCCAAGAAAGCGGGTTTGACGGTAGTAGAAAATGAACAAGGTGAACTAGTTCCAACTCGTGTCCCGACGAGTTGGCGCATGTGTGTCGACTACCGAAAGCTGAATTTGGTCACAAGGAAGGATCACTTTCTCCTACCCTTCCTAGACCAAGTTTTGGAAAGAGTTGCAGGACACGATTTTTATTGTTTTCTCAATGGCTATTTCGGATACTACCAAATCGAGATTTCACCAGAAGATCAAGAGAAGACTACCCTCACTTGTCCTTTTGGCACATTCGCTTTCCATCGGATGCCATTCGGGTTGTGTAATGCACTTGCGACATTCCAAAGATGCATGCTCAGCATTTTTGAAGATATGAACGAAAAATTTTTAGAAGTGTTTATGGATGATTTCTCTATTTTTGACGACTCATTTGATGATTGCCTGTCACATTTACAAGCAGTCTTAGCTCGATGTATGGAAAAGAATTTGATACTGAATTGGGAGAAATGCCACTTCATGGTGCCAAAGAAAATTGTCCTAGGACATATTGTTTCATCGAAGAGCATGAAAGTTGATAGAGCTAAGATTGACCTAATCGCCAAGCTACCTGCACCCAATACGGTTAGAGATGTTAGATCATTTTTGGGTCACGCCGGATTTTATAGGAGGTTCATCAAGGACTTTAGTGTCATAGCTCGACCATTATGTAACCTCCTATCCCTTGATACACTGTTCAATTGGACTGAAACCTATCAAGAGGCATTCGAAAAGTTGAAGTCTATGCTTAGCACTGCACCCATTGTGCGACCATCCGATTGGTCATTACCTTTTGAGATCATGTGCGATACTAGCGACTATGCGATAGGAGCTGTCCTAGGACAACGCAAGGTAATAAGCCATATGTCATTTACTATGCAAGCAAAACCTTAAATGATGCTCAAATGAATTACACCACCACCGAGAAGGAATTGCTTGCAGTAGTATTTGTATTAGACAAATTTTGCTCTTATATCCTTGGTGCTCCTATTGTTATCTTCACAGACCATGCAGCGCTAAAATATTTACTGAATAAGAAAGAGGCCAAACCATGCTTAATATGATGGATACTTCTACTCCAAGAATTTGACATCACTATCAAAGATAAAAAGGAAGTAGAGAATGTGGTTGCTGACCATTTATCACAGCTAGTTTTTAATGATTCGGTGCCACAGTTTCCCATCAAGGACTCGTTCTCCGAAGAGCAGTTGTTTGCACTATCTACTATGCCATGGTATGCTGACATTGTAAACTTTCTTGTCACGAACCGGATGCCGGAGCATTGGGGATCGAATGATAAGAATAATTTCCTGCGTGAAGTAATGAGTTATTATTATGATGCCCCCTATTTGTTCAAGTATTGTAATGATCAAATCTTTAGAAGATGCATACCGGATCATGAGATGCAAAGTGTACTCTCTTTTTGTCATGCCAATGCTTGTGGAGGACACTTTGCATCTAAGAAAACGGCAACTAAGGTGTTGCAATGTGGTTTTTATTAGCCTACACTATTTAAAGATACCCACAAGTTCTGTAGGACATGTGACCAATGTCAACGTGTTGGAAGTCTAACTCGTAGGCAAATGATGCCTCTTCAGCCCATTACTGCTATTGAAATTTTTGATATGTGGGGCATCGATTTCACGGGCCCATTCCCACCGTCTTTTGGATATGAGTACATTTTAGTTGGTGTTGAGTATGTGTCCAAATGGGTAGAAGTTGTGTCTTGTCGAACAAATGACCACAAATTAGTTTTAAATTTTTTTAAAGAAAACATATTTTTTAGGTTTGGGATGCCCAAGGTTATAATTAGTGATAGGGAAAAATATTTCTGTAATAAGCCTTTTGAGATCCTATTACGAAAGTACGGTATCATCCATAGAATTGCAACTCCTTATCACCCACAGACTAGTGGCCAAGTAGAGTTAGCCAATCGGAAGATTAAATGAATTTTAGAGAAAACGGTGAATCCATCACGCAAAGACTGGTCTTTAAAACTTTCTGACGCATTATGGGCTTACCGTACTGCTTATAAAACTATTCTTGGTATGTCCCCGTATCGGCTAGTCTATGGAAAAGCATATCATCTACCTGTTGAAATAGAGCATAAATCGTATTGGGCCATTAGAAAATTAAACTTTGAATTGCAAGATGCTGGTTGAGCTAGAAAATTACAATTAAGTGAGTTGAATGAAATTCGTCGGGATGAGTATGACAATGCTAGACTTTGTAAAGAACGAATAAAAATTAGGCATAATAAATCAATTCTAAGAAAATCTTTTGAACCTGCACAAAAAGTTCTTTGTTATGACTCTCGCTTACATCTATTTCCTGGAAAGTTATGATCAAGATGGACAGGTCCTTTCATTGTAAAAACTGTTTTTCCACACGGGGCAGTTGAGATTGAGAATCCACAGGATGGCAAAATTTTTAAGGTAAATGGACACAGATTAAAACCTTTTCTTGAAAATTTTGCAGATGAAGAGGACTCCTTTCCCTTGGGGGAGCCTTCTTATGATTGAGTATGACGGCAAAGGTATGTGTATATTAGTTAGAATTATTTTTTTTTAATTTCTAGTTTACTTCTTATTTTGTAGGTCTTCTTTTCTCGATATCAACCGCTCAAGGTATTCCTCTTCTCTCCAATATTATTTTCTCTATTGTCTCTCATATATAGTTTTCTTGCATCTTTTACATTGAGGACAATCCAATGTTTAAGTTGGGGGGAGGGAAAAATTTTGCTTTGATAAAAAAAAAAATGTTTTTGCATTTGATTTATTCTATTACTTTCTTTTCTGAGCAAATGCACATGTATTTTCATATTGAGTTTGTGCAACTATTAAGGCAAGGAACACATGCATACTATGACTGATCAGAAACTTATTATTAGATCCCCGCACGTGTACTTAATGACAATAGAAAAGCTTCAGGAGTTTACATTTGTTAACTGCATTTTTGTTAGCCTTATCCGTGAAAGAAGTACGAGTATCCTTGTTCGTACTATAAGATTCATGATTTGGTTTTCACATAAAGATAGAGGTTGAATATTCCGGCTTGATTACTTAGGTACCTTATGATCCGACCTTGGTTGACCGTCACGATGCAGTCACATATATAATAAAAATACCTATATGGTTCAGCCTACCTTCTCTTTTCTTGCATAATTATTATAAAAAAAATTCTTTATGATGACAAGTCTGGCCTCGTGGCGTAGTTTGGTTCGAGTAATTAAGTTCGAGGGGTGTTTCACCTAATGTTTTGAGCCAACTGGATCGGAGGTCATTGGCTGAAAGCTCGCTACATGGACCTTACTGGAGCCTAATGGGGTTGGATAGCTGTAGTCGTCATGGGTATTGAAAAAAAATAAAAAAAATAAAAAAATAAAAAAAAAATAAAATAACAATAAGCATGAATGAGTTGGTCAGGCTGAACCTAGTGACATGTGGTAATGGCTGGTTTGACTCCATTGTATTGGACCTCTGTGTACCCGGGTTGTTTAGTTGGGATTGATAGCTCTTTCTTTATATGCAAATCATTCTTGACAAATTTAGACAACATGTGATATTCTGAAAATTTGATAGACCAAGCTCTAATAAACTGTAGTAAACACTTGTGAACTTGAGTAGTGCACCTAAAATTCAAGCAGTACCATGTTGTGGTGGAGGTATTAGTGCTCTAAGAAAGTCATTCTGTTTATGCATACTACACTTTAGTATTCCCCTTGCTTTGATAGTTGCCATGCTTGAGAAAAATATATATCACGTGTGTATTGACTTAGATTTCATTATATATCATTTTATGAATGATGTTTGTGGATAACATCACTGCAAACCCTTACGAGACAACACTCGTCCACTAGGGTAACCTAGGAGTTTTACGGCTTGTTGCACGTGCTAAGTGCAATCGTGATTCCTACGAAAGTGAGTACATATCTTAGTTTTATGTCTTTAGCTTCAATAAAAAGTCATAGGTTAAACCACACCTTTTGGACTCTCATTTTATTATTTGCTCGTTAATTGCTAGAGACTAGCAATAAGCTAGTTGGAGGGTGTGATGAGAGCATAAAAGTGCGATTTACACATCACTTAAATTAGTAATATTGCTAACAAATAATGATAGAAGTGGTGTATTAATATTATATTTTTGTGGGGTGCAGGTGATTAGAAATCAAAGCTAAAATGCACATTGGGTTAAAAAAGATGCATCACTGTAAGTGACTAGCCAACCGCATGGGTTGACCCCAGTTGCACACTAGAAGGAGGTCAAGTTCAGCCGTCCACTTCGTCGCAGCTTCATTTTTCTGCAAGCCCAAGCATATGCAAGCCAGCATCTATTCCACGTGTCCGCCCACGTGGAAGAAACGAGCATCCTCCTCTTTCCCCGTTTCAAAGGCTTTTGGAGTTCACGATTTATCTGTACCCACAGCTTCATCCAGCCGAACGCACGCCTCTTCCGCGTCTTAGTCCCCAGCAAAGATCCTGCTTCATCCATGCGTTCAGCCGAATCCCAAGCTCAACCGTCTGCGAGCCAGCTCCAACTCCACATTCCGTCCGTGAAGCATCCTCCCAGCGCCCACGTGGAAGAGATTGCGATCCATTCGCCTCTTCCGGATTAGCAAGCAATCACCCTTCCCCAGATCCCGCAGGCGTCCGTGATCCGCCTTCCAGATCTTAGATTCCCACATCCAAGGCACTGGGATCGTTCTGTGCGTCCACCTCCTCCCGGATTCGCAATCATCCGAGTCCCAGATATCAGGTTTCCGCGTCCGATTCTCCCGCATCCATAGCCTCATCCAGCCGTCCGCGTCCATCATCTTCGCCCGGGGATTCATCTCAGCCGACGGGTCTCTACCGCGTGCGAGGGGGGGATCAAAGGCCAAGGGATATTACCTCTCAGCTGGGGGAAGAAAGGCCATCGTCTCCGATTCAAAGAAACAGAGGCCCCCTGCTATTCTAAAAGAAAAATACAGAGAGGGGATACTCTGTTTCGGGCAAAACAAAAGAAAAAAAATGGAAGGGGGACTAATGTGTGAAATGAGTAGCTGATATCTTAGGAAGGGTGATGGAGGAACCTTTGATGTATTACTCTTTGAAATAAACTCTAAACTTTTGCTTTGAATGACTTATATATACTGATATGTTCTTGATCCATGCATAGTTATTTCGTAGATAGTTCTTTAATGGTTTATGACTATTGATATATGGATTGCTTTAGTACTTGATTCGTCGTAGACATAACGAGCACGATGAATGCTTAGAAATTGAGTTCATATGTTCATGAAACATATACCATGATTAGATCTATCCTACCATTAATCTGTAATCAAGAACCATCGAGTTTATTTCTTGGATGTAATATCATCAAAGGGGATTCCAGATCCCTACCATTTCTCTATTTCGTTGAACTTTATTTATTTGCATACCATTCTTTGTTATTAATTTCTGAAAATCAACTGAAAATTATATCTAAAAATTACGCTAATAATCTATAGATCGTTTTCTGAGGATTCGACCTCGGACTTTCGAGAATTTATTACTTGTACGATTCTCCTATACTTGGGAGATTAGTTTCGCGAAAGTATTTTTGCGAACGCGTCACAAACCATCACACAAAATGCCATGTCCAACCATACGAGAGTCATAAAATAATTTAATCATTCCATTACTAAATTTAAAAGAAAATCTAGACTAATCAAGTTTTGATATAGAAATTAAATTCCGTCTCATCGTCGGTACAAAAATATGTATTTTTCAAAATAAGAGAAAAAATACTTCCCTTCATTCTCACTTGGCCTCCGTCTCCTTATGAATCTTTGTAAGGAATTAGTGATATGAATACTTGCACCAGAGTCTATCCACCAAGAATTTAAAGGTACATCTACCAAATAAGACTCAAAACAAACCAAAGCCAAGGAGATAACTGCCGAAGTCTTCTTCTTCTCCAACCAAGCCTTAAACTTAAGGCAATCCTTTTGCCAATAACCCTTCTTTTTGCAGAATTTACATTTGTCATTCTTCTTCATAATTCCTTTAGGACCACCGGAAGTCTGCACACCAGACCTTTTGTTCTGCTGATTGTAGTGAGGTTTGTTGCCCTTATAAAACTTAGCCTTATGATTATGAGAAGACCTCTTGTTCTGAGAAGGATGATGGGTCAGTTGCACAGTTTCAACAGTCTCATGACGTATTCTATACTCCTCTTGGGCACACACAGCAATCAAATCATTCAAATCCCATTTGTCATGCTGAGCATTATAAGCAACCATAAAATGATTAAACTAGCTAGGAAGGCTATTAAGAATATGATAGACAAGAAAGGGCTCTACAATGGAAACTTTGAGGGTTTCCAATTTAGAACTTATGTGCAGCATTTTCATGATGTACTCCCTAACTCCACAAGTACCATCATATTTCATATTCATAAATTTATCTATTAGGTCCTATCGCATCCAAAAAATTGTTGTCCTATCGCATCTAAAAAATTCTAAGCATTCTCGTGGTTCGGTATAGGACCCATAATGGAATCAGATATAGAACGCTTGATAATCTTCAAACATAGCCTGTTAGCTCTTTTCCATTTGACATACTCAGCCTTATATTCAACAGTGCTCTTATCTATTGGTTTTGAAGGCTACTCCTCCAAAGCAAAATCTAAACCCAAGAGACCCATTGCTATTTCTATGTCTCATTTCGATCTCACATAATTATTTTCAGTCAAGGTTTCAACAACAGACAATTGGCTTGAAAGGGAAGAGGCATTCAAAACTGCGGAAACAACATATTTTATTTAATATCATCCAAAAGTGATGCATGAAATCAATAGACTAACTTGGGCTATTAATTAGATAGTCCATTATCAAACTTGAAAAATATATAAGTCTATTTACGGCAAGAACCTCGGTGCGTCATTGTAGAGTCACCTTTGGGCTGATAATACAATACGCTATAAGGTACCTCTTAAGACATATCATAAAGTTGATTAACAAAATCACATCAACTTTTGAAACACCATCACCTTTGGGCAGAAGGATGATTCTAGGTTAATGCAATCCCATTAATCACTCCATGGCATTTTTCCAAACCATCATATATAATAACACCTTTAGGCAAGATATTGCATGCAATGATCTGAAAAATGCAATGCTACCCCTTTTTTTTAAGAAAATCAAATAAATATCAGTGAGTGTGCCACTTTGGCGGCTGCCACCCACTTCAATTTCAAAATATTCTCTTAATAGAATAAGGATAGTCTTTATGCCCAACAAATTTCAATTACCAAAATAATAGTTTATGTGATAAAAACATAACCATCAAACATGCTACAATCATAATCAAAATTACATGTGATTTAAATAAAAATATTAATCACAAAATTCAAGGCATATATGGCAGCAAGATATGTCCAAAATTGAACACTTTAATAATTAATATGCATGAGGGACTAATTCAAATTATTTAGTATTTAAACAATAATTAAATAGGTTACTAACTTTTAGCCTCAGGCCCAAAATCCATTTTGGTCCAATAGGATGCAATGCAAATAAAATAATCAAATAAACATGGGCTAATTAAATAAAAGGCCCAACTTGCAACTATAAACCTATTTAGATTTGAAAAACCCTAAATTCTTCCTCCCTATTTTTCTTCTTCTTCCCAACGAAGCCATTGTTCCCCTTTTTTTTTTAAAGCAACCTGTGGCTACCTTCCATGGCAGCCATCATGTTGGCCACCAGTCGTGGCCAGCGACCCCCATCTCCAGGTCGCTGCAATGCCACGAGGCACGCGGCCGGCCTATGGAGTCGCCGAGCTCGGCCGTAGGATGGCCGGGCTCGTGGGGTCGGGCGTTCTCCTGCAGTGGAAAATGCGGGAGCCACCTCGGCTTCCTTCCGCCGCCTCGCATGGCGCAGAGGTGCCGGTCGACGGCGAGGAAGATCCCATGCCATTCTCCTCATCTTCTCCTACGTTTACTCATCCTCCATGAATAGATCTAGAAAGGGGATTAGAAAACGATGAAGAAGATGAAGGAATAGGCCTGCGGTTGGGAGAAGTCTATGGAAAGGAAAGGAAAGGAAAGGAAAAAGGATGAACAGTGAAATCCTTTTCCCTTTTTTTTTAATCCAAAAATCATATACAGTCATATTGCATGCAAATCTAAAATAAAATCAAATCAAACATTTGATTATCAATGGGAGATCTATGTATAAAGATTTATGCAGAAGATCCATTCACCATATATCACCACTGCATAAAATCAATCTGTAAATCCAGATAAAATAATAATTGTGTATGAAGGATTCTAATCCTAGCATGATGGCTCTGATACCAATTGTTAATTATAAATAATAACATGCTAAGATTTAGAATCACAACGATAGTGTATTCAAGTTTGAGAGATATACCTATGGAAGACATATTGAATACGTTCTTCAATACCTGGAATAATAGCGACTGGATCTTCCCTTCCTTGCTCCTCACAAAAGATAGCCGTCAATAGGGCACGCTATCAACCATATGGAGAGGAGAGGGGGACCTAGCTTTTATATAGAAAACATAAGGGAGCCTTCTCATTAAAGGCTCCAAAATCCTAATTGGGTTTTCTGGCCTACATACCAAAATTACCACAATAAATAGGACTCAATCATATACATCCAAGGTGCATCAAAGCCCATAAAACAAAATGATCACACATCATATTGGGCTTAACCATAGTACCATTATAAGCCATACATCTAACCTGTTTTATAAAACAAAAATATGCAATCAGTGGAAGCCCATATTTTGAAAATATTCTAACACCGCCACCATCACCGCTGCTAGCCATCGGACCGAGCCGCCTCGGCTGAGACCCACCACCTCCGTTGATCGTCGGTCAGCCCCTTCCCATTACGTTTTGTTCTGTAGCCAATTCATGTTTTCTTCCTTTTCCTGTTTCAAGCCAAACTGAGAAAGATCATGTTTCTTTTTCCTTCGCGCCAGCCACTGCAGCGGCCACCAACCGCCACTGCTGCCGGGTGGCCATTGACCGGACAACAGCCTCTGACCACTACTGCCCAGGCCCAGCCAACCCACCAACTTCTCCTCCCTCTCTTCCTTTCTCTTTCCCTTCTTCCTTGCTTTCTTAGTCGCCAGGATGAAGAGCTCTTATTGGGCCCTGATGGACCTAGTTCATTCATGTTGGGCTATGTTGGGCCCAGTTCAGTTATTTCGGGTCCTATTTTGTCCTCTTGGGCCAAATTTGGGCCCAATTCAGTTATTTTGGGCTCTGTTGGGTCGTGTCCATTGTGGGCCAAGCCCATTGTGGGTCGATTTCGGGCCTGTTGAGCCATGCCCATTTGGGCCGAGTTCGGGCCTTATTAGGTCGTGCCCATTGGGGGCTGAGTTCGGGTCGGCCGTGCCCATCGTAGGCCAAGTTCGGATCATTGGGCCATGCCCATCGTTGGCCGAGTTTGGGTCCTATTAAGTTTTGTCCATTGTGGGCCAAGTTTGGGTCCTATTAAGCCATGTCCATTGTGGGCTAAGTTCGGGCCCTATCGGGCCATGTCCAATATGGGCCAAATTTGGGCATGTTGGGTTGTGCCCATTATAGGCCGAGTTCGGGCCCTATTGGGTCATGTCCATTTTGGGCCTAGTTCGAGCCTGTTGTGTTGTGCCCGTCATGGACCGACTTTGGGCCTGTTGGGTCGTGCCCATCATGGGGCGGCTTTGGGCCTATTGGGTTGTGCCATTGTGGGCCAAGTTCGGGCCTTATTGGGCCATGTTCATTGTGGGCTAAGTTCGGGCCCTATTGGGTGGTGTCCATTGTGGGACAAGTTCAGGCCCTATTGGGCGATGTCCATTGTAGGCCAAGTTCGGACCTATTCGGTCGTACCCATTATGGGCCGAGTTTGGGCCCTGTTAGCCTATGTCCATCGTGGGCCGAGTTCGGGCCCTATTGGGTCGTGTCCATTGTGGGTTGAATTTGGGCCCTATTGAGCCGTGCCCATTGTAGGCCAAGTTCGAGGCATATTCACTTTGGGCCTGTCATCCATTATGAGATTATGTCTAATAGTATTTTTGACCTTGCTTAGCTCTATAATTAAAAATAAAATTAATTATATTTTAATAATATTTAAATAGGTGAACCTAATCTATCTAGTAGGATTTAAAGTAAGAAGGTGTAAGTAACCTAATACTTCAAAATATGTTTTCCAAATTATTTGGTAAATTAATTATTAGTAGAGTAAATTTCGATGTATGTTTTGTACTTAGATAAAAAGGGTGAGGCATGTTAGTGATCATTTTGAATTTATATCATACGTATGAAATCTAGAAAATGTGATTGGGTAATTTATAAAAAATCGGTTTTGTATGTACATATTCTCAATATGGCTATGATATATTTTGGCCTTGCCAATGGAGATTATTTGTTGGCTCTGTCGACTTCTATCTAAAAGAATTAGTTTCGATACCGCATCATCCATGATTAGAATAGTGGTATTTGGACACCGTTTCCGCCGGTGGTTAATAATAGTGGATTTCGCACCTTGTGCAACCCATGCCACTGGGTTGCGTGGCCGTACCCTATTTATGTTGGGATTCTATTATCAGTTTTGTGAAATGCTAATATTTTTTTTAAAAAAAGTATGTTTATTGATCATTTATTTTTTGGTCATTATTTTATGTTTTAAACTAAATATTTAGCATGTTTTGATCCCACTGTAGGGTATTATGTTGCTTATCAGGCTAATGGAGCTTATCATCTTATTTTTTCTATTTTTCAAATTCAAATGCATAAACGTATGATCGCTCGGAGCTTTGGGAGTGTGCTAAATTTTCTGATGATTCCTTTAGTTATTGGCATTTTAGTTAGATTAGTTAGAATATTTGATTTTTGTTAGCACATGTTACCTTGAAACTATTGTAAGAACTATTTGAATAAATTAATGTTTAAATAATTTTTAAAGATTTGTCATTGCTTTGATATGATTCGTTGCCTTGCATGCATGTACGACCGTCGTACAGGCATGCGGCATCTGTCGCGCTCTGGGCTCGGGCAGGACAGATTTGGTGGTATCAGATCCTAGGTTTTAGGATTTTTAGGATTTATCGGAAAGGCTGAGAGATGGGTAGGAATTAGACAAGAGGATAATGTTAATTGCTTTTTGCTAATAACCTTGTGTTATTCTATTTGGATGATCTTATGACATTTGCCTATTTTTATTGAATCAGAATACCGCCTTGCCGTGCCCGTAGTCTGAATTAGATAGTTGGGGGGCTCTCGGGGTAGAGTCCCTACTAACCAAGTGGCTGAGACATCTCAAAGTTTGGGCCACCAGAATGTGGTCTCCGAAATTCACCAAGAAGGAGGGGTTGGTCAATCAATGGGGAATCAGCCAATACTCAATCAGTCAACAATGACTAGAAAATGTTGTTGGAAATCAAATCTAGGTGCTCGAACTGATTGAGGAGGTCGTTGGGCTAGCCATCAGCTATGATGATACATGCATTTCCAAACTTTCTTAAAATTCAATTTTTTTTTATGAATCTAATTTCTTTCAAAACATCAAGTTCATCTCATTAACCATGAGCTATGATGATATTTTCCTATGGTAGAGTTCTTTTCTTGACACTGTGTTTCTTCTTATAGTGTAATCATTTAGGATTATCCTTATGCCAACACTTAACCTCCATTAGTGTGATATGTTGACAATGTTTAACTCCTATTGGAGAGGTCCTTATGCTACACCACTTTTATAGTGTAAATCTTTCAGGGCTAATCAAGTTCTACCATTCAACCCTCATCGACAGTGTTCTTAACATAGTCAGATTGAAAGTCCAAAACTATCTCAAATCAAATCTCCTTGTTTAAAAAGAAAATTTCATGTTTCAAATTGATAGATCCATAAAGCCATATGGTATCAAATCCACCAAGAATAATCCATAACGAAATCAAAACTATCAATTGTGAGTCATATAATATTCCAAAAGGAGACATATTCAATAGTAAAATACTATGCATCAAAATTCATAAATCATGAGTACTATGACTCAGAATTTATTCATATAAATAATTAAAAATTTGTTGATAAATATAGAAAAGTGAAGCATTACTTACCTTACGGATAGAATCAATCAAATAAATCTAATTAACTTAAAAATCTCCCTCAGTACCCAAAATTCAAAGGTTATATTTTTGTCAAAAATATAATCATGATTATAAAAATCCTAAGTCTGGACACCTCCACATAGGATCATCCCAGGCAATCAAATAATAATTTCCCAAAGAACTAGGTCCCGAGGATGAGAGCAAAATTGGGTCAGCTTGGATCTTAGCGGAAGGGATCTACGGTGGTCTCCTAGCTGCATGAGATAGTGTAGAGAGAAACAAGAGAGCGAAAAAGAAGAGAAGAGAGAGAAAGAGAGAATAAAGCCTCTCTCTCTCACACACACAAAGGAAGAGAAGGGTCTTTGGTGGGGACTTCCAACTAGGGCTGCAAATGGATCGGATTGACCCGTGACTCGACCCGACCCGACCCCAATTTTAGGACCCGCGGGGCCGGGTCAGGTCCTAAATTTGGACCCATTCTATTTTTTGGATCGGGTCGGGTCCACCAAATCTCGACTCGAACTCGGATCTGGACCCGACCCATTTTTTTGGGGGGTTAACCTAGTTTGCACATTTTTCTTATGATCTAATGATGATCAAAATTTGTAGGCATAGACCCGATCCGACCTAACCCGAATGACCCGTTGGGTTAAAACTTGTAGGTATGGACTCGATCAGACCCGACCCGATTTTCAACTAGATCGGATTTGGCTCCAAAATTAGAATTCGAATAAAAAATCGGATCGGATCGGGGTCACTCAGGACTCAACCTGATCCGACCTATTTGCAATCATACTTCCAACTGGAGGATGGATGGTTGGCCACCATGAATTGCAGTCGATGATGAGAGCACAAAAGTGCAATCGTCGTACCATCTTAATTAGTATTATAGCTAACATTAATGATAAAATTAACTAATTAACGTTGTATTTGTGTTTGAGTGCAAGTAATCCAAGAGACCCAATAACATTGGGTTTGAGCTCAGCTCATCCCAGCATGCCAGCCAGCTTTCTAGCATGTCTCCACGTCCAGCCCGCGTCCCCACCGAGCCAGCTCTCTCGTGCCATGCAAGCAACTAGCCGGCATGTCTCAGCCAGCCTTCCGCATCAGGCGTTCGTCTGCGTCGCTGCCAGCACCGTCCCC
Organism: Phoenix dactylifera; assembly: GCF_051530095.1. NCBI lineage: Eukaryota > Viridiplantae > Streptophyta > Magnoliopsida > Arecales > Arecaceae > Phoenix > Phoenix dactylifera. Next base: position 3,024,779 of record NC_143206.1, on the reverse strand, counting down.
GCGTCTTCAGCACGTCCCAACCGCATCCCTACCACGTCCATGCCACGTCCTCGATCGCCTTCCATTCCGGTGCCCATTTCGAACGCAATCCAGCCATCTTCTTCTTCCTCCCACAGTGCATCACATTCGTCCATCTTCCATATCAGATCTAGCTTCATCCCGTGCGGAAACAGGGGAGAAGAAAGGATCCCGCACCCATCTGTCTCTTCCGCATCTCCTCCCTTCCGATTTCAAGCCGTGATCCCAGCATCCGTTTCTTCTCCCAGCTTCTTCCTCCCGTCGATCACGCTCCCGGCTCCTCCAGTGATCCCGCAGCCAGCCCCTCCTCCCAGCTCCATTCCGTCGATCCTGCGGCCAACTCCTCTTCTCCCGTCCGTAATCAGCTTCCACGGATCAAGCTTCCGCGAGTAATGTATCCAAGGATTCCCGCTTCCAATCCGGCACCCAAAGAAGAAAATCCCAGCATCCGTTTCTCCTTCCGTCGATCCCGTAGCACCCGTTCCACAACGCATCTCAGCCTCCCATCTCATCTTCGTCCGTCCGCACGTCAACCTCCCGAAATCCTAGCGGCCAGCTCCCTTGATCCGGCCATCTGCAATCAATCCGGCACTCCACGGATCATGCCTTCCTCCCACGATCCAGCCGTCTCCGCATCCAAGCAATCCCGCGGCCAGCTCATCCTGCGTCTGCTCTGTGTCCCGGCAAAAACCCCATGACCCGCATCCGTTACCCCTCCATCAGGGGATCCATCGCCGGCTTCAAGGGGTGGGGGCGATCTATAAAAGAGGAGGAGAGGAGGGGGGAGGGAGGAGCTCTCGGCTGGCCAAGGGTGGAGCTCGATTTTTGGAAAAGAAGAAGGGAGGTGTGCTCGGTTGGGCCAAGAACAGGGGATGCTCTGTTCTTGGAAAGAAAGAAAGAAAAAAATATATATTATTTTATGTTGAAGTTCCACCGTGGGAGAGAAAGGGAGAGAAAATGCAATTTTCTTGTTTTTCTTTTATTTGCTGAAGAAAGGTAGCATCAGGTTACCAATCTTCATTTTTACTTTTTGAAATCATTTCTTTTTATAAAATCTATTAAATTTTTCTTTCATGCAATCCCTGTTCTAGGTTCAAGTTAATTTCTGCATTTTATGCAATCTTTTAATTCTTCTTTGATGCAATATATTTAATTTTCTTTTATGCAATTTATGTTTCAGGCTTTAATCTTCTTAGCTTCCATCCATTTTCTATGTCAAAGCTCTTCTTTGATTAGTTAAAATGGTTTTCGAATCTAAGTACCTGTCTTTTCGTCAATTTCAAATAGAAAATATTCTCTGGTAGACCAGAGAATCATTCAACATCCCCGACGTAATATTTTTCTTATTATTCAAAAATCGGCTTTGAATCTGAGTGAACGTTTTGATTTTTATGCAACTCCAATCGCCTTCCTGTGGATCGACCTCTTACGACCACTATTCTTCGAATAGAAAAGGTAAGAGTATAATTAAATTAAACTTTGTTTGTCGGTTCTAACAACGATATGTTTAGCATATTTTTAGGTAAACAAAAAATCGGACAACAAAATTTTAGCGTCGTTGCCAGAGAGGCAAATCGAGAAGCAAGAACGATCACGAAGATCAAATCGAATTTTGGATGTCCAGAGTGAACGCACTTCGGTAGTAAGTTTTTTTATTTCTATTAATTTCTCTTGTTTTGATTATTTTTAGTTAATAATTTCGTAGTTATTAAATTCTAAAATTTGAAATTCGAAATTTAAAATAAAAAAAATTTAAAATTTAAAAAAAATTAAAATTTTAAAAAAAATTCCAAAATTCTAAAATTTAAAAATTTAAATTCAAAATTTGAATTCTAAAATTCAAAATTTGAAATTTTAAAAAATGCTAGTAATTGATAGGGTGCAATCCTCCGAGGTTATCATACCTCTATTGGGGCTCCTCACGGAGTAATCTCCAGAGCTTATTCAACGGGCATTCGAAAATTGACTGATGCATAAGGATTAGTTTTTAGTTTACATTCAAGTTATTCCTATATAAATTTTTTTAAAAAAATATAAAATTAAAAAAAAAAATAAATATAAATTTTTTTTTTGCTTGCTCATTTAATCAATACAACCTAATAACATTCCATAAACTTTAAAAAAATCATTGAATATTTGCTCCATTTAGTATTAAGCATTTGCATAAAATAATTTAAGGGCAAAATTGTTGGGGTATGTGGAGACCATTGGTGATGAAGAGAATTGAAGGAGAATCAATTCTGCATAATTCTGTCTGGCGGACTGTTGGAGTCGACTCGAGCTACAGTCGAGTCGACTCGGGAACAGTCGAGTCGACTCGGGAACAGTCGAGTCGACCCGGGAGGAGAAAGACCAGAAGACCGAGAAAACCATGTTTCTGTCTGGACTGTCAGAGTCGACTCGAGCTACAGTCGAGTCGACCCTAGATCGTGCCAGTTTTGTCCAGACGTGCCAGAGTCGACTCGAACCACAGCCGAGTCGACTCGGGCTCGTGGAAAATCGTACGGACGATTTTCTTTTGGTGTTTTTTGGTAGCGTTTCGACGGCTATGATCATCTGAAGGTCTTGAGACTATATATAGGACTCATGAGAGCCCTAGGAGTAGAGATATTCAAGGATATTTTGAGAGAGACTCTTGTTTTGTGCAGCTAGGGTTCTAGAGAAGAAGAGGATTGGGATCCTACTTCTTGTGTAAGGAGAATTCTGTGTGAATCTCTTGTAGAGCGATCGCGTGTGATCGTTCGGGTGTGTGCTATCTCTGTAATCTGTTCATCCTAATTGAGATTTGGAGCGGTAGAGGACGTAGGCTACTTGTAGCCGAACCTCGTTACATCTTTGTGTTTGCTTTGCTATTTTCTTCCTATTTCTTCTTCCTTGGTTTGATAATCCGCTACGGTGCTCAAGTGTTTTACCCTATTGAAACCACGGGGTAATCTTTTGCCCTTCGTAGCGGAAGCGAAGCGGTGATCCTTGAGTCCGGTGTCGAGGGAGCGAGAGAGTGCTTATCCATTTGCTTCTCTCTTTGCTTGTCCGACGTTGGTGGTTGTACCGGTGTGAGTGGGTTCCGGTGCAGGGCGTCGCCAACAAGTGGTATCAGAGCTATTGGTATTCTGCAATGGCGGATGAAGGAAAGTTGCGAATTGAGAAGTTCAATGGCACGAACTTCGGATTTTGGAAGATGCAAATAGAGGATTATCTTTACCAGAAGGATCTCTATTTACCTCTTGGAGGTAGAGCGAAGAAACCAGAGAAGATGTCCGATGAAGACTGGGAGGTCCTCGATTGGAAGACGCTCGGCACCATAAGATTGTCACTTGCATCCCAAGTGGCATTCAACATCAAAAACGAGAAGACGACGATGGAGTTGATGGCAACATTGTCGCGGATGTACGAGAAACCCTCAGCATCAAACAAGGTATTTCTCATGAAGAGGTTGTTTAATCTTCGTATGAAAAATGGCGGCAGCGTAGCAGAATACCTCAACGAGTTCAATGGACTCACGGCCCAGTTGGAGTCAGTGGAGATTAGTTTTGACGATGAGATTCGGGCATTGCTAATCCTCTCCGGATTGCCTGATAGCTGGGAGGGCCTGGTGATGGCGGTGAGCAACTCTTCGGCGACGGGGAAGTTGATCTTTGATGACGTTGTGGGAGTGCTTCTAAGTGAAGAAGCAAGAAGGAAATCTTCTGGAGCTACGGAGTCGTCTGGAAGTGCACTAAACATCTCTAACCGGGGAAGACAAAAGAAGGACGGTCGATTTCGAAGCGACTCGAAGTCGAGATCCAGCAGGTCTCGAGCACCTCAGAACAAGGGAGCGAAGTGCTGGAACTGCGGGAAGATGGGGCACTTTAGGAGGGACTGCAAATCTCCTAAAGGGAAGCAAGGCGACCACACCGAAGGAGTCAGCAAGGATCTGGCAAATCTTGCTGAAAAAGGTGACATGGATGCCCTCGTTCTATCTTTATCTACCGGTGATGAGTCTTGGGTGATAGACTCGGGCGCGTCTTTCCATGCTACATCCCAACGGAAGCTTCTTGGAGGATATGAGAAGGGAGACTTCGGCAAAGTCTACTTAGGGGATGGAGAGCCTTGCACCATACAAGAAAGGGGAAGCGCGGAAGTGAAGTTGATTTCTGGATCTTCACTTGAGCTTGAGGACGTACGGCACGTGCCTCAACTGCAGAGGAATCTGATTTCTGTTGGACAGTTGGCGAGCCAGGGGTACAAGACTATTTTCACAGCTGATCAGTGGAAGATATCCATGTTAGATGTATGCCCTAGAAGCCAATTTGGCTGACACATTGTTGATTCTAGGGACATAATTTTGTACTTGACTGTTTATTATTGAATAAATAAAAGGCATCTTTTCATTCATATTATTTATGTGTCTATGAATCGTCCAAGGAATTAATAAGATGATGATACATATTCTCAAGAGTTGAGAATTTGAGCCATGTATCATTGGTGATTAATTTCTAAATGCTCCTGATCAATGGATCATCACGAGGACGGTGATCGATCCGATCAGTGCACAGATCACTTTCCTTCTGGATGGACGAGACTTGAGTCCACAGTGTAGGGACACTGAAGTGATAGTGCAGGTGCTTGTTAGAGAACAAGGGTATTGAGCGTGACCAAGACAAGAAGTCACTTGGATGTCTATCCACTCGTCAGTGACTTGCTTGATGTTGCAGTAGTGTGACTGGTCCTTTGACCTGCGGTGCTTCGGCTACTCACAGTGAGGTTATTGTAGTTTGACTGCACACATACATGGTCTCTAGCCATATGGGTCCATGCAGTGTAGATTGGCTGCAGTAGGTTCACTGTAGGAGTAGGGTATGCACCTATAAGGAATCTATCGACCTTGATAGAAAAGGAGTGATCCTATGTGATTTGTTAGACTGAGTTCTAAGACCTTGGCCAGGGCAGTAATATAAAGTGAAAAAGAGTTTTCCACTATCGAACTCAAGTCAAACAAATCTTGACATATGACAGACGATGGGGTTTGACGAGTTGTCCATGACCTCCGTCCTGTAGGGATCCACGATAGTAGGACTGTATCACATGTTAACTGCACCTAGAGGTTCATCATTCCATTCTGCTGGGTAGCCACTACATGCTGCTAGGTGTCACTGGTGGATGGTGGGACTCATAGGGATTATCTTGATGATCGATAAACCCTAATGAGTTGAGTTGGAATCGTTCCAACCCATTGAAAGGAGTTTTCAATGATATAGTGATAGAGATCACAACATATCTCACTACCAGTCAGAATAGAACCTATGGGGTCACACACACTAGAAGTATTGACCGATCCGATGGTTGAAATCGTGATTAGGAATCACAAGTAATCAATTTGATTGATAAGAAGTTGAAGAAGGAAAGGAAATTAATTAATTGGACTTGAAACAAGAATCCTACTTTGGGTAGGATTCCTAGAGTCCTAATTGGATTAGGACTGGGAATCCTAGTTGGAGTAGGACTGGGATTCCTACTTGGAATAGGATTCCTACAATCCTAATGAGATTAGGAACTTTGAATTAAAATTGGATTCCTACTTGGAGTAGGATTCCTAGAAATCCTAATTGGATTAGGACTTCGAATTCAAATAAAGTCCTAATTGGATTAGGACTAAAATTAAACAAATCCTAATTGGATTAGGATTTCTTAAGTCTAAATTAATTATTAATCTAATGAATCAACATGACTCCTAATTGGATTAGGATTGAAGAGTTCAATTAAGTCATGATTCATTCAAGTCCTAATTGGATTAGGACTAGCGTAGATTGAACCCAAATTTGGCTAATCCTAATTAGATTAGGATTAAACCATGAGAGAGGCACCTAATCCTTTTTGGAAGAGGATTGGGTTAACCAAGTAAGAGGGGCATCAGCCCCTCTTCACTTAGTTGGTGCGACATGAAGAGAGAAGGGGGGCCGGCGCCCCCTCTTGGAAAGTAGTCAAGGGCTCCTAACTTGTAGGAGCCCTTCATCCTTATTAAAGGAGGACTAGGGCCGGCGCCCTAGATGGAGCTTTCTCCTCTTCATCACGTGGCCACCCCCTCTCCATCTCTCCTTGGTTCAGCCGCCATCAGCAAAGGGAAAAGAAGAGGAGGCGTCTCCCTCCTCTTGGTCTTCTTCCTTGGCTCCAACGCATGGAAAAAGAAGAAGGCTGCAGGGGCTTTTGATCTTCTTCCCATCTTCATCCTTCTTCTTCCTCCTCTCAAGCACAATCAAGGGTTGATTGAAAGAGAGGAGATCAGCCATCAAAAGCTATCTCTGAAAGGGAGCTAGCACCCCGGTGAGATAGAGAGCTTGGATCGGATCCTGCTTCGTGTGGATACCCGTAGAGGCCGGACGTTTGAACGGCTTCAAACGAACCCTCTTCCAAAACCACGAATTCAGATTTGCGGTGATCATCTACCCGCGCAAGGTGAAGATTTGATCTTCCTAATAGTTTTAAAAGTTTTAATTCTTACCTAATTACGAAAGGTCTAGAAACAACGTTCATGCGATGAACGTCGAACCCGTGCATGCCGATTCCGCTGCCATCTGATTTTTGTTTTGAAATATCAGCGGCATGGGCGGGTTCCCAACAATCCAGGGGTTCGTTGATGGTGGCTAGTGGCAAGAAGGTTGGGACACTTTATATCGCCAACGGCACGGAGAACTCTATTGGAGTTGCTGCAGCAGATGTGGACGCCAAGTTATGGCATTGCAGACTGGGCACATGAGTTATCAGGGACTGGAGGTGATGCACCAGTTGGGAAAGCTGCAGGGTCTCAGGAGTGTTGAGATGGACTTCTGTGAGGATTGTATTCTCGGAAAGCAGAAGCGTGTTTCATTCAACAAAGAAGGTAAACCTCGGAAGCAAGAAAAGCTAGATCTCGTGCACACGGACGTGTGGGGGCCTGCACCGGTTTCTTCCATTGGTGGATCTCAGTACTATGTTACTTTTATTGATGATGCTACCAGGAAGCTTTGGGTGTTCTTCTTGAAGCACAAGTCAGAGGTATTTGGGGTCTTCAGGAGATGGCAGGCAATGGTAGAACTCGAGACAGGAAGGAGGTTAAAATGCCTGAGATCAGACAACGGTGGTGAGTATTGTAGCAGGGAGTTTGAGGACTACTGTGCAGAGGCTGGGATCGTCAGGCAGAGGACAATTCCAGGGACACCACAACAAAATGGAGTTGCTGAAAGGATGAACAGAACAATTAATGAGCGTGCCAGGAGTATGAGGATACATGCTGGATTACCACAGCAGTTTTGGGCGGAAGCAGTTAACACTGCTGCCTACTTGATCAACAGAGGGCCATCAAAGAAACTTGAATTTGGAATTCCTGAGGAAGCATGGACAGCGAAGAAGATTGATTTGGCGCACTTACGAGTATTCGGTTGTACCAGTTATGTCCATGTTGATTCCAGTCAAAGAAGCAAACTAGACGCCAAATCAAAGAAGTGCATTTTCGTTGGATACGGAGGTCAACAGTTTGGGTATCGGTTTTGGGATCTCGAACACAGGAAGATCATTCGTAGTAATGATGTGGTATTTAATGAGAAAATGCAGCAGAGCACTGAATCAGAAACAAAACCTGTTGAGCCGTGTTTTGTGGATCCTGAAGAGGAGTCTATAAATTCTGGTCAGAAGACTCAGTCAGAGCAAGAACCTGAAGTATTGGCACCCTTTCCACAACTAAGAAGGTCCACTCGTAGTACTCATGGGAAGCCTCCTCAAAGATATGATGGGACTCTTAGTTATTTGCTGCTCACAGATAATGGCGAACCTGAATGCTTCACGGAGGCATTGGAGGTTGATACTAGGAAGGAGTGGGAGTTGGCCATGGATGATGAGATGGAGTCATTGGAGCAGAATCAAACGTGGGATTTGGTGGATCTGCCCAAGGGGAAGAAAGCACTGTCAAACAAATGGGTTTACAGGCTGAAGGAAGAGCAGAATGGGAAGAAACGGTACAAGGCCAGGCTGGTTGTAAAAGGATTTCAGCAGAGAGCAGGTATCGACTTCACGGAGATCTTTTCTCCTGTAGTCAAGATGAGTTCTATTCGGGCGGTGCTGAGCATGGTGGCAGTAGAGAATCTTCACTTAGAGCAGCTTGATGTGAAGACAGCTTTTCTTCACGGAGATCTCGATGAGGAGATATATATGCAGCAGCCGGAGGGATACGTTGCAGCTGGCACGGGTGACTTGGTTTGCAAATTGAAGAAAAGCCTCTATGGTTTGCAACAGGCGCCCAGGCAATGGTATCTCAAGTTCGATAGTTACATGCTTGAGATAGGATACAGGAGATGTCAGGAGGATCACTGTTGCTACTTCCGGGACTTCGGTACATCTTACATTATCTTGCTATTATATGTTGATGACATGTTAGTTGCAGGAGCTAGCATGCATGAGATTGCAAAATTGAAGCTAAAGCTGTCAAGAAAATTTGCAATGAAGGATCTAGGAGCAGCGAAACAGATCCTTGGGATGCGGATCAGCAGAGATAGATCTAAACATATCCTCAGACTATCTCAGGCGGAGTACATCAGCCGAGTACTTAAGAGATTCTGCATGGAGGGTGCCAAACCTGTTGGCACACCACTAGGTGCCCACTTAAAGCTTTCAAAAGGACAAAGTCCGAAGACGTGGGTGGAGGAGCTCAATATGTCAAAAATCCCGTATGCATCGGCGGTGGGGAGCTTGATGTACGCTATGGTCTGTACGAGACCTGACATTGCTCAAGCAGTGGGAGTTGTGAGTCGCTTTATGAGCTGCCCAGGCTTGGAGCATTGGCGTGCGGTCAAATGGATACTGAGGTATCTGAGAGGCACGGAGCACATGTCATTGTGCTATGGAGGTTCTGAGATCCGGTTACAGGGCTTTGTGGACTCAGACATGGCAGGGGACTTGGACGGCAGGAGGAGCACGACAGGGTACTTGTTCACCTTGGGCAGTGGAGCCGTCAGTTGGATTTCCAGGTTGCAACCAGTTGTTGCATTGTCGACTACGGAGGCGGAGTATGTGGCAGCCACAGAGGCGTGCAAGGAACTAATATGGCTTCAGGGCTTGATGAAGGAGCTTGGGAAGGAGCAGAAGGATTGCATGTTATATTCAGATAGTCAAAGTGCAATTCATCTGGCAAAGAATTCAGCTTTCCATTCAAGGACGAAGCATATTGACATACGGTACCACTTCGTGAGGTCATTGCTCGAGCAGGGACTCGTCAAGTTGGAGAAGATTCATACAAGTCAGAATCCTGCAGATATGTTGACGAAGGTCGTCACGGTGGAGAAGCTGAGGAGTTGTTCAGCTTCTGCTGGTCTTCATGCTTGAAGATGTTGAGGAGGCATCGTACCTATCTCACTAGGATGATTCAGTTTCAGTGGGAGCACAGAGGAGAGCCAAGTAACAAGAGGATATACCCAAGGTCTCCAAGTGGGAGATTGTTGGGGTATGTGGAGACCATTGGTGATGAAGAGAATTGAAGGAGAATCAATTCTGCATAATTCTGTCTGGCGGACTGTCGGAGTCGACTCGAGCTACAGTCGAGTCGACTCAGGAACAGTCGAGTCGACTCGGGAACAGTCGAGTCGACCCGGGAGGAGAAAGACCAGAAGACCGAGAAAACCATGTTTCTGTCTGGACTGTCAGAGTCGACTCGAGCTACAGTCGAGTCGACTCGAAGCATCGTCGAGTCGACTCGAGCTACAGTCGAGTCGACCTTAGATCGTGCCAGTTTTGTCCAGACGTGCCAGAGTCGACTCGAACCACAGCCGAGTCGACTCGGGCTCGCGGAAAATCGTACGGACGATTTTCTTTTGGTGTTTTTTGGTAGCGTTTCGACGTCTATGATCATCTGAAGGTCTTGAGACTATATATAGGACTCATGAGAGCCCTAGGAGTAGAGATATTCAAGGATATTTTGAGAGAGACTCTTGTTTTGTGCGGCTAGGGTTCTAGAGAAGAAGAGGATTGGGATCCTACTTCTTGTGCAAGGGAAATTCTGTGTGAATCTCTTGTAGAGCGATCGCGTGTGATCGTTCGGGTGTGTACTATCTCTGTAATCTGTTCATCCTAATTGAGATTTGGAGCGGTAGAGGACGTAGGCTACTTGTAGCCGAACCTCGTTACATCTTTGTGTTTGCTTTGCTATTTTCTTCCTATTTCTTCTTCCTTTGGTTTGATAATCCGCTGTGGTGCTCAAGTGTTTTACCTTATTGAAACCACGGGGTAATCTTTTGCCCTTCGTAGCGGAAGCGAAGCGGTGATCCTTGAGTCCGGTGTCGAGGGAGCGAGAGAGTGCTTATCCGTTTGCTTCTCTCTTTGCTTGTCCGACGTTGGTGGTTGTACCGGTGTGAGTGGGTTCCGGTGCAGGGCGTCGCCAACAAGAACTATTAAAAAGATAAGGTCGGAAAGTCATTACCTGTCCTTAGCCCCAAAATCACCACCTTGCATACATATCCTAAGCCAAATTAAATTAAAATCAATTAAACGTTGGCCTTATTATTTTTTAGCTCAATTAGGCTCTTGGAAAGAAGCGACTGAAAGCCACTCCAGTAAGAATTTAGTAATTGGTGATGTCTAGGAAAGTTTTACAATAGTGAGAACTGTTACAAGTATTGTGGTATCGGTGTATCCCTTCTGGCACCACCACACACCTCGGAACTTTTCTGGTCACTAGTTACTGAATCGCTTAACCGGTAATCTCAAGCTTAATCTAAAAGGGAGATTAGGAGCTGTCTAATCTAGAAGAGAATTTCAGAAACTTTTTAACCTGATTAATCTCTATGCAACTAGATTAAAAGCTACTAAACCTTCTTTACTCTCAAGATTAAAGAGCCAATCCGTTGTGTGGTGTTGATTGTGGTCATCTTGGTCTAGCCCTTCTTCTTTTCTCTTAGGATTTCGTTCATTTTAGGAGTCAAATTTAGTGAATTGTTGATAATGTATGCATGGTAGAAGGTCATTAAGGGATAAGTTAACCCCATTTGATCCTGAGATTGACGGAACTTTCATCACAACCTGCAAACTGTAAACCAACCGTCAATCTCTATAATGGGTGAACATATTAGAACTTTGAATGAGTTGTTCGCACCCGCATCTGCTAGTCCCCCTACTTGCATAGTATTACCAATTAATAATGCAGCCCAATTTGAGATTCGGAATGCAACAATAAACATGTTACCCAAATTTCATGGGTTTGAGAGTGAACAACCATATATTCATCTAAACAAAATTTTGACAATCTGTCAAACGTTTAGAAATCAAAACATAGATGAAGAAGGTATTAAATTAAGGTTGTTTCCCATGATTTTAGAGGATCATGCCGCTGCATGGTTGTATTCTCTTGCTTCTAATTCCATCACATCATGGGAACAACTATCTAGGAAGTTCATGGCTAAGTTCTATCCCATGGTAAAGACTGAAAAAATTAAGGATGCCATCAGAACTTTTAGAGAAAAATCTGAGGAGGAATTTTTCCAACTTTGGAAAAGATTCCATGATCTTTTGGTCAAGTGCCCGCACCATGGGCTTGACAAGGCTGATCTAGTACATTTCTTTTACAAAAAATTACCTCCAGCATATAGGAACATGATCGAGTCCATGCACAAGGGTAGGTTCATGAACCAAACCCCGGATCAAGCCTATGAATTTCTTGTTGACTTAGCCAAGAACGCCCAAAATTGGAGTAGCTATAGTGAGGAAGTAAATAGAGATGAGTTCGGGTCTAGAAAACCGGATAATTATGAAATAAAAATAGACCAAGATCTCAAAAATGTCATATCCAATCTGGTAACTGGAGTGAACAATTTAAGTAAAAAGTTTGATGCTTTCACTGTTTTCACTAGTTCGAGTTCATATAAAGAGTTAAATCCCATCATGAAAGTGGATCACGAGTCACATAGTTTATATGTCTTGTGTAACAGTCCGGAACATCTAGTGGAGTGCTTGATAAGTGCTAAATAATGCATAAATTAATATCTTATTCATAGCACTTATCATTATTTTAATTCACATATTTTGTAAATTTAACTAAAAAAAATGTGTTACCCTCATCATTGCATTTTAATAAATTAATTCGAGTTTGATTTACTTATTTACTGATTGAGTCTAATGTATGCAGGTTGAGTCAAGTTCATTAGGGATTATTCCTGGACCTAAACCACATGCACCCCGCAAATCAAGACCCTCTGATTCAGTCACTTAACTCTTTTTCCACATGATCCAATTCTCCTATTTTAATAAAATCCTTTCAATTATTTGTCTTTCAGATCTCAAAGCATACCATCGTAGTTGCACAGATCCCAAAGCTCCATCCACTTCTCACATCTTGTTCAAACTCCCAGCCCCAATATCCCAACTCACAGATCCGTTTCATTACTTTCCCACATTACAACATCTCTCCGGATAGATTCCAGCCTATCAATGGATGAGTCCACGCGTTCTTCCCAGCTTTACTTCAACCATTCCGAGCTTCACGTGAATCACAACCAGCAGTAGCCGTGGATCAACCTCCTGTGGATCAACACCTTCAACCATCCAACCTTCCTTCCACGTCTCACCCCACGTTCCCTTCATTCCGCGTCAACATCCCAGCATCCTTATCTCTTCTTCGGAATAAATCCCAGCTTCTCCCCTGATTCCCAATCGGATGAACTCCATCCATCTTCCGCAATCCAGCAGGATATCCTCCCAGCCGCATCTTAACCATTTCTTCTTCAACTCCCCTGTTTCATCCTCCCGAATCCCACTATCAACCGTATCCACCGTTCCCAAACCTCATCAACTTCTCTTCATCCCATTCAAAGTCTTCCTGATCCCCAAACTCCCAGATTGATCCCGAACAAGCCAGCAACAAAACAGAGTTTATCCTCCCCATCATTCCGCTTGCTCCTGGCTCAACAACCATCCTCCCGTGTGCGCTTCATTCGGATCCAAAGAACAAGGCCTTCCACGTATTCCAACTCCCTAGTTCCTTCTCCCTCGATTCATCTTTATCTTCCCGATTCTTCCGGCATCCCTTCATTACCGTTTAGCATCCATCATCAAAGCCCCAGCTCATCTCCTCTGTTCACGCTCCCAGCCAGCAATCTTCTTCCGGATTCCCTGCATCCCAAAACAAAATCCCATCTTCCGGTTTGATTCCAAAGATCCCCTTATCCACGATTCATCCCAACGTCCAAGAGCTCCTTCCAAATCCCCTGCAATCCGACCCGGATAAGCTTCATCTTCCCGAGCTTCACGCCGTTCAAATGCATCCTCCCCTGCTTTGAAACAGACCGTATACATCATCCCCGTGTCCAGCTGTTCAACTCCAAGCATCTCCCTGCATCCACGTCAACAATCTCCGCATAGGCCTCTTCCGGATCATGCCCAGTGTCCGCGAGAATCCAGAAGCTCGGCTCCTTCATTCCCTGGATTGACATCAATGGGATAAGCTACAACACCACAAACACCCAGCCTTCTGCAACGAATCCGCAGCCTTCAACGTCCCGTATCAAGATCCGAACCACAACAGCCCACGAATCCCTGCATGCAGCCAACGACTTCGATCCATCCTTATCTTGAAGTGAAATAGGAAAAGAAGAAAGAAGTTGCAGCCTATAAACGGCCCCAGGGTGAACAGAGGGAGATTGATTCCACCGGGGGGGGGGGGGGGGCGCTCCAATTCCTCCCTCCCCACTGGGGGGGCATTCCTCCTTCCCCACCAGGGGGGAAATCCTTCTTCCCCAACCGGGGGCTGTTCCCATCTTCTCTCAGGCGGAACCCCACAGAAACAGAGGAGGGAGAAGAGTTTGGCTATTTTGGGAATATTTCAAAGGAGAAAGAGAAGGAAGGAATGGGAGCCCGCTGCTGTGCTGCTGCTGCTGTCCACCACTCTATGAAAGGCTGATCTTTTCTCTAGGGCTGGATGCAGCCCTAACAAAGGGACACGGGTTTTATATTTTATTTTATATTCTTGGGGTTGTATGAACTTATTGTTTTCAATAGATATCTTCTTTTGAATCATATTTAATTTATGTGATTTTAAGTATGATGTTCGTACAACTGTTCTTCATGATCACTAAGTAAATATAAGATAATCCATGCTTAGGGAAGATGCGATGTGCTGCCACCTTAGATTAGGGTAGACATTTCATGCCAACTGAAGATGGATTATGCCCAAATTACTTTTGTGAATTTTTATTTAAATGCTTATTAGGCTTGTAGCCAATTTGCATGTTAATCCAAGAACGAAATAAAATATAAATAACCCTTGTTCTGATGTTAGTGGTGAATTCCTTGCCCTAGGTTCTCCCAAACTGATACCATTTTAATTGCATTTTCTTTATTAAATTCCTTAGTTTAATTTTCTTCACAAACTCTTTCTTTTAAATATTTTTTATTTTTAAGAAAACAACTATACCCCAATTCCTGTGGATCGATACCCGTAATCACTATCCTACCAGATACGTGCTATTGCGTGGTCTTTAAAGTTGACTATCAATTTTTGGCGCCGTTGCCGGAGATTGGTAGCATAGTTGTTTTTCTTTTTATTTAAAAAATTTTCAAAAAAAAAATCAAAAAATAAAAAAAATAAAATAAAAATATTTTCTATTTTTTTGTTACTTTCCTTATCTCCTTCTTCTCTCTTACTAATTTTTGATTTTGGTATTATTTAATCAGGAATCAAAGAAGACATCTGGGATGATCAAAAAGAAAATTGCTGGAAAAGAAATGCTGTAGAGGTTTGCCTAAAAAAAAATTAAAAAAAAATGCTGGAAAAATTTCTCTTGGTAACATCTGAACCTTTCTTATTTAAATTTCCTTGTGTGGTGATTGTCTGATTTTAAATTCAGCAAAAGTGTGAATGCATGCTTGATACACATACACCAATTAATCTGCACATAGTAAGGGCAATCACCCCAACAAGATAAGAACTGGATTTCATCACCAGATTCTTGCCCAAATTAGGTGAATCAATTCTCACATAGCCATCATTTTAAATTAAAATCAATTAGACGTTGGCCCCTAGGGACATTCAAGCTCAATAGGACGAAGATCACCGAAAGTTGCACCTTCGCTCTGTGGCTCAGTTGATGTCTAGGCAAGCTTTGTCCCAAGGGAGACAGTTCATCTGTTCGAGGCAAGTGGTTTTTAAGTGGGACCTTTGCGAACGCATCGTGACCCCCCCACTTACCTGGGAGCTTACCTGGTCAACTAAGTTCATTAGACCAGATTGGAGGCTTAGGTGCCCTCTTCAAACCAGTTAAGAGCTGTCTAGTGATTTTAGGGCAAATACAAGGAGTTGATGTATTTTTCTTTTAGTGCATGCTTGACTGTACGTGACTGATCTGAAAAGTATTGGTGCATGCTAGGGTGTCGTTCTAGATCTCCTGAACTATTACCTTTTGACCCTGAAATAGAACGGACCCTTAGGAATATTCGAGCTGAGATCAGAACATTAGAATCAACTATACCCGGTATGATTTGATAAGGATGCACTGCGTCTGGCTGAAGACGTTAAACTTAGCGCTTGTTGGGAGGCAACCCAATTCTCGTAGGTTATTTTTGCATATTTTCTTGTCGTATTTTTTTCAGGTGTCCTCATATTACTGATGCAACTACGGTAAAATGCTTCTATCCTCCATTTGCATCATATTTTCGTCCAAACTAAAATAAAAAAATAAATAAAAAATAAATAAAAAAATAAAAATAATAATATAATATTAAAAAAAAATATTGAGGACAATGTCTGATCTAGGTTGGGGGGTATAGGATTCTAATTTTTGAAGGAATTTTTCGCATTTTCACATTTTTAAGTGAATTTCAAAAAAAAAAGTGAATTTCAAAAAAAAAAACCCTAATTTCTATGCTTTAGTGCTGAAATGATAAACATACAAAGTATATAAAATCTAAAAAGCCCAATAACTAGTCAGGAGTAAGTCAATTTGAGTTCTTTTTATTAAAAATTCTTTTAGCGAGTTGTAAGATAATTTTTACTTTGGAATTTCACAACACACATGGTCTGCACTTCTAAGGATTAGGTTCAACATTATGTTACTAAGTCTAGTAGCAACCTTGAGTCCTGATGAATCATTCCTATCTAATTCACTATTATCCCGTATTTATTGTTAAAAAAAAAAGTAAATTTAGTCATGTACATCGAAAAGGGCTACCTATTGTCAAAGGTCAGCGGGCTTGCAATGATGAATCCGAGCATAGGTCCGTAGGGGAGTCTTGATGCCTAACACCTTATGCCATCTGGTGTGGGAGTGTTGACTGAATGCTCGTTACATGGAGGAATCATTACAAGAGTAAAAGTGCGTAATAAATATAAAATAAAAAAATAATAAAAAAATAATAAAAAATAAAAATAAAAATAATAAATAAAAAAAGAAGAGAAAAAGAGAAAATAATATTGACCTTGAAAAAGACGATAGTGTGAAAGCCGTCGTTGTAAAAATTCGAGTAAACTGGAATATTACAGATAAAGCCCATAAGGTATTAAAGTAAACATCCACAACTCTCGAAATCCTGCAAGATAGGATGATTTTGAATCAGTGATTAGGTCTTATCTGACCAATTCTTGGAAACTACTAGCTTTAGCAGTATTTTGGAGAATCTAAAGCCTTAGCTTGTGTATGGTCCAGATATCACCGAGCACCCAAGTATAAATTAGCCTTACAACTCTCTAACGGAGAACTTAATAACTTCAACTTAAGTTGCATACTGACCTAGGATTTGGGCTGACTTAGTAATTAAAACTTTGTGTGCTTTTGAAATTCTTGGCACTTATGCATTTGAAATTAGATTTTATAAATTAATAAAATAAATTCTTTCGACTACAGTTTGTGGGTATCTGAGCCGGAAACCCTCACGAGACAAAACTCGTCCACTAGGGCCACCTAGGGGTTTAAAGCCTTGTTGCATACGGTAAATGCAATCGCGATTCCTGCGAAAGTGAGTTAGTTTTTTATTTTATTTTGCTTGAGGACTAGCAAAATGTAGGTTGGGGAGTGTGATAAGTGCTAAATAATACATAAATTAATATCTTATTCATAGCACTTATCATTATTTTAATTCACATATTTTATAAATTTAACTAAAAAAAATGTGTTACCCTCATCATTGCATTTTAATAAATTAATTCGAGTTTGATTTACTTATTTACTGATTGAGTCTAATGTATGCAGGTTGAGTCAAGTTCATTAGGGATTATTCCTGGACCTAAACCACATGCACCCCGCAAATCAAGACCCTCTGATTCAGTCACTTAACTCTTTTTCCACATGATCCAATTCTCCTATTTTAATAAAATCCTTTCAATTATTTGTCTTTCAGATCTCAAAGCATACCATCGTAGTTGCACAGATCCCAAAGCTCCATCCACTTCTCACATCTTGTTCAAACTCCCAGCCCCAATATCCCAACTCACAGATCCGTTTCATTACTTTCCCACATTACAACATCTCTCCGGATAGATTCCAGCCTATCAATGGATGAGTCCACGCGTTCTTCCCAGCTTTACTTCAACCATTCCGAGCTTCACGTGAATCACAACCAGCAGTAGCCGTGGATCAACCTCCTGTGGATCAACACCTTCAACCATCCAACCTTCCTTCCACGTCTCACCCCACGTTCCCTTCATTCCGCGTCAACATCCCAGCATCCTTATCTCTTCTTCGGAATAAATCCCAGCTTCTCCCTTGATTCCCAATCGGATGAACTCCATCCATCTTCCGCAATCCAGCAGGATATCCTCCCAGCCGCATCTTAACCATTTCTTCTTCAACTCCCCTGTTTCATCCTCCCGAATCCCACTATCAACCGTATCCACCGTTCCCAAACCTCATCAACTTCTCTTCATCCCATTCAAAGTCTTCCTGATCCCCAAACTCCCAGATTGATCCCAAACAAGCCAGCAACAAAACAGAGTTTATCCTCCCCATCATTCCGCTTGCTCCTGGCTCAACAACCATCCTCTCGCGTGCGCTTCATTCGGATCCAAAGAACAGGGCCTTCCACGTATTCCAACTCCCTAGTTCCTTCTCCCTCGATTCATCTTTATCTTCCCGATTCTTCCGGCATCCCTTCATTACCGTTTAGCATCCATCATCAAAGCCCCAGCTCATCTCCTCTATTCACGCTCCCAGCCAGCAATCTTCTTTCGGATTCCCTGCATCCCAAAACAAAATCCCATCTTCCGGTTTGATTCCAAAGATCCCCTTATCCACGATTCATCCCAACGTCCAAGAGCTCCTTCCAAATCCCCTGCATTCCGACCCGGATAAGCTTCATCTTCCCGAGCTTCACGCCGTTCAAATGCATCCTCCCCTGCTTTGAAACAGACCGTATACATCATCCCCGTGTCCAGCTGTTCAACTCCAAGCATCTCCCTGCATCCACGTCAACAATCTCCGCATAGGCCTCTTCCGGATCATGCCCAGTGTCCGCGAGAATCCAGAAGCTCGGCTCCTTCATTCCCTGGATTGACATCAACGGGATAAGCTACAACACCACAAACACCCAGCCTTCTGCAACGAATCCGCAGCCTTCAACGTCCCGTATCAAGATCCGAACCACAACAGCCCACGAATCCCTGCATGCAGCCAACGACTTCGATCCATCCTTATCTTGAAGTGAAATAGGAAAAGAAGAAAGAAGTTGCAGCCTATAAAAGGCCCCAGGGTGAATAGAGGAGGATTGATTCCACCGGGGGGGGCCGCTCCAATTCCTCCCTCCCCACTGGGGGGGCATTCCTCCTTCCCCACTAGGGGGGAAATCCTTCTTCCCCAACCGGGGGCTGTTCCCATCTTCTCTCAGGCGGAACCCCACAGAAACAGAGGAGGGAGAAGAGTTTGGCTATTTTGGGAATATTTCAAAGGAGAAAGAGAAGGAAGGAATGGGAGCCCGTTGCTGTGCTGCTGCTGCCGTCCACCACTCTATGAAAGGCTGATCTTTTCTCTAGGGCTGGATGCAGCCCTAACAAAGGGACACGGGTTTTATATTTTATTTTATATTCTTGGGGTTGTATGAACTTATTGTTTTCAATAGATATCTTCTTTTGAATCATATTTAATTTCTGTAATTTTAAGTATGATGTTCGTACAACTGTTCTTCATGATCACTAAGTAAATATAAGATAATCCATGCTTAGGGAAGATGCGATGTGCTGCCACCTTAGATTAGGGTTGACATTTCATGCCAACTGAAGATGGATTATGCCCAAATTACTTTTGTGAATTTTTATTTAAATGCTTATTAGGCTTGTAGCCAATTTGCATGTTAATCCAAGAACGAAATAAAATATAAATAACCCTTGTTCTGATGTTAGTGATGAATTCCTTGCCCTAGGTTCTTCCAAACTGATACCATTTTAATTGCATTTTCTTTATTAAATCCTTAGTTTAATTTTCTTCACAAACTCTTCCTTTTAAATATTTTTTATTTTTAAGAAAACAACTATACCCCAATTCCTGTGGATCGATACCCGTAATCACTATCCTACCAGATACGTGCTATTGCATGGTCTTTAAAGTTGACTATCAGTGCTGCCCTAATCTGCCCACCATAAAGGCCGAGCAAGCAAATGCTCTAAATTCATATAGTGCCTTCAAGAAGCCCACTCCCAACTCGTTCAGCCTAGTTTACCACCCTGATAATAGGTTCCATCCAAATTTCTCATATAAGCAAAATGAACCTATTCAACATCAAGGTAGTCTACCAGGTTTTCAGAGCAACTTCCCCAGGATAGGTCCATCACAAATGAACCAACCTTTGGTTTCAGCTGTACCTTCTTATAATGCCCCTATCCCACAGCAACCTTCACTATTAGAAACTATGATGGCTAATATGATGAAACAACAATAAGATTTTATCAAGCAACAACAACGGACCAATACAGCCCAAGCCCAGACTAACCAATTCCATACGCAAGCAATTGCAAAACTTGAGGTTAGTCTAAGCCAAATAGCAAACTCTCTAAGGGATAGGAAGAAAAGTGAACTACCTAGTCAACCAGTGCCTAACCCTAGTAGACAACAAAATCAAGGTCAGAGAGGTTAGTATCAAATCGATTCTAATGGAAATCCTACCTATGAAGTCCAGGCAATTACCACTTTAAGGTCTGGCAAGCAAGTGGACAATAAAGTCCAACTTTCTGAACACATAAAAGAAAATAAGAATGAATTAAATAAGAACCCTATTCAAAAGAGGGGTCAAGAACAGGACAAAAAGGAAGAACCCATAGAAACATACAAACCTAAGGTTCCCTATCCCAGTAGACTTCAGGACTCCAAAAAACAATCTAACTTTGATGAACTAATGGAAGTCTTTAAAACTGTTCAAATAAATATACCTTTTCTCGATGCCATAAGACAAATTCCCTCCTGATAAGAGTACAAAAGTGCAATCGTCATACCATCTTAATTAGTATTATAGCTAATCATTAATAATAAAATTAACTAATTAACATTGTATTTGTGCTTCAGTGCAAGTAATCCAAGAAACCAATTAACATTGAGTTTGAGCCCAATGCCCGGCAGCCCGAGCTCAAGTCAAGCCAGCATCTTCACGTGATGGAGCTCAGCACCACGATGCAATCGGATCTCTTCCGTCATCAATGGTCTTCAGCCTTCAATCCCAACATGCTCCCAGAATTTTCCAGCGTCCGAGCCGCATCAAAATTCTAACTTCCTTCCCCATCGAGTGAGCCCAAGCATTCAAGTCCAGTCGGTCCATGCGATCACGGGAGACCCCAGCCCATTCCAAGCTTGACGCGATGAAGCCATCCACAGCGCCTCTTCACCCGTCCGTCTCTTCCGCTCGTCCTAGTTTTATTCCATATCAGCCCATCTTCCCCACAGCGCATCCAGCTTCCACGCCATCAATGCGATCGATGCAGCATCCCAGATTTCCTTCGATCCCAGTTAGGGGTGGCAAAATATGACCCGACCCGCCAACCCGACCCGTGTTCGACCCGCCATAAACAGGTTTGGGTTTAGCCTAAACAGGTTCAGGTCATAAACAGGTCGACTCATTTAACCTGTTTATTAATTAGGTCGGATAGGTTAAACAGGTCTAAATAGGTTAAACAGGTCTAAACAGGTTAAACTGCTCTAAATAGGTCTAAACAGGTCAGGTTGGGCAGGTTAAACAGGTCTAAAGAGGTTAAACGGATCAGGTTGGGCAAACAGGTTAAACAGGTCGGGTCGGGTTGGGTAAACAGGTTACCGGTTTATTAAACAAGTTAAACGGATCGGATCAGATTACCTATTTAATAAACAGGTCAGGTTCAGGCTGTAATTTCTGACCCATTTAATAAACAGGTCGGGTTCAGGTTTATGATTTTCTGACCCGACCTGCATGTGACCCGACCTGCATGTGTCCTGACCTGTTTATGATCCGACCCGATCCGATTGCCACCCCTAATCCCAGGCGCCCGTTCGAATGCAGCCCAGCACTCCATCCGCCCGTGAAGCATCCCCAGCCTCCCACGCCCGATTGCAACACCCTCTTCCAGATTCCCAACATCAACCCATTCGCAATGTCCCAGCTCTTCCGTGACCCAAGCACCGCGTCCGTGATCGGCTCCTCCCGGCGATCCCACGGCATCCTCCCGTCGATCCCGCGGCATCAACCTCCATCCCGTGATCCCAGCAACGCATGATCTCCGTCCGTTGCAGCCTTTGCATCCGAACATCTCGCATCCGCACCGGATCTCTTCCACGGATCATCGCCTCCTCCCATCTCCTCTTCTTCCGGCCACAGCAGCAGATTACCGGAGCTGATCCAGCCGCAATCCGTGATCCATCCCAGCATCAGCGCCCCTGCATCGCGTCCCTTCCCAGATCTTCCATCCGTGAAGGAAGCCCCAGCGATTCCGTGATCCCAGCCTCCACCGCGTCCGCCCTCTCCTTCCTCCAATAATCCAGCCATCCACATGCTTGCTGGGGATCTATATAAGGGAGCCATTGGCGAGGGGGAGAGGGGATCTCGGTTTGGGATCGGGGGCCAAAGAACAAAGGAGAGAGGGGTGCTTGGTTGGGCCAAAGGAGGAAAAAGGAGGTGGAGCTCCGTTTCAAAAAGAAAACTGGGGAACCTCTATTTTCGGAGAAGAAAGGAATAAAGAAAAAAAAAGAGTATTTTATTTTGGGAGTTCCATCGAGGGGAGCCATGCTCTATTTTCCTTTCTTATTTTTTTGTTATTTGCAGAAGAAAAGAGGAGAGAGTTTCTTGTTATTTCTTGCTTTCTTTGCAGAAGAAAAGAAGCATTAGGCTTCCAATCTTCCTTTTTATTTTTGTAATTAGTTTTCTTTTCATGAAATCAAGCAATTTTCTTTCATGCAATCCATGTTCTAGGTTCAGTTTAATTTCCGCTTTTTATGCAATCTTTTAATTTTCTTTTATGCAATTTATGTTCCAAGTTTCAATCTTCTTAGCTTTCATCCATTTTAATTTATGCCAAGCTCTTCTTTGAATAGTTAAATATATAAATGCTTTTCGAATCTAAGTTTCTGTCTTTTAGTTAATTTCAATTAGAAAATATTCTCTGGTAGACCAGAGAGAATTATTTAACATCCTCAAAGTAATGTTTTTTTCTTCTATCATTCAAAAATCGATTTTGAATCCAAATGAACGTTTTAATTTTTATGCAACTCCAATCGCCTTCCTGTGGATCGACCTCTTACGACCACTATTCTTCGAGTAGAACAGGTAAGAGTAAAATTAATTTAAACTTTGTTTATCGGTTCTAACAACGATCTGTTTAGCATATTTTTAGTTAAACAGAAATCGGACAACAAAATTTTGGCGCCGTTGCCCGGGAAGCAAATCGAGAAGTAAGAACGATCACGAAGATCAAATCGAATTTTGGATGCCCGGAGTGAACGCACTCCGGTAGTAAGTTTTTTTTTTAATTAATTTCCCTTGTTTTGATTATTTTCAGTTAATAATTTCATAGTTATTAAATTCTAAAATTTGAAATTTGGAATTTAAAATTTTAAAAAAAAAAGTGAAAAAAATTTTAAAAAAAATTAAAAATTGAAAAAATTTCCAAAATTCTAAAATTTAAAAATTTAAATTCAAAATTTGAATTCTGAAATTCAAAATTTGAAATTAAAAAAAAGTTAAAAAAATTAATTAAATTAAAAAAATTTAAAAAATTTTTTTGCTAGTAGTTGATAGGGTGCAATCCTCCGAAGTTATCATACCTCTATTGGGGCTCCTCACGGAGTTATCTTCAGAGCTTATTCAACGGACATTCGGAGATTGACTGACGCATAAGGATTAGTTTTAGTTTACATTCAAGTTATTCATATATAAAAATTTAAATAAAAAATATAAAATTAAAAAAAAAAAATAAATATAAAAAAATTTGCTTGCTCATTTAATCAGTACAACCTAATGACATTGCATAAACTTTAAAAAAAAATCATTGATTATTTGCTGCATTTAGTATTAAGCATTTGTATAAAATAATTTAAGGGCAAAACCCATTAAAAAGATAAAGTCGGGAAGTCATTACCCATCCATAGCCCAAAAATCACCACCTTGCATACATATCCTAAGCCAAATTAAATTAAAATCAATTAGACGTTGGCCTTAGGATTTTCGAGCTCAATTAGGCTCTTGGAAAGAAGCGACTGAAAGCCACTCCAGTGAGAATTTAGTAATTAGTGATGTCTAAGAAAGTTTTACAACAGTGAGAACTGTTACGGGTATTGTGGTATCGGTGTATCCCTTCTGGCACCACCACACTCTCCGAGCTTTTCTGGTCACTGGTTACTGGATCGCTTAACTGGTAAGCCCAAGCTTAATCTGAAAGAGAGATTAGGAGCTGTCTAATCTAGGAGAGAATTTCAGAAACTTTTTAACCTGATAAATCTCTATGCAACTAGATTAAAAGCTACTAAACCTTCTTTAATCTCAAGATTAAAGAGCCAATCCATTGTGTGGTGTTGATTATGGTCATCTTGGTCTAGCCCTTCCTCTTCTCTTTTAGGATTTTGTTTAGGAGTCGAGTCTAATTAGTTGTGGATAATGTATGCATGGTAGAAAATCATTAAGGGGTAATTTAACACCATTTAACCCAGAGGTTGAAAAAAATTATCGTAACATCCGACGAATTATTGATCAACCACCAATCTCTACAATGGGTGATCATATTAGAACCCTGAATGAATTATTCGCTCCTGTATCCGCTAGTCCACCTACTTGCATAGTACTACCAATTAATAATGCAGCCCAATTCGAGATTCAGGCTGCAATAATAAACATGTTACCCAAATTTTATGGATTTGAGAGTGAACAACCGTATATTCATCTAAACAAATTTTTGACAATCTGTCAAACGTTTAGAAATCAAAACTTAGATGAAGAGGGTATTAAATTAAGGTTGTTTCCCATGACTTTAGAGGATCGTGCTGCTGCATGGCTGTATTCTCTTGCTTCAAACCATCACATCATGGGAACAACTATCTAGGAAGTTCATGGCTAAGTTCTATCCCATGGTAAAGACTGAAAAAATTAAGGATGCCATCAGAACCTTTAGAGAAAAATCTGAGGAAGAATTTTTCCAACTTTGGGAAAGATTCCATGATCTGTTGGTCAAATGCCCACACCATGGGCTTGATAAGGCTGATCTGGTTCACTTCTTTTATAAAGGACTACCTCCGGCACATAGAAACATGATCGAGTCCATGCACAAGGGTAGGTTCATGAACCAAACTCCGGATCAAGCCTATGAATTTCTTTTTGACTTAGCTGAGAACGCCCAAAATTGGAGTAGCTATGGTGAGGAAGTAAATAGAGATGAGTTCGGATCTAGAAAATCAGGTAATTATGAAATAAAAGCAGACCTAGATCTCAAAAATGTCATGTCCAATCTGGTGACTGGAATGAACAACTTAAGTAAAAAGTTTGATGCTTTCACTATTTTCACTAGCCGAGTTCATATAAAGAGTTAAATCCCATCATGAAAGTGGATCACGAGTCACATAGTTTATGTGTCTTGTGTAACAGTCCGGAACATCTAGTAAAGTGCTGCCCTAATCTGCCCACCATAAAGGCCGAGCAAGCAAATGCTCTAAATTCATATAGTGCCTTCAAGAAGCCCACTCCCAATTCATTCAGCCCAGTCTACCATCCTGATAATACTACCATCCTGATAATAGGTTCCACCCGAACTTCTCATACAGGCAGACTGAACCTATTCAGCATCAGGGTGGTCCACCAGGTGTTCAGAAAATTTTTTTCAGGATAGGTCCACCATAGATGAACCAATCATTAGCTCCACCTATCCCTCCTTATAGTGCCCCTATCCCTCAATAGTCACATCGTTGGAAGCCATGATGGCTAACATGATGAAGCAGCAACAAGACTTCATCCAACAGCAACAACAGACGAACATGGCTCAAACCCAGACTAACCAATTCCATGCGCAAGCGATTGCAAAACTTGAGGTTAGTCTGAGCCAAATAGCTAACTCTCTAGGGGATAGGAAGAGAAGTGAATTACCCAGTCAGCCAGTGCCTAACCATAGTAGGCAACAAAATCAAGGTCAGTATCAAATCGATTATAATAGAAATCCGACATATGAAGTCCAGGCAATTACCACTTTAAGGTCTGGCAAGCAAGTGGACAATAAAGTCCAACTTTCTGAACGCATAAAAGAAAATAAGAATGATCTAATAAGAAACCTATTCAAAAGGGGGGTCAAGAACAGGACTGATGACCCAAAGATTGATTCATAGATTGATTTTGATGATCACAAAACCTTGAAGTATAGATACTAATGTTTATGTTGCAAGGAAAAAGATATTTATTTTGCAAGGAACATAGCAAGTTGGGAGAACACAAGAAGGCCTCCAAAGCTCTCAAGTTGGAAGAAAGCTACAATTTATTGGCCCAAGCTTAAAGTTCAAAGGATTCAAATTGGAGGAGTAAAATCAAAAGAAAAATTCAAAAAAACAGTCTTCGAGTCGACTCCAGTGGAATTCGAGTCGACTCCGGAGAAGTATGAGTCGACTCCGGGGAAGTATGAGTCGACTCCTAGGAGTCACAGGCAGAAAAGTCAGAGAGCAGTTTTCGGGTCTGAGATTCGAGTCGACTCCAGTGGAACGCGAGTCGACTCCGATGGTTGGTAGGTCGACTCCAAAGAAAGCAAGAGTCGACTCTCAGCGGAACACAAGGAAAAAGTCAGAAAGCATTTTTTGGACTCTGAGATTCGAGTCGACTCCCGCATTGCACGAGTCGACTCCGAGACTCCGCGACCATCAACAGACAGAAAACCAAGTAGCCTCTGAGATTCGAGTCGACTCCCAGACAGCTCGAGTCGACTCCAGGGCAGCGCTACACCAAGATGGCAGAAGGCTGTGTTTCGCAAACTGAGAGCCGAGTCGACTCCAAGAAAGTTCGAGTCGACTCCAAGACTGGACGAGCCAAAAGACAGAGGATCGGGAGTTCGGGCTCTGAGATTCGAGTCGACTCCCAGGACAGTCGAGTCGACTCGAGAGGACAAAATTCAAAATTGGATCCACGGACTTCAGTGGATGAGCCGACTCCGAAATTGCCAGGTCAGTTCCAGAAGTTGGCGAGTCGACTCCAGGTTAAGCCGAGTCGACTCCCAGTCAAGGCATGCACTTTAATTCAAATTTGGAATAGTGGCCGAGTCGTCTCCAGTAAAGCACGAGCCGACTCCTGCAACAGGCGAGTCGACTCCTGATCGCGCGAGTCGACTCCGATCCCAACGGTAATATTGTCAGGAAGTGCAGACTGTGTCCAACGGCTCTATTTTTGTCTCTAACGGCTATATTCTTGTTTCCACGCCATCTAAAGCTATAAAAACAAGAAGAGAGCTAGGGGAGAAATGATGGAAGTGGGAGAGATCATTTAGGAAAGAGATTCCAAAGAGATTACAAGGGAAATCTCCCATAAGCACAAAAGGGCCATTCAAAGTGAAATAGAGAGAAGAAGAGCATCCAAGAGAATCCCAAAGCTTCCTCTCCATCCGTGTGCTGCCTCAGTGATCCTCTACCTCGTGCCAAATCAGAAGAGGGTCAAGTAAAGAAGAAGCCGAGCTCCTCCATCTTCAAAACTCGTTTGAGGGCTTCTCTTTACTCTATTTGTTTATATTGTCATATCTGCTTGTTTAAGAAGCTTTGATTTGTCTTTATTCTTTGTTTTAATATTTTGTAACTTGATTCAATCAAGGGATTGAATCAAGGGGTTAAAGGTTTGTTGGTGAGCCAAAGGGAAAACCAACGGTGTAAGGTTTGTTGGTGAGCCAAAGGGAAAACCAACGGGATTAAGGTTTGTTGGTGAGCCAAAGGGAAAACCAACGGGGTTTAGGTTTGTTGGTGAGCCGAGGGTAAAACCAACGTGTAAGGGTTTGATTGTGAGCCCGGAAAAATAATCGGGGTTGGTTCTAGTCGGTGAGCCTGGGAAAACCGACCGAGTTCGTTGTGTGCTCGTAAAAACAACAAGTTGGGTTGTGAGCTTGTAAAACAACCGGCTGTAATCGGTAGGATTATAGTGAAATTCCCAAGAGGTCTTGGGGAGTGGATGTAGATGCTGGGGTGCACCGAACCACTATATGTCCTGTGTGTTTGTAATGCCTCTAGTTATTGTTTAACTAACACACTTACTTACTTAGATAAATTGCTTGCTTAATTCTTATCCGCACATCCTTTAGTTGCAAGCATATTTAATCAAGTCGAAGTCTATACATCAAACCCTTGCTAAGTTTAACTTTCACTGTGCATCTATACAACTTAGCATAGTTAATCAAAAAGTTTTAGAAGTAGCATAAAAATTTTGAAAGACCCAATTCACCCCCCCTCTTGGCTTGTATCTACTGGGCAACAAGTGGTATCAGAGCAGGTGCTCAAATATTATTTGTAGTCTTAACCGACTAGAGCCAAAGATCATGACAACTCAAATAGATAGTTTTCTAGGAGAAGGACAATCAATTGATACACCACCACTATTTAATGGCATAAACTATATACATTGGAAAATACGCATGCGCATCTTTATTTAATCACAAAACTATTATTTATGGAAAATCATAATAAATGATCTTCACACACTCTCTCAAACTTTTAATGAAAAGGATTTAGCACAATTGAATGCTGATGCCATGAACCTTTTATATTGTGCATTAGATAGGAATGAGTTTAATTGCATATCTTCTTGCATGACTGCTAAAGAAATATGGAATATGCTTGAAGACAAATATGAATGCACTAACAAATCTGAAACATCATGTGTAGAAGGAGAGCAGTATCATATTGAAAATCCATGCTTGGTGGCACAAGAGGTACATGCTGAAACTGAAAGCAATTTTACATTTGATGAACTCCATGATGCCTTTTCTGATTTGTATTTAGAATATAAGAAACTTATTTGTAAGAACAAAAACTTGAAGATTGAAAATCAAATTCTAATAGATGAAAAACTGAAACTAACCAGTAAAACTGAAATCTTAATTAAAGAAAATCAAGAACTAAATCAAAGAGATCAACTTCTCACTGAAAGTCATGATAAACTTAAGAAAAACAATGAGTTACTTTCAGAAGATAACAGAAGATTAACTAAAGAAGTTGACAGATTAAAACCTGTTGTTGAAAGATTTACCCTCAGCTCTGAAAAATTGAACCTAATGATAAATAATCAAGGAGCTGAATTTGATAAAGTTACATTAGGATATCAACCTTGGTACACCCAAAAACCTTTTAAGAATATGTTTGTTAAAACAGTTTTTAATTACTCTAAAACAGATTCTTATAAACAAAAGCTAAGTAAAATCTCTTCTGTTGTTCCTAAATCTATACATTACAAATTTGATGAACCAAAAAGGGAGAAACAGAAAATTAAAAGTTTTCCTACTACTCATGTTCGATCTAAGTTTGTTAAATTCAACAAGAGGATACAGAAATACATCCCTTGTAATCCTAAAATCTGTAAATTCATGGACAAAATAGCTATTAAGAGAATATGGGTTCCAAAAGGAACAATTATAGCTAACCTACAAGGACCCAAAAGAGCTTGGGTTCCTAAGTTGAAAATATGATTATTCTTTCAGCAAGCATGTCTAGCTATCCAAGGTTCTAATGAAAGATGTTATCTAAACAATGGGTGCTCTAGACATGTGTTAAAGAATTGAATTTAAAATGTAATTAAAAAGAATGATTTAAATGAAAGAAAGGATGAAATAAGTAATTCTTACATCTTCTCGTATTGAAATTACTTTATTAGTTGATTAAAACATAACTTGAAAGTATTAATCATTTTTGTGATATAAGTGATATTTGTCTTTTTGGGTATGAAAAGAAAATATATTCAAATCACTTCATTTTTTTTGTATGCTCCACTCACTATTGGATAAGTTGCTAAATGATTAATTAATTCATTAAAAATAACTCTATGAACCCTCTATATGCTTGATTAAGAATTTTTATCCATGGCATTATTTTTATTGATCATCAATATGATAATGTGTACTTGGTATGCTTTTGAATATATGCACTATGAATACCAAGATTAAAGAAACCATCCTTGGCACATAGAATCAACTCATGCTAGTATGTACTTAATCTCAAAAGACCTTGCCATAGGCTTGCTTAGATTATCTACTTAAAGGTCAAAGTTTTGCTATGCATGCTAACTAAGGAAACAAACAAAAATCATTTCTAAATCTAAAGATGTTGTTTCCATCTCTAAGTCTTCAAAAGCTTACATTGGACTTGTTCTTGGAGAATAAAACTGAAGTATTTTTCTGTATTTACTAAATCTTGTAGAAGCGTTTCAAATGAAAAAGGTTTCCAAACTGTGAAGATCATGGCACAGTGTTGAAAACCAAAATTCAGATTAAAGTTATACAGAAAATAGTATTAAATTCAATTATTTCAGCTCCATGGACATCATAAGTAAAAAGGGGTTAATAGAATTCTTGAAGAAATGAAAAAGACAATTATGTATGATAGTCATCTACTTAAATAATTTTTAAAAGACTATCATCACTGCTTGTCATACATATGATTTCTATTAGATCTATTTCTGATGAAAATTTTGATCTTCTGAAAAAATGAAAAATGAACCATTGCATATCTTTCATATTTTTCAGTCGTACATGTTATGCTTGATATGCTCTTATGAAAATAATGCCAAATCTGATAGAGATATGTCTATCCTTGGATATCATTCATCAAGCAATGCATATAGAGTATTCAATGAAAAGTTTTTAGTTGCAAAAATATCAAGGTATTTTATTCTTTATGAGACTAATGATTTATTATCAAGATACTAAAATTAAATTATGTATGTATATGGTTAATCTTTTACATATAACAATCTGAAAAACTTGTTAATAATTAGAACCAACTTGGATTTTTCAGATATGCTCTTAATGAAGAAAAAGTGATGACTGTTAAAAGACTAAATCAAGAAAAAATGAAATAGATCTTGATAAGTTTCTTGCATAATTAAAAGTAAAAATCACCATTATCATTTGTTTGCTAAATGAGCTTTATTCTCTATCAAATGAATGTGTAGAATGCACTCCTATGTGGTTATTTCATTAAAAGGTAGATCTATGTTAAATAACCACCATATTTGAAAACACTCATTACAAATATGATAAAGCAATATATGGTTTGATACAAGCATCAAGAGCATGATATAAAAGCTTAAATAACCTTTTTGATAGAAGGTAATAGTGATAATTCTTTGCATCAAAAAATGTGTGACACCTCATGTTGCTGGTGGTCCAAACCGAGAACAATTGACACAGCGGTGTGAACGGAGTTCCGTCTGAGTTGTCTTGGTTGGTGTTGGTTACGCTCCACCTTCCACCGGGAAACCTGCGAGCAAGCCTCGCACCACCACTGGGGTAGTGGGGGCCCTCCGACGATCAAGTCAGAGGAGATTGGAGGAGAAGGAGAGATAATAATCGCAAGCAAGAGAGTGCTCTGGAAGATATTGCTTACCCCCCCTTCTCCCCCCAGCCGCATATATACCTGGCTGGGGGGTCTCTGAGGGGGGTTTGTCATCGTGGGCGCGACGGAGTGGCCACTGACATGGCCGTTACAGGGCGTCGTGGAGCAGCGCTGGGTACGGCCATGACAGGGCATAGTGGAGTTCCGCTTTGTACGGCTGATACAGGAGATCGTGGAACAGCATCGGATACAGCCGTTGCAGGGAGTAGTGGAGCAGGAGGCCTCGGCGTGCCTCTGGGAAGCAGCCTGTCGTTATCAAGAGATCTCCGACTCGGGGTCGGAGTGCTGGATCAGGGGGCAGCCGATCCGGGGTCGGGCTGCGGTGCTGAGGATATCCGACTTGGGGTCGGATTGCTAGATTAAGGGGCAGCCGACTCGGGGTCGGGCTGCGAAGCCGAAGATGTCCGACTCGGGGCCGGACTGCTGGATCGAAGGGCAGCCGACTCGAGGTCGGGCTGTGGAGCCGAAGATGTCCGACTCGGGGTCGGATTGCTGGATCAAAGGACAGCCGTAGTCTTCATGGGCGCGCGTGCCGGTCACGTGGAGCATGGCGGCTTAGTTCCCCCGTAACAGTAGCCCCCCACTTCCGAGCCTGGAACCAGAAGGGGAACGGGTGAAGGGAGTGATGCTTCGAGATTGCCGCCATCCCTCGGAGAGGCGCGCGCGCTTCGAGCTCCCCGCCTTCTTTATGGCGTATGGCGGTTGTTGCTGACCTGGCAGTCTGAGGATTTCGGCGGACATCCTTCCTTAATGGTGTCGATTTGCCTTTGGGGCGCGAGCGACCCTTCGGCGGCCAGGCGTCCTCTGGCGTCATCGAGGCATCACCCGCCTTTCCGCCTATTTAACCGGGGGCCCTCCCCCGTCCGTCTTCCTCTTTACAGACATTTTCGAGTTTCCCCTTTGCGCTGCCGTTGTTGCCGTCGGACTGTTCGCTTGCTTCTCCTTTGACGCTCTCGGAGCCGTTCTTCCTTCTCTTCCGGTGAGTTACCCCATTCTTCTACTTAGGGCTCTTCGTACTTTCTCCTTTTGTACTAGTGTACCCCAGTCGTCCCGGTCTTTCCCCCCTTCTTGTCCCCGTCCTGACCGTAGGTTTATTGGCCATTAGGAATGGGCGAAGTGAGAGCAGACCACATTAAGTCGGAGCTGGTCGCCGAGGACTTAGACAAACTCGTGGCTCGGTACCACCTTCCCGAGGCCTGCAACGTTACGCTCCCGGGGCCTGAGGAGAGGATGTCCCATCCTCCTCCAGGGAAGATCGCCATCAATGAGGGCATTCTCCAGGCCGGGTTCCGCTTTCCCCCTTCGGACTTAGTCGTGCAGGTACTCCGGGGTTTAAGAGTTGCGCCGACGCAACTGGTGCCGAACTCGTGGCGTGCCCTGACGGTCTTCCAGGTTCTCTGCCGCATGCACGAGATTCCCGCCACTCTGAATGTTTTTTGGGAGTTCTACAGCCTGAGTGGCCACCCCCAGGACAAAGGGTGGTGGTGCTTTGCGGCGCGGCGAGGGTGCGGCCTCGTCAAAGAGGCTCCTTCCTCCATTCACGGCTGGAAGGAGCGTTTCTTCTTCATCGATGTAGATCCCTCTTGGGAAATCAGGGCGACCTGGGAGACGCCGATGAAGTCCCCGATCGGCCTATCGAGACTGTCGAGGGAGGAATCCGATGGCTTGGCCGCCTTGAAGGGGTTGGTTGCCGAGGGCCAGCTCCCCCCGGTGGCCCGCCTTATTTCCGAGGATACCTTGGTGAATGTCGGTCTGAGCTCGGTCCCCACCGACCGTGAGCCCGCCACCATTTCTTTTTTGACTCTTTTCTCCTCTTTCATCTCGTTCTTTCCTTCGGTTTCTCAGCCCTCGACCATCTCGTTCTTGTTGCAGAGATTGACGACGTCATGCGGTCGGACAAGGAACCGGCTGTTGGTAGGTCGTCCCTACTGGAAGCGGTCCGGAGGAGGAAACGAGCTCCTCCGAGCGGGGCCCCGCCGGCGAAGAAGTCCCGCAAGGAGGTGCCTCCGACGCCGACCGACGAGTCCGGGCCCACCGATCAGGGAGACGCCGTGGGCACGGACCGGCAGCTGACGCTGTATCAGCCCTCCGGTGGTGAGACTGCCGCTATTCCGGAGGTATCATCCGAGCCCGCTCGAGACGGACGGGTCGGGCGTGATCGGTCCCCGGTCCGGCCTTCGACTCAGCCGGCTCCTGATGATCCGAGGAGGGACGCGCCGAGGCCCCGGCCGAGCGGGGCCCTATCAATTCCTGGAGTGACCCCCGCCCCGAACACAATCAGCAGGACTCTTCCCCAGGCGATGGATAAGGGTAAGGCAGCAGAACCACCATCCGGCTCCGGGGAGAAATCGGGGTCGGCCTTCACTACCGATGGCGCCCGAAACCTCATCGAAACAGTGCTGCTGGAGAAGGACCGTCGGCGGGTCCGGGAGTTGGGGGTCTCTGACGTCGGGGCTGCCAGCTGTGTCTGTCTCATGTCGGTGAGTGTTCTTCTGGCCGCTTTTCACCATTTATTAGCTCTGTTGTTCTCCGCCTGACGCCCTCACTTTTCCTATCTCTTAGCTCGCCCAGTACATGATCCGTCTAGAGGAGTGCTACAAGGAACAGGCGGGGCTTCTGGCGAAGGCCGAGGACCGACTGAAAGCAGTGGAAGAGGGAGGCCAGGCCGTGGCGGGCAGGACGACCGGGGACCTCGAGGCGAGGCTCCGGGAGGCTGAAGAGCGGGCACTCGGCTTCGCCGCCCTCGAGAAGCAACTGTTGGAAGCTCGGGAGCAACTCAAAGTCGCCTCGGGCCTCGAAAGCAGGGTTAAGAAGGCGGAGGAACGAGCTGAAAAGCAGTCCCGGAAGGTCGCGGACTATCGAGAGAGGTGGGAGAAGGCTCAGCGGTCTGCCGACAGCGCCCGCAACCGAACCTGGTCTCTTGAAGCCAAACTGGGCGAATTGGAGTCAGCCTTGGAGAGGTCCCGCGCGAACGACCAAGAGCTCCGTTCGCGCCTGGAGGAAGCTGAGGCCGCTCGCACTGCTGCCGAGGCGGAGCGTAAGGAGGCTCAGGCTAATCTGCTGAGGGTCTCCTCCGAGGCTGAAGACCGGATTGTGGCGAAGGTCTTGGAGGCTAAGGCTCAGATTACGGAGCGAGCAGAGGCGGCGCTGGCCGAGAAGAGTGCGGAGATCGGGCGCCAGGCGGTACAGGCTTATCGTCAGTCCGCCGAGTTCACCCGTGATATGTCGGAGGCGGTACGGGCCTATCGTCAGTCTGACGAGTTCGTCCGTAACGCGTCGGACGCGGGGTCCGAATCCTTCATCTTAGGCTTCGAGGAGGGCCTGGCAAGGGTGTCGGCTAAGTACCCCGAAGTTGACCTGAGTGGGATTTCCCTTCTCGACTCCTCTCCGGCGCCATCGCCTACTGATTCTCCTACCGCCTCCCTACCCCCTGCGGACGAGCCCGACACTCCCGACCCGGGGGTTCCTCCAAGATGACCTCTTGTACCTTTCGTTGTCCTCTTTTTTTGTATGTCGGCATTTTGCCAAATTGTATGGGCCTTGGCCCTGAAACAATGAAAATTAATACAAGTCGAATGTTTCTTCATCTCGCTTTCGTCCTCCTCTTTTTTTCTTTTTAACTCTTGGCGGCGTCTTGCCGACTCCTGACTCTCGAAGTTCTTCCGGCCCTAAGCCAGGCATCCGAGGGTTAGGCCTCAGGAAATTCTTCCGGCGCTAAGCCAGGCATCCGAGGGTTAGGCCTCAGGAAATTCTTCCGGCACTAAGCCAGGCATCCGAGGGTTAGGCCTCAGGAAATTCTTCCGGCGCTAAGCCAGGCATCCGAGGGTTAGGCCTCAGAAAATTCTTCCGGCACTAAGCCAGGCATCCGAAGGTTAGGCCTCAGGAAATTCTTCCGGCACTAAGCCAGGCATCCGGGGGTTAGGCCTCAGGAAATTCTTCCGGCACTAAGCCAGGCATCCGAGGGTTAAGCCTCAGGAAATTCTTCCGGCACTAAGCCAGGCATCCGAGGGTTAGGCCTCAGGAAATTCTTCCGGTACTAAGCCAGGCATCCGAGGGTTAGGCCTCAGGAAATTCCGCTCGTTGGTCGGCCAAAGCTGGCGCAAGCCGAGGCGACCGGTCGGGGCTTCAGGCTAGTCTGGTCCCGGGATGGTCATCGGGTTAGCCTGGCATCCGAGGATCGAGCCTCGAGAGATTCCGCTCGTTGGTCGGCCAAGGCTGGCGCAAGCCGAGGCGACCGGTCGGGGCTTCAGGCTAGTCTGCTCCCGGGATGGTCATCGGGTTAGCCTGGCATCCGAGGGCCGAGCCTCGGGAGATTCCGCTCGTTGGTCGGCCAAGGCTGGCGCAAGCCGAGGCGACCGGTCGGGGCTTCAGGCTAGTCTGCTCCCGGAATGATCATCGGGTTAGCCTGGCATCCGAGGGCCGAGCCTCGGGAGATTCCGCTCGTTGGTCGGCCAAGGCTGGCGCAAGCCGAGGCGACCGGTCGGGGCTTCAGGCTAGTCTGGTCCCGGGATGGTCATCGGGTTAGCCTGGCATCCGAGGGCCGAGCCTCGGGAGATTCCGCTCGTTGGTCGGCCAAGGCTGGCGCAAGCCAAGGCGACCGGTCGGGGCTTCAGGCTAGTCTGTTCCCGGGATGATCATCGGGTTAGCCTGGCATCCGAGGGCCGAGCCTCGGGAGATTCCGCTCGTTGGTCGGCCAAGGCTGGCGCAAGCCAAGGCGACCGGTCGGGGCTTCAGGCTAGTCTGCTCCCGGGATGATCATCGGGTTAGCCTGGCATCCGAGGGCCGTGCCTCGGGAAATTCCGCTCGTTGGCCATGCGCCTGTCGCTTGCAGCCCGATGGGGTTTCTCCGTGGCCAGCTGCGATCGTGTTTCTCCTCTTCTCCAAGCGTTGCCTGGGGAACACCAGAAGGGCATTAAACGCTAATTGATGCGTTACCTGGGAAATCGGATCGCCAGTTGCTGCTTGCGAGGAGTGTCAGTTAAGCGGCCGCGATGCGCGCGTTCTTCGAGGCGGATGCGGCCTGGGCGCGGGCGGAGATACGTGGACCTAGGGGTACAGGGCACCCGGAGTGTCCTGCACAAAAAATGCGATTAAGGAGAATAACGCTTAGGAAATCGCGGGAAGATACGCCTTGAGAGCCGAATCGGCTCCGGATTCAATGCGCCCGCATTTATTGGAGCCACCCGTATCGGAACGACCGGGGGGCCGCAGTTTGGCTATAAATATAGGTGCAGGTGCGATGGAGCCTGCCAAGCCGGAGCTGTTCAAGTTGCCATGGATCGTGGACCTTCTCTCTGGCGCATGGCTGAGAGACTCCTGCCGAAGGAACGGGAGGCGCGCCCCTCGCGACTTCAGCCAACTAGCCGTTTCATCTGGGATCAGCAAGGAGGGTCTCCCCGGCGGAACTCCGCTCTAGGCGTTTCATCCGGGATCACATCTCCCCTCCTTGAAGTTCAGCCTCCCGATTGAGCTCTGCACCAGACGCCTGATCCGGGACCGCGCCTCCATATGCTCTTCCCCCTCGTATTTCTTCTCTCCCCTAACACTGGGGAGGACCGGAATATCCCTTGGAGGTGGCGTTCCTCTGGAGGCAGCGGGAGCTTCGTCGGCGGCGGCTCCTCATCCTCTTCGTGGGGCGTGGATGGCGCCTCCGGTTGGAGGCAGTGTGGACTTCTCCTTCGTCCACTTCTTCTTCATCCGCGCCGGCTCTTCGTCTCTTTCGTGAGACGCCGATGGCGCCTCCGGTTGGAAGCACCCACTTCCGACGGGATTGCAACCGCTTCAGATGGAGGTTTCGGGATCCCAGATCTTCAGGTCCTCGGAGTCTCCACCTCTTCTTTACTTTCTTTACACCCTAATTCTCCCCTGGGAATTCCTTGTAATCACACGAGCACGCCGTTGTAACCAGAAATTATTGAAATGCAAAGCGTTATACATTTTTGAACTGTCTTTCTGGCATCGTCGTTCTACTGGTAATACATCCGCAGGTTAGCGGAATTCCAGCTCCTTAGAATTTCTCGACCATCTAGGGCCTCCAGCTGGTAGGAGCCAGGTCGGTTTACCCAGCGAACCTTATATGGGCCTTCCCAATTTGGCGCTAGCTTCCCACCTTCCGCAGGTCGAGATGCTTTAGCTCGCCTTAGCACCAGATCTCCGATTCTGAAAAGCTTCGGTCGGACCTTGGAGTTGTAATATCGGGCCACCCTCCGCTGATACATCGCCATCCGAACCTGCGCCATTTCCCTCGCTTCTTCCAAGAGATCCAGGTTCCCTCGGAGTTGTTCCGAATTGGCCTCGGGTCGGTGCGCGGCCACCCGAGGTGAGGGGAGTCCGAGCTCCACGGGGACAACGGCTTCCGTGCCATAGGTTAGGCTGAAAGGCGTCTCCCCGGTAGGGGTCCGATGCGTGGTCCGATACGCCCAAAGGACATTCTCGAGTTCTTCGACCCAAGCTTGCCCCGTCCGACCGATTCGCGCTTTGATTCCTTGGAGGATTGTCCGATTTGTGACCTCGGCCTCGCCGTTGGTTTGGGGATGCGACACAGATGTGAACCGATGCTCGATCCCGAACTCCTCGCAGAAGTCACGGAAATGCTTGTTGTCGAACTGTCGCCCATTATCCGAGATGAGGACCCGAGGTACCCCAAATCGGACAATGATGTTCTTCTTCACGAACTTCCGGACTTGCACCTCCGTGATAGTGGCCAGCGGCTCTGCCTCCACCCACTTGGTGAAGTAGTCGATTGCAACAATCAAAAATTTCCGCTGAGCTGAAGCGACGGGGAATGGTCCGAGGATGTCCATTCCCCACTGGGCGAAGGGCCAGGGTGCAGTGATTGGTGCCAAGGGGACAGAAGGGACTCTCTGGACGTTGGCGTGGCGCTGGCAGGCGTCGCATTTCCGCACATGATCCTTTGAGTCCTCCAACAAGGTAGGCCAATAATAGCCTTGCCTCATGATCTTATGCGCCAAGGACCTAGCCCCCAGGTGCGATCCGCAGATGCCTTCGTGGATTTCGCTGAGGGCGTAGGCCGCTTCCGAGGGGCGGAGGCACCTTAAGAGGGGGGCGGTGAACGAGGTCCGATACAGCCTCCCTTCATAGTGTACGTAGTGGGCGGACTTCATGACGAGTCGCCGAGCTTGATCTTCGTCCTCTGGGAGGATCCCTTCGGCGAGGTAGGCGACGAGCGGGTCCATCCAAGATGGCTCCGGATCAATCGCCATCACCGCTCCGGCCTCGCCGATGCTCGGGGCATCCAGGGTCTCCAGGTAGATTGCCCTCGACAAGTTGTGCGCGTCTGCGCCCACCAAGCGGGACAGCCTGTCGGCCCTGGCATTTTCGCTTCTCGGGACCTGCTGAATGTCAACACTGCCGAGGTCGGGAATGAGTGCTTGCACCTTCCAGACATAGCTCTGCATGGTCGGGCTCCGAGCCTCGAACTCCCCTCGGACCTGCCCGACCACCAGCTGGGAGTCGGTGAAGACCTTCAAACGCCGGATGCTGAGCTCCTTGGTGAGTTTGAGTCCTGTGACTAGGGCCTCGTATTCCGCCTCGTTGTTGGTCACTGGAAATCCGAACCTCAAGGCATACTCGGCTATCACTCCATCGGGACTGGTAAGGACCAGCCCGGCCCCTCCGCCTTCGGGGTTCGACGACCCATCAATGTGAAGCGTCCAGATTGGGAGGTCGAGGCTGGGTGTTTCCGGCGGCCTAGGTTCTGCCTCCTGCACAGTGCACTCAGCGAGGAAGTCCGCGAGCACCTGGGCCTTGATGGCGGGTCGGGGCTGGTAGCGGATGTCGAACTCACCAAGTACTACTGCCCACTTCACCAGCCGTCCCGCATTCTCAGGATTGCTGAGGATCTGCCGCAGTGGTTGATCGGTCAAGAGGGTGACGGGATGAGCCTGGAAATAGGGGCGAAGCCTCCTGGCCGCGGTGAGCAGCGCGAAGGCGATCTTTTCCGCCTTCGTATACCGCGTCTCGGCATCCCGTAGGACCCGGCTGATGTAGTACACAGGCTTCTGGAGCTTTGCCTCTTCCTGAACCAGTACTGCGCTGACTGCGGTTGGGGAGACCGCCAGATAGAGGTAGAGCATCTCCCCCTCTTGCGGCTTGGACAGCAGGGGAGGAGACGCCAAGTACTCCTTGAGTTGGTCGAATGCCACTTGACATTCGGCCGTCCAAAGGAAGTCTTTCGGGCGCTTCAACACCTTGAAGAACGGTTGGCAGCGTTCGGCCGATTTTGCCACAAATCGTCCGAGCGCGGCGACCCTTCCAGCGAGCTCCTGAACCTCCTTCACTTTGGTCGGAGGGGACATATCTTGGATGGCCTTGATTTTGTAAGGGTTGGCTTCGATCCCCCGCTGGTTGACAATGAAACCGAGGAACCTCCCGGCCGAAGCGCCAAAGGCGCACTTCGCTGGGTTCAGCTTCATGCGAAACTTCCGCAGGGTGGCAAAAGTCTCCTCCAGATCCGCGATGTGCTGGTCGGCATGGCGGCTCTTCACCAGCATATCGTCCACGTACACCTCCATATTCCGGCCGATTTGCCCTTTGAAGATTTTGTTGACGAGGCGCTGGTAAGTGGCGCCAGCATTCTTCAGACCAAAGGGCATTACCTTGTAACAGTACAGCCCCCGGTCTGTTATAAAGGCAGTTTTCTCCTCGTCCTGTGGAGCCATCATTATTTGGTTGTAGCCGGAGAAGGCGTCCATGAAAGACAGCAGCTGATATCCGGAAGTCGCGTCGACCAGTTGGTCTATCCGTGGAAGCGAAAAGCTATCCTTGGGGCACGCCTTGTTCAGGTCGGTGTAGTCGACGCACATCCTCCACTTCCCGCTCGCCTTCCGGACAAGTACGACATTTGCCAGCCATTCGGGGTAGCTGACCTCCCTTATGAATCCTGCCTCCAAGAGCTTGTCTACCTCCTGGTCGACCACTCGGATCCGATCCGGGGCACAGTGTCTCTTCTTCTGCTTTACTGGTCGGTGGGTTGGGTCGACGTTGAGGGCGTGAGAAATGACCTCCGGGTCGATCCCAGGTACATCGGCCGCCGACCAGGCAAATACATCAGCATTGGCTCGGAGGAATTCCACTAACCTGAGCCGAGCTTCCGAGTCGAGGTTGGCACCGACCCGGACCGTACGGTCCGGGCGACCCTCCTCAAGGGGAACTTCGATCACACCCTCGGCCGGCTCCCCGTGCCGCAAAGCCGCCTCGTCTCTGGCGTCAAGGGACTCGACGCTTAGGGCCTCCACGGGCTTCTTCCCTTTGAGAGTTGCTAGGAAACATTGCCGTGCGGTCGGTTGGTCACCTCGGACCTCTCCAATCCCGGCCGCCGTGGGGAACCGCATTAGCAAATGGTATGTAGAGACTACCGCGCGAAGGGCGTTCAGTCCGGGTCGTCCGAGGATAGCGTTGTAGGCCGAGGGAACACGGACGACCAAGAACCCGAGCCGCACCGTGGCTTCTGCGGGTGCAACGCCCGCAGTCACAGGCAGCTCAACGACACCTTCGGCCGAGATAGCGTCTCCAGTGAATCCTATGAGGGGGGTGGATGTTTTGTGCAACACTTGTCGGGACAAGCTCATCTTTTGGAAGGCCTTGTAAAACAAAATATCAGCTGAGCTTCCACTATCCACAAGAACACGCCTTACATCATAGTTCGCCATAGTGAGGGAGATCACCATGGCATCATCATGGGGGGTCTGAACCCCCTTTACATCCTCATCACAAAAAGTGATTACATTTCCGACCCGCTGCCTCTTCGCGACGGCCACCCCTGATGCTTCCACCGAGCCCCCTGCGTTCCTCACAGGCCGAGAGCAGCCCCCAGTGATGGTGTGGATCACGCCCGCGACGGGTCGATTCTGCTCCCGAGGCTCCTGAGGGGCCGGGTCGGCCGGGCGCGGGTCTGCGGGGGGACGTCGGTCGTTTACATATCGACCGAGACGCCCTCGGCGGATGAGAGCCTCGATCTCGTCCCGAAGCTGGAAGCAGTCTTCGGTGTCGTGGCCGTGGTCTCGGTGGTACTCACAGTACGCTCGAGAGGGCCTCCTCCCAGGGATTTTCTTCATCTGCCTCGGGACCGGGAGGTTCTCCCGCCCCTTGACCTCCATAAGGATCTGGGCCCGGGGGGCCAGGAGTGGGGTGTACCGGTTGAAGCGTCGGTGCGGAGAACGAGGGCGTGGGGCGCCGTGGTTCCTCGCCGGTGACGGGCTTCTGCGCCGATGTTGAGGCGTCGGGCTCCTCCTCTGGGGTGCCTCTTTTCGCCTTTTCTTCCCGAGCTTTAGAGGGGCCTCGGCGGCCTCCTTGTTCCGGTGGGCGGCTGCCTCCTCGGCGTCTGCATACTGGTTCGCCCGAGACAACAGCTCCGGGAAGCTCCGCGGCAGGCGTTTGTCCAGGGAGAAGGTGAGTCTGCCCTTCCGGAAGCCACGCTTCAGGGCTGAGAGAGCCACCTCCTGGCTCAGGTTCCGGACCTCCAATGTAGCCTTGTTGAAGCGGGTAAGGTAATCCCGCAGGCTTTCTCCCTCGTTTTGCCGGACATCAAAGAGGGAGTCGGAAACCAATCGCCGCCGGCTACTGACGGCGAAATGGCTGATGAAGAGGCGAGTGAACTGGTCAAAGGACTGGATAGAGTCAGCCTCCAGGCCGGCGAACCACGCCCTGGCTGGGCCACGGAGGGTCGCCGGGAAGGCCTTGCAGAGGAGAGGATCTGATGCTCCATGGAGGAGCATAAGAGTCCTGAAACTCTCCACGTGATCCCGCGGGTCCGCCGCCCCGTCATAGGGCTCGATCGCCGGCATTTTGAATTCCGGCGGATTTGGGGTCCGCAGGATCCTCGAGGCAAGCGCCGGTTGGGAGGAGATCTCCAAGTCGGCGAAGGGATCTTTAGAGTGGCCCTTCAGGACCTGGAGTTGTCGGTGGAGATCGTCCACCCGCCGGTCCAGGGAACGCGACCGGTGGGTGGGAGACAAGGAGCACCGAGAGGGGGACCGACTGGAGCGCGGGTTCCTTGAGGACTGGGGGGTCTGGGAACGCGCCCGGGCCCGCCTCTTGTACCCCGCGCAGCTTCGATGGGACGGTCCCGGCAGAATGGACCGTGCTCGAGAATCTTCCTCGCGCCGGCGCTCCTCCCCATGGGAGAGGAAGGAGCGCGGGTTAAGGAGGACAGGTGAGCGCTCAGGGAGCAGCGGCTCCTGGGCCCGCTGCGGCGCCCGAGACATCACACCCTGCAGGTTCTGCACTGCCTCCGCGAGGGTGCGGACCTGCTGGGCTAACTGGTCGAACTGAGCGGCTTCGACCATCTGAATCGGGGGTGGAACGGTTGAGTGTTGCTGAGAATGTGTTGGAGACGCAGCGGCCTCCCGGCCGGAGGCGCGAGAGGCCCCGCGACCGGAGGCATTGGAAGCTCCACGACCACCTCGCCGTGCCATTACGATCGCTCTGAGATCAGGGCCCTCCTTCTAGCGCCAACTGTTGCTGGTGGTCCAAACCGAGAACGATTGACACAGCGGTGTGAACGGGGTTCCGTCTGAGTTGTCTTGGTTGGTGTTGGTTACGCTCCACCTTCCACCGGGAAACCTGCGAGCAAGCCTCGCACCACCACTGGGGTAGTGGGGGCCCTCCGACGATCAAGTCAGAGGAGATTGGAGGAGAAGGAGAGATAATAATCGCAAGCAAGAGAGTGCTCTGGAAGATATTGCTTACCCCCCCTTCTCCCCCCAGCCGCATATATACCTGGCTGGGGGGTCTCTGAGGGGGGTTTGTCATCGTGGGCGCGACGGAGTGGCCACTGACATGGCCGTTACAGGGCGTCGTGGAGCAGCGCTGGGTACGGCCATGACAGGGCGTAGTGGAGTTCCGCTTTGTACGGCTGATACAGGAGATCGTGGAACAGCATCGGATACAGCCGTTGCAGGGAGTAGTGGAGCAGGAGGCCTCGGCGTGCCTCTGGGAAGCAACCTGTCGTTATCAAGAGATCTCCGACTCGGGTCGGAGTGCTGGATCAGGGGGCAGCCGACCCAGGGTCGGGCTGCGGTGCTGAGGATATCCGACTTGGGGTCGGATTGCTAGATTAAGGGGCAGCCGACTCGGGGTCGGGCTGCGAAGCCGAAGATGTCCGACTCGGGGCCGGACTGCTGGATCGAAGGGCAGCCGACTCGAGGTCGGGCTGTGGAGCCGAAGATGTCCGACTCGGGGTCGGATTGCTGGATCAAAGGACAGCCGTAGTCTTCATGGGCGCGCGTGCCGGTCACGTGGAGCATGGCGGCTTAGTTCCCCCGTAACACCTCACTTGCTCAAAGTATACATTAATGACATCATTTCTGGTTCTACTAATGAAGAGTTATATTGCAAGGTGAGTTTGAAATATGTATGATGAATGAATTAACATCTTCTCTCAAACTCCAAATTAAGACAAACAGGAAAGGGGATCTTCATTGACCAATGTTAGTCCACAAGAAAACTCTCATAGAAGATTGGCATGAAGAAGGTATGTCTATGACCCCATCTTGTAGAATTTGAAAAGAATGAGCAAAATAGATCTACTGTTTAAAGCTGTATTGAAGCATGATAGAATAATTATTTTATCATACAGCTAGTAGACCAGGTTGTATGCTCATTATGTGACCTTGTGCAAGACATCAATCTAACTTTAATGAATCATATTTTATTGATAAACAAATAAATCATAATCTGAATTGTGATAGAAACAACTGTTTAAGATAAGTTGATTAAAACTTAGCTAGCGTGCCTTATTGAATAAAATCTAAACTAAATTGATTTTGAAAATAAGAAATTGATTTGACCTCGATAAATCTACCTATTGCCTCACATGCTTGTCCTTGAACCATCTGATTTAATGAAACTATCTCTTTAGTTCAAGTGATATGTGCTTGCTTATATTTAGGGAATCTCTTGAGTAAAGTGACTCAACATGCAACTATTGTCATATCTTATATTGAGTCATCTAGTTAAAAAATATATATGTTGGATGAATGCTTTATATCTTAAAGAAACTAATAACCTTCCGTCAAGAAAGAAAAATGAGAAATTTCAACTTGAAGGATATCTTCATGTAAGATACACTAAACATTCACATGCAAACAAGAGAGAGGATCTTCTTCAGCCAAAAGTTCACACATAAGAAATCTAGTTTGGCTTGAAGAACATATAATGAATAGGTAATTTTAGATACCTTTCTCACAAATTAATTGAGCAAAGTCAATAACTTAAATCCTATTATGGCATGATTAAATTCTTTAATTATTAATTTTTGATATCATGTCTATATGTGTACTGACTGACTTATACTTTTGGAAATTGTTTCATGGTTTGCTCAATCTAAAATATTTCTATGGCTGTATCATAACCATGAAATACACAAGTATATGATTAAAACTCTGATTTAGAATGACTTGTGAGAAGCTACGAATTCTTGGGCATAATGAAAATAGTGTTTGCATGATATACCTCTATACGATACATTTCATTATTTCTTTATTCTGCTCTTTCATGTAGATTACTTGAGAATAACAAAAAGAGAGAGAGATAAAGAAAAGAAAATGGACATTGTTCAAGAGATGCAAAATCTGAGCAAAGGCAAGTACTTCAATCTTAAGGAAAAGCAAAACAAGCATAATATATTCGGCACATTTGGAAGGGATAAAATCTATAATTAATTACACTCAAACAGGGAGAGTTTGAAGTAAACATTTTAACCTTTCTATATTGCTCATCATAGGGATGGTGCCAATGGGGAGGCTAGTGGTAGTACCCGGCACTATTTGACCCAACTATTCGGTGTAGGGCATATTAGGGACGGCACAAGAGGGAGGCTAGTGGTAGTACCTCGTGCCCCTT
This sequence comes from Phoenix dactylifera, assembly GCF_051530095.1. Lineage (NCBI taxonomy): Eukaryota > Viridiplantae > Streptophyta > Magnoliopsida > Arecales > Arecaceae > Phoenix > Phoenix dactylifera. The sequence continues at coordinate 2,979,921 of NC_143206.1, read as the reverse complement.
CCCAACTCCACCGGATAGGGAGCAAATAGAGTATAGAGCATAAGAAAGTAAAAATGAAAGACAAAGTAAATGAAAGTATATAAGAAGAATCAAGTCTTTTTTATCACTTGAAAACATAATTTAAGGATGAAATCAATGCAAGATAATATTTAAATAGGAGGAGTTTATTTGAAAAGAATTGATTTTGATCCTTGACATTCTTGTTCTTATTATTTTAATGTATGACTTAACACTTAATATAGTGTGCATATGGTATGATGTTTTGAATTATGGGTTCTCAATATTTTGTAATGCTCCATGCTTAGATAATTTAATTGAATGTTTGAAATACTGCATAAATTTTTGGGTATTATTGAAAAGAAATTTCAGATTTGTCGTTCACAATCATCTTTAAAATCTGAAAGTTAAATAAATTTGTAAAAAGGAGAAGAGAAAGATATCTCTATTTAGGCAGAATGAATTAATCTTGATCTATCTTTCTACTTGCCTAACTTTGATACATAATATCCTAATACTTGTTAAAATATCCTCCATTTTGTATCAAAACTCAAAATTAAATACAAAGATTCTGAAAGTGCTCTAATGTTATTGAAATATGCGTTTTCAATCTTAATGATTTAAGATGAGCTATAATGTGGAAGATACATATCTCAAATTATGATTTTGAAAGCCTCAATTGAAAATCCTATGTAATTCAGAATCTGATTTTGTATACAAGCTTCGACTCAATATGATTTCTAAATAAAATCTTAATGTAAGAAAAACAGAATTAATTCTGATGCCTTTGGTTGATTGCTCCGATACGCATCCGAAACATATCATTTCTTATCTTCAAAGTGTACTAATATTGGTCCAAATGATGTGTCTTTCGAAGATCTTGATTGCAAACAAAAATTTCTAAATATATGATCTTATTTTGATATTAAAAAGATTTATTGTGCTTCATGTATCCATTGCAGAAAAACTATAATTAAGAAATTGAGTTCTATAAATAGATATACTTCAATGATCATCTATATGTTTTTCTCTCCTACATTATTAAAGACTTCCATCAATAGAGTGAATGATCTTAAAACTAGAAATATTTCAGTTCACTCAAATGACTCTAAAAGAAAGAAAATGTAAATGCTTTTGAAAGAAATTGAGCTTCAAATGAATCATTTTCTGATTAATATTTCTATACATTTTCTCTAAGATTAAGAGAAAGCATAACTTGTTCGTAAAGGATTAGAAAGAGTAATTACTACAAATTTTGGAATAATACTAGATTACTCTACATTCTCGATATTACAGAATTTCAGTGTTATTCACGTTTATCACTAAAATCTGAAATTCAACAATTTAAAATGATTAAAGAAGAATGCATCTTTTGAGGGGGAGCTTTCGATATTCAGTATCCTATCCCAAAGACACTTTATTTTGATGCATACTTTGAATTTTATGGATTGATTTTGATGAACCTCCTTATATTGCAAGACATGCTTTAATTTTCTTGAGATGAGTTCTATAAAGGTTGTCTTATCTCAAACCTTGAGTCTTATGAAAATAAGCTGAAATATATTTTTGAGATTGACAATCTTATTGAACATTATCTTAGGATTCTAAACTCTTAAATGGAATGATCAATTGAGGGGGAGAAAGAAAATTTCAGAAGGAGAGGTCTTATGGAACTTAATCGCATAAATCTATAACTAAAGAAGAGAGAAAGAACACTAAATGAAAAGTGATTCTAATACTCTCCAATATGTATCATCTGAAATTTAAATCTGAAAATTTGTATGATACACCTTGAGGCGTGTTATTTGGTTAGTATATCTCATGCATCACTCTTGAACCAAATTGCAAATCTTAAGAGCCTCTAATTTAATGAAAAAGGGGGAGAATAATGTGTTAAATTTTCTTGAGTATCTCTTAGAAAATCTATTTTTGGAACTTCACTAATGAGCTCTAATTGACTTGCATTTTGGAACTTCAATTTTGTGCAAACTCATTATTTTATGTATCAAATTGTGCTTATTTTCTAAAGAAATAAAAGAAAGTCTTTAAAAGAGCTCTAAGATGTATCAAAAATTGCATGAATGTATATTTTGATATTTGTGCCCCAATGCTCCTATTATCATAAAAGAACTTTGAAGTCATTAAGAAAATTAATTAAATTACTCTCATGGTTGATAAAATACTTAATAGATTGGGCAAAAGGTCTTAAATGAACAAGCTTTCATACTCAGTGAAGAGAGGTTAGATTTCCACTCATGTTTTTCCTTGAATATCATTTGTAGTACTTCTTGAATTAACCTAAGGAAGATTCCACCTACACTTGATTAGAAAACTATCTGTGGTATCAAATTAGAAAACCTCTTGAATTCACACTCGATGTGTTCTGCTCTGATCTTTGTGCTTAATGTTTCACTATCTTTTTGATGTTGTCAAAAAGGGGGAGAAATATCTAAGTATATGCTATATACCTCAGAATGCTTTATTACTTTGAATTGAATACAAATCAGCTTAAAATTTAAATATGTTGATTGTGTTAAGCTGATTAAATCTAAAAGCATTATCATGAAGTATGTTTTTAAATATACATGTCTTCTACTTCATGCAACTTAGCTATGTATTACTTCTAGAAAACAATATCTTTTATATTGCATATACTCCAAGTTTTGTCATCATCAAAAAGGGGGAGATTGATGACCCAAAGATTGATTCATAGATTGATTTTGATGATCACAAAACCTTGAAGTATAGATACTAATGTTTATGTTGCAAGAAAAAAGATATTTATTTTGCAAGGAACATAGCAAGTTGAGAGAACACAAGAAGGCCTCCAAAGCTCTCAAGTTGGAAGAAAGCTACAATTTATTGGCCCAAGCTTAAAGTTCAAAGGATTCAAATTGGAAGAGTAAAATCAAAAGAAAAATTCAAAAAAACAGTCTTCGAGTCGACTCCAGTGGAATTCGAGTCGACTCCGGAGAAGTATGAGTCGACTCCGGGGAAGTATGAGTCGACTCCTAGGAGTCACAGGCAGAAAAGTCAGAGAGCAGTTTTCGGGTCTGAGATTCGAGTCGACTCCAGTGGAACGCGAGTCGACTCCGATGGTTGGTAGGTCGACTCCAAAGAAAGCAAGAGTCGACTCTCAGCGGAACACAAGGAAAAAGTCAGAGAGCATTTTTTGGACTCTGAGATTCGAGTCGACTCCCGCATTGCACGAGTCGACTCCGAGACTCCGCGACCATCAACAGACAGAAAACCAAGTAGCCTCTGAGATTCGAGTCGACTCCCAGACAGCTCGAGTCGACTCCAGGGCAGCGCTACACCAAGATGGCAGAAGACTGTGTTTCGCAAACTGAGAGCCGAGTCGACTCCAAGAAAGTTCGAGTCGACTCCAAGACTGGACGAGCCAAAAGACAGAGGATCGGAAGTTCGGGCTCTGAGATTCGAGTCGACTCCCAGGACAGTCGAGTCGACTCGAGAGGACAAAATTCAAAATTGGATCCACGGACTTCAGTGGATGAGCCGACTCCGAAATTGCCAGGTCAGTTCCAGAAGTTGGCGAGTCGACTCCAGGTTAAGCCGAGTCGACTCCCAGTCAAGGCATGCACTTTAATTCAAATTTGGAACAGTGGCCGAGTCGTCTCCAGTAAAGCACGAGCCGACTCCTGCAACAGGCGAGTCGACTCCTGATCGCGCGAGTCGACTCCGATCCCAACGGTAATATTGTCAGGAAGTGCAGACTGTGTCCAACGGCTCTATTTTTGTCTCTAACGGCTATATTCTTGTTTCCACGCCATCTAAAGCTATAAAAACAAGAAGAGAGCTAGGGGAGAAATGATGGAAGTGGGAGAGATCATTTAGGAAAGAGATTCCAAAGAGATTACAAGGGAAATCTCCCATAAGCACAAAAGGGCCATTCAAAGTGAAATAGAGAGAAGAAGAGCATCCAAGAGAATCCCAAAGCTTCCTCTCCATCCGTGTGCTGCCTCAGTGATCCTCTACCTCGTGCCAAATCAGAAGAGGGTCAAGTAAAGAAGAAGCCGAGCTCCTCCATCTTCAAAACTCGTTTGAGGGCTTCTCTTTACTCTATTTGTTTATATTGTCATATCTGCTTGTTTAAGAAGCTTTGATTTGTCTTTATTCTTTGTTTTAATATCTTGTAACTTGATTCAATCAAGGGATTGAATCAAGGGGTTAAAGGTTTGTTGGTGAGCCAAAGGGAAAACCAACGGTGTAAGGTTTGTTGGTGAGCCAAAGGAAAAACCAACGGGATTAAGGTTTGTTGGTGAGCCAAAGAGAAAACCAACGGGGTTTAGGTTTGTTGGTGAGCCGAGGGTAAAACCAACGTGTAAGGGTTTGATTGTGAGCCCGGAAAAACAATCGGGGTTGGTTCTAGTCGGTGAGCCTGGGAAAACCGACCGAGTTCGTTGTGTGCTCGTAAAAATAACAAGTTGGGTTGTGAGCTTGTAAAACAACCGGCTGTAATCGGTAGGATTATAGTGAAATTCCCAAGAGGTCTTGGGGAGTGGATGTAGGTGCTGGGGTGCACCGAACCACTATATGTCCTGTGTGTTTGTAATGCCTCTAGTTATTGTTTAACTAACACACTTACTTACTTAGATAAATTGCTTGCTTAATTCTTATCCGCACATCCTTTAGTTGCAAGCATATTTAATCAAGTCGAAGTCTATACATCAAACCCTTGCTAAGTTTAACTTTCACTGTGCATCTATACAACTTAGCATAGTTAATCAAAAAGTTTTAGAAGTAGCATAAAAATTTTGAAAGACCCAATTCACCCCCCCTCTTGGCTTGTATCTACTGGGCAACAAGGACAAAAAGGAAGAACCCATAGAAATATACAAACCGAAGGTTCCCTTTTTCAGTAGACTTCAGGACTCCAAGAAACAATCTAACTTTGATGAAATCATGGAAGTCTTTAAAACTGTTCAAATAAATATACATTTTCTCGTTGCCATAAGAAAAATTTCCTCCTATACAAAATTCTTAAAAGATCTTACCATGGTCAAAAGAAAAACCAGCATTCCTAGGCAAGCTGTTATGGCTGCACTGTTGGGAACCCGCCCATGCCGCTGATATTTCAAAAAAATCAGATGGCAGCGGAAGAGGCATGTGCGGGATCGACGTTCATCGCATGAACGTTGTTTCATGAACCGTTCGTAGTTAGGCAAGAATTAAAACTTTTAAAAACATTAGAAGATCAGGTCTTCACCTTGTGCGGGTAGATGATCACCGCAAATCTGAGTTCGTGGTTTAGGATGAAGGTTTGCTTGAAGCCGTTCAAGTGCCCGGCCTCTACGGGTATCCACACGAAGCAGAGGACCGATCCAATCGCTCTAATCTCCCCGGGGTGCTAGCTCCCTTGCAGAGATATGTTTTGATGGCTGATCTTCTCTCTTTCAATCAACCCTTGATTGTGCTTGAGAGGAGGAAGAAGAAGAAGCAACCAAGGAAGAAGAACACAGCCCCTGCAGCCTTCTTTCTTTTTCCTGCGTTGGAAGGAAGAAGGGAGGAAGAGGATGCCGCCAACACCTTGGACTTGTTCTTCCTTGCTTGCGGCTGAACCAAGGAGAGGGAGAGGGTGGCCACGGCACAAGAGGGAGAGGGTTTCAAATGCCCTAGGTCAGCCGCCCCTTACCCCTTTTTAAAGGGAGTGGAGCTCCTAACGTTTAGGAGCTCCATGACAACCTTCCAAAGAGGGGGCGCCGGCCCCTCTCTTCATGCCGCACCAAGGAGAGCAAAAAAGAAGGGCGTGAGCCCCTCTACATGTGTTGCCCTAATCCTTATTAGGTAAGGTTTTGGATGCCCTAATGTGGTCAAGCCCTAATCTAATTAGGCTTAGCCCAAGGGTGAACCAATTTGGATCCAATCTAGGTAAGTCCTAATCCAATTAGTACTTAAATCAATTTTGACTCAATTGAACTCTTCAATCCTAATCCAATTAGGAGTCTTATTGATTCATTAGATTAATAATTAATTGTGACTTAAGAAACCCTAATCCAAATTAGGACATATTTAATTTTAGTCTTAATCCAATTAGGACTTTATTTGAATCTGAAGTCCTAATCTGATTAGGACTCTAGGAATCCTACTCCAAGTAGGAATCCGATTTTAATTCAAAACTCCTAATCTCATTAGGATTGTAGGAATCCTATTCCAAGTAGGAATTCCAGTCCTACTCCAACTAGGATTTCCAGTCCTAATCCAATTAGGACTCTAGGAATCCTACTCGAAGTAGGACTTTTGTTTCAAGTCCAATTAATTAATTCCCTTTGTTCCTTCTTCAACTGAATATCAATCGAATTGATTACTTGTGATTCCTAATCATGATTCAACCATCGGATCGGTCAATACTTCTAGTGTGTGTGACCCCATAGGTTCTATTCTGACTGGTAGTAAGATATATTGTGATCTCTATCATAATATCATTGAAAACTCCTTTCAATGGATTGGAACGATTCCAACTCAACTCATTAGGGTTTATCAATCATCGAGACAATCCCTATGAGTCCCACCATCCACCAGTGACACCTAGCAGCATGTAGTGGCTACCCAGTAGAATAGAATGATGAACCTCTAGGTGCAGTTATCATGTGATACAGTCCTACTATCGTGGATCCCTACAGGACGGAGGTCATGGACAACTCGTCAAACCCCATCGTCTGTCATATGTGAAGATTTATTCGACTTAAGTTCGAGAGTGGAAAACTCTTTCTCCACTGTGCATACTGCCCCGGCCGAGGTCTTACGAACTCAGTCTTATAAATCACATAGGATCTCTCCTTATCTATCAAGGTCGATAGATTCCTTATAGGTGCATACCCTACTCCTACAGTGAACTTACTGCAGCCAATCTACACTGCATGGACCCATATGGCTAGAGACCATGTATGTGTGCAGTCAAACTACAATAACCTCACTGTGAGTAGCCGAAGCACCGCAGGTCAAAGGACCAGTCACACTACTGCAACATCAAGCAAATCACTGACGAGTGGATAGACATCCAAGTGACTTCTTGTCTTGGTCACGCTCAGTACCCTTGTTCTCTAACAAGCACCTGCACTATCACTTCAGTGTCCCTACACTGTGGACTCAAGTCTCGTCCATCCAGAAGGAAAGTGATCTGTGCACTGATCGGATCGATCACCGTCCTCGTGATGATCTATTGATCAGGAGCATTTAGAAATTAATCACCAATGATACATGGCTCAAATTCTCAACTCTTGAGAATATGCATCACCATCTTATTAATTTCTTGGACGATTCATAGACACATAAATAATATGAATGATAAGATGCCTTTTATTTATTCAATAATAAATAGTCAAGTACAAAATTATGTCCCTAGAATTAACAATGTGTCAGCCAGATTGGCTTCTTGGGCATACATCTAACAATCTCCCACTTGCACTAAAGCCAATCAGTCATATATCTAAGCCCCATCTTCTCAAGGTGGGCTTCAGTCTTCTGCTGACTTAGCTGCTTAGTGAACGGGTCTGCCACGTTATCCGCGGAGTCTACTCTCTGCACTTTGACATACTTCTTCTCAACATAGTCGCGTATGAGGTGGAAGCGCCACTCTATGTGCTTGGACTTCTGATGAGACCTTGGCTCCTTAGCAAGAGCTATGGCGCCATTATTATCGTAGTAGAGTGTTATGGCATCTGATGACATTACATCCAATTCCGCAATAAATTTCTTGAACGAGAAGCCTCCCTTAGCAGCTTCAAAGGCGGCGATGTATTCAGCTTCCATAGTAGAATCAGCAATGATCGGTTGTTTAGAACTCTTCCAATTTACCGTACCACCATTGCACAAGAACACATATCCAGATGTTGACTTCCTATCATCGACATCAGTCATGAAGTCTGAATCTGTGTACCCTTTTACCTTTAAATCTGATGATCCTCCAAAGACTAAGAATAAATCTTTAGTTCTTCTCAAGTACTTAAGAATATTCTTCACAGCTGTCCAGTGTTCTTCACCTGGATTCGACTAATATCTGCTTGTGACACTCACAGCAAGAGCTATATCAGGTCGTGTACATAGCATGGCATACATGAGGCTCCCTATTGCTGATGCATAAGGGATCTTGCTCATGCGTTGAATCTCTTCAGATGTGTTGGGGCACATCTTCTTGGAGAGATTAATTCCATGCCTTAGGGGTAAGAGACCCCTTTTAGAGTTTTCCATGCTGAACCTTTTAAGCACTTCCTCTATGTACATCTTCTGTGATAGGCCAAGCATCCTTTTAGATCTATCTCTATAGACCTTTATTCCCAAAATATAGGATGCTTCCCCAAGGTCTTTCATGGAGAATTCTTTTGACAACCAGACCTTGACCGAGGTTAGCATGGGAATATCATTCCCAATCAAGAGAATGTCATCTACGTACAGTACGAGAAAAACGACAGCACTCCCACTAACCTTTTTGTAAACACACGGTTTCTCTTCGTTTTTGATGAAATCAAACGTTTTGATTGCGTCATCGAAACGAGTGTTCCAACTCCGAGATGCTTGCTTTAGTCCATAGATGGACCTTTGCAGCTTGCAGACCTTGTGATCTCCATCACTGGAAGTAAAACCCAAAGGCTGCTCCATATAGATATCTTCATCAAGATATCCATTCAGAAAAGCAGTTTTCACATCCATCTGCCAGATTTCATAATCATGAAATGCTGCAATGGCAAGCAATGTTCGGATGGATTTTAGCATGGCTACAGGTGAAAAGGTCTCCTGATAGTCAATGCCTTCGCGCTGACTATACCCTTTCGCCACAAGCCTTGCCTTATAGGTCTCTACCTCTCCATCCGAACCTATCTTTCTTTTGTAGATCCATTTGCATCCAATAGGTACAATACCTTCTGGTGGGTCTACTAAGGTCCAGACTTGGTTGGAATGCATGGAGTCTAATTCTGACTTTATAGCTTCCAACCATTTCTCAGAATCGACATCAGATATCGCCTCGTTGTAGGCTTTGGGATCCTGTATGTGATCCCTATCTCCCACTAGGAACATTTCCTCGGTATCCTCTTCTAGTATACCTAAGTATCTATCGGGAGGATGGGAGACCCTACTAGATCTACGAGGTGGTCGAGGGACATCGTGTACTGGCTCTGTATGAATGGGTTCAATAGGATCCATGACTCGTTGCTTTTCAGAGACTTTCTCTTCAAGCTCAATTTTCCTCCCACTGCCTCTATCAAGGATAAACTGTTTTTCCAAGAAGATGGCGTGACGGCTCACAAATACATTGTGATCCTCTGAGATGTAAAAATTGTATCCTAATGACTCTTTAGGATATCCTATAAAACGAGCACTTATGGTCCTAGCCTCTAACTTGTCCGCCTGTAGTCTTTTGACGTGGGCCGGACATCTCCAAATCTTGAGATGACCAAGACTTGGTTTCTTACCATGCCATATCTCATACGGTGTGGTAGGAACTGATTTAGAGGGAACTCTATTCAATAAATAAATCGCTGTAAGTAAGGCATCTCCCCAAAGGAACATAGGTAAATCAGTGAAGCTCATCATGGACCTGACCATATCCAATAGGATCCGATTCCTCCTCTCTGACACCCCTTTGAGTTGAGGTGTACCCGGAGGTGTCCACTGTGAGACTATGCCATTTTCCTTGAGATAGTTCCGGAATTCCCCACTAAGGTATTCTCCTCCTCGATCTGATCGAAGAGCCTTAAGGAGTTTTCTAGTTTGTTTTTTACTTCATTTCTGAACTCTTTGAACTTTTCAAAAGATTCAGACTTATGTCTCATAAGATACACATACCCATACCGTGAATAATCATCGGTAAAGGTAATGAAGTACGAATAACGTCCCCTGGCTAGCACATCGAATGGGCCACATACATCTGTATGTACTAGGGTAAGTATTTCAGTGGTCCTCTCTCCATGTCCTACAAAGGGCAATCTAGCCATTTTTTCTTGAAGACAGGACTCGCAAACTGGATATGACTCGGAAGTCAATGAGCCTAAAAGCCCATCTTTATCCATTTTGTTTATTCTGTCCTCTCCAATATGGCCAAGCCTGAGGTGCCACAAATATCTTTGGTTTATCTCATCCCTGGATCTCTTGGATCCTTTGGCGTTCACTTCTTGCTCGGTAACATTCACAGATACATCCATATGTAAATGATAGAGACTGTCAATCATAAAACCACGTGCAACTATTTTATTTCTCAAATAAATAGAACAGCAGTCTTTGTCAAATGTAAAAACATGACCTTCCTGTGCTAGACATGAAACAGAAATCAAATTTCTGCTAGCAACAGGTACATAATAGCAGTCTCTAAGTAATAAACTAAAACCAGACGGTAGTCGCAGATGGTAGGTGCCCACAGCCACAGCAGCAACTTTTGCCCCGTTGCCAACCCGAAGGGTTACCGCACCTTCCGCCAGCCTTCTACTTTTCTTTAGACCCTGCATGGTAGTGCACAAATGAGCACTAGAACCAGAATCTATAACCCAACTAGAAGTAGAACAAACCGTTAGATTAGTTTCAATTATGAGCAAGTCTATACCTTCTGAAGGTGTGTCACCTTTCTTGTTCTTCAGGCTCTCGAGGTATGAAGGACAGTTTCTCTTCCAGTGGCCGTCGATATTGCAGTGGAAACATTTTCCTTTGTCATTGGCCCTTTTCTTTTGAACTTCCTTCTTTGGCTTCTTGTCTTTCTTCTGCTTCTTAGCAGGCTTCTTTTTCTTCCAAGTAGACTTTCTCTTGGAACCAGAAGTCAACTCAGCAGCAAGGACATTGCCCCTTGAACTTTTCAAGGCTCCCTCAGCAGTTACCAACATGTTGATTAGTTCAGTCTTAGTGCATTCAATCTTATTCATGTGGTAGTTTACTATAAACTGACCAAATGAATCAGGAAGTGATTGTAGGATCAAATCCACTTGCAATTCCTTGTGCATGTTCATTCCGAGCTTCTCAAGCTCCTCTAGGTCCTTGATCATAGTCAGACCGTGATCATGGACAGACTGCCCTTCGCGCATCTTTGTCTTGAAGAGTCTCTTGGACACTTCAAAACGAGCTGTGCGACTCTGCTCACCATACAACTCTTGCAGGTGTGCTAGTATGTCCCTAGCAGTCTTCATATTTTCATGCTGGCATTGGAGTTCATTTGACATGGACGCCATCATATAGCATTTAACTCTAATGTCATCATCCATCCATTTTTGATGCATCTGACGCTGAACATCAGTAGAACGTGTTGGTAGTGTGGGGCTATCAGAATCGAGTATGTAGCCTATTTTCTCACAGTCCAAAACAATTTTGAGGTTTCTAAGCCAGTCCTTGTAATTGGTTCCAATCAATCAGTTGGTCTCAAGAATACGGGTCAAAGGGTTTGAAGCTGACATTGTATCTGTAGAGAGTAAAGATTCTAGTTAGACTTTTGTACTTGATCATCAATTTGTTCTAAGGTCTTTTAGAACAAATGTACCTCCCACTATTTTCTCGAATCCCTTACACTCCCCTGGTAAGTAAACGGAAATCCTATGCGACTAGGGTTTCTAGTGGGTACTGCGGTCTCACCAATTTACATGCCACCTCACCTAACAGTTATTGGTGACACATAGATTGATGAATGTACAACTCTTGCACAATGCTTCTCAAGCATGTTGCAGTGCAACTTGGTCTCTAAGCCATGAAAACCTCACCTAACAGTTATTGGTCCCATTTCTTAGTTAAGTCAGACCCACCGTATAACCGTAGGAATAAAGTCGTCATTGGATCCTCACCTAACAGTTATTGGTGCCCAACCCCACCTTTACCCTACAACATCTCATGTCTATAGAGAGATCCAGCCCCCCGATGCAACTTGCCCACTGTGTCCAGCCGAGACAAATCAACATCAGAAAGACCTTAGCAGCTCTACTACAGTGGAAGACCTATTGACTTAATATTGATTAATCAGGTCTTAGTGTTTGCAACTTGAGCTCTTCATAAGAGGTAATCGAACAATTGGCCAGGTAAGCAGGTGGGAGGCTCCCCTTACTCAGAGAGTAAGGTCCTAATTAAGTAACCACCTTTCATGCTTTCCTAGACACCAATTAGATCAATTAATCTAATATGACTTGCTCATGTCGGTTCACTCTCGACTTGATTGAGGAGGTTTTAGTTTAGGTCTCAATTGGGTTTGCTACATCACATGTAAACCTATCTACCCGACTCTCATTCATATCACATGCAAACGGCACATTGCAGGCAGTTATAATCGCAGCAATAATTAAAGCTAAACTTTAAATAGGTGATGATCATGGATTCTAGTTAGGTCGTATTACAAGCACATGCACGTCAATCGATCAACTGGTCTTCAACTCTTGAATTGGTTCCAAGCCTCCTTGATTCGATCCTTGACCAACTCTTGATCCAATCGCCATCAACCGCTTAGACCCCTGTGTTGGGAACCCGCCCATGCCGCAGAAAATTCAAAAAATTCAGATGCAGCGGAAGAGGCATGTGCGGGATCAACCGTTCATCGCATGAACGTTGTTTAAAAACCGTTCGTAGATAGATAAGGATTAAAAACTTTTAAATAGCATTAGAAGATCAGATCTTCACCTTTGTGCGGGTAGATGATCACCGCAAACTGATGATCGTGGTTTAGGATGAAGGTTCGCTTGAAGCCGTTCAAGTGCCCGGCCTCTACGGGTATCCACACGAAGCAGAAAACCGATCCAAGCTTTCTATCTCCTCGGGGGGCTAGCTCCCTTGCAGAGATAACTTTGATGGCTGATATCCTCCCTTTCAATCAATCCTTGATTATGCTTGGGAGGAGGAAGAAGAAGGATGAAGAGAAGAAGAGGAACGAAGCCCTGCAGCCTTCTTTTTCTTCCTTGCGTTGGAACCAAACGGTGGAGGAAGAAGGAGGCCACCAAGATCCTTTTCTTTCCTTTGTTGTTGGTGGCTGAAAAGAGAGGAGAGGAGGGTGGCCACGTGATGGAGAGGAGGAGGGCTTCACTTATCATTAGGGCACCTCCTTTCAAAGCCTTATAAAGGCATCTAGGGCTCCTATTTGGTTTAGTCCAAATCATGAATCAATTGGGTTCAATCTATGCTAGTCCTAATCCAATTAGAACTTGAATGAACCATGACTCAATTGAACTCTTCAATCCTAATCCAATTAGGAGTCATGTTGATTCATTAGATTAATAATTAATTAGGACTTAAGAAATCCTAATCCAATTAGGACTTGTTTAATTCTAGTCCTAATCCAATTAGGACTCTAATTTGAATTCGAAGTCCTAATCCGATTAGAACTCTAGGAATCCTACTCCAAGTAGGAATCCAAATTTAATTCAAAACTCCTAATCTAATTAGGATTATAGGAATCCTACTCCAAGTAGGAATCCCAGTCCTACTCCAAATAGAATTTCCAGTCCAAGTAGGAATCCCAGTCCAAGTAGGAATCTCAGTCCAAGTAGGATTCCTAGTCCTAATCCAATTAGGACTCAAGGAATCCTACTCCAAGTAGGACTCTTGTTTTAAGTCCAATTAATTAATTCTCTTTGTTCCTTCTTCAGCTTATTATCAATCGAATTGATTACTTGTGATTCCTAATCACGATTCAACCATCGGATCGGTCAATGCCTCTAGTGTGTGTGACCCCATAGGTTCTACTCTGACTGGTAGTGAGATATATTGTGATCTCTATCACAATATCATTGAAAACTCCTTTCAATGGGTCGGAACGATTCCAACTCTACTCATTACGGCTTATCGATCATCGAGATAATCCCTATGAGTCCCACCATCCACCAGTGACACCTAGCAGCATGTAGTGGCTACCCAGCAGAATAGAATGATGAACCTCTAGGTGCAGTTATCATGTGATACAGTCCTTCTATCGTGGATCCCTATAGGACGGAGGTCATGGATAACTCGTCAAACCCCTTCGTCTGTCATATGTCAAGATTTATTTGACTCGAGTTCGATAGTGGAAAACTCTTTCTCCACTTTATATTACTGCCCTGGCCAAGGTCTTAGAACTCAGTCTAACAAATCACATAAGATCACTCCTCTTCTATCAAGGTTGATAGATTCCATGTAAGTGCATACCCTACTCCTACAGTGAACTTACTGCAGCCAATCTACACTACAAGGACCCATATGACTAGAGACCATGTATACGTGTAGTCAAACTACAATAACCTCACTGTGAGTAGCCGAAGCACCGCAGGTCAAAGGACCAGTCATACTACTGCAACATCAAGCAAGTCACTGACGAGTGGATAGACGTCCAAGTAACTTCTTGTCTTGGTCACGCTCAGTACCCTTGTTCTCTAACAAGCACCTGCACTATCACTTCAGTGTCCCTACACTGTGGACTCAAGTCTTGTCCATCCAGAAGAAAAGTGATCTGTGCACTGATCGGATCGATCACCGTCCTCGTGATGATCCATTGATCAGGAGCATTTAGAAATTAATCACCAATGATACATGGCTCAAATTCTCAACTCTTGAGAATATGCATCATCATCTTATTAATTTCTTGGACGATTCATAGACACATAATTAATATGAATGAAAAGATGCCTTTTATTTATTCAATAATAAATAGTCAAGTACAAAATTATGTCCCTAGAATTAACAATGTGTCAGCCAGATTGGCTTCTAGGGCATACATCTAACAATCTCCCACTTGCACTAAAGCCAATCAGTCATATATCTAAGCTCCATCTTCTCAAGGTGGGCTTCAGTCTTTTGCTGACTTAGCTGCTTAGTGAACGGGTCTGCCATGTTATCCGCGGAGTCTACTCTCTGCACCTCTACATATTTCTTCTCAATATAGTCGCGTATGAGGTGGAAGCGCCGCTCTATGTGCTTGGACTTCTGATGAGACCTTGGCTCCATAGCTAGTGCTATGGTGCCAATGTTATCGCAGTAAAGTGTTATGACATCTAATGACATTACACCTAACTCTGCAATGAACTTTTAACTAGAAGGTTTCCACTGCACCCTTAGATACGGCTTAACATTCAGCTTCTAAGGTAGAATCTATAATGATTGGTTGTTTGGAACTCTTCCAACTTACTGAACCACCATTGCACATATCTTGATGTAGACTTTCTATCATCAATATGTGTTCATCCTTCTACCTTCAACTCTGATCTTCTCCCAAAGACCAAGAACATGTCCTTAGTTCTTCTCAAGTACTTAAGACTGTTCTTCACAGCTATCCAGTGCTTTTTGCCTGGATCTGATTGACATATGCTTGTGACACTCACAGCATGTACTATATCAAGTCATGTACATAGCATGGCATACATGAGGCTCCCTATTGCTGATGTATAGGGGATCTTGCTCATGCGTTGAATCTCTTCAGATGTGTTGGGGCACATCTTCTTGGAGAGATTAATTCCATGCCTTAGGGGTAAGAGACCCCTTTTAGAGTTTTCCATGCTGAACCTTTTAAGCACTTCCTCTATGTACATCTTCTGTGATAGGCCAAGCATCCTTTTAGATCTATCTCTATAGACCTTTATTCCCAAAATATAGGATGCTTCCCCAAGGTCTTTCATGGAGAACCTTTTTGACAACCTGACCTTGACCAAGGTTAGCATGGGAATATCATTCTCTATCAGGAGGATGTCGTCCACGTACAGTACGAGAAATACAACAGCACTCTCACTAATCCTTTTGTAAACACATGGTTCCTCTTCGTTTTTGATGAAATCAAACGTTTTGATTGCATCATCGAAACGAGTGTTCCAACTCCGAGATGCTTGCTTTAGTCCATAGATGGACTTTTGCAGCTTGCAGACCTTGTGATCTCCATCACTGGAAGTGAAACCCAAAGGCTGTTCCATATAGATGTCTTCATCAAGATATCCATTCAGGAAAGCTGTTTTCACATCCATTTGCCAGATTTCATAATCATGAAATGCTGCAATGGCAAGCAATGTTCGGATGGATTTCAGCATGGCTATAGGTGAAAAGGTCTCCTGATAGTCAATGCCCTCGCGCTGACTATACCCTTTCGCCACAAGCTTTGCCTTATAGGTCTCTACCTCTCCATCCGAACCTATCTTCCTTTTGTAGATCCATTTGCATCCAATAGGTACAATACCTTCTGGTGGATCTACTAAGGTCCAAACTTGGTTGGAATGCATGGAGTCTAACTCCAATTATTTCTCGGAATCGATATCAGATATCGCCTCGTCGTAGGTTTTGGGATCCTGCGTGTGATCCCTATCTCCCACTAGGAACATTTCCTCGGTATCCTCTTCTAGTATACCTAAGTATCTATCGGGAGGATGGGAGACCCTACTTGATCTGCGAGGTGGTTGAGGGACATCGTGTACTGGCTCTGTATTAATGGGTTCGATAGGATCCATGACTCGTTGCTTTTCAGAGACTTTCTCTTCAAGCTCAATTTTCCTCCCACTGCCTCTATCAAGGATAAACTGGTTTTCCAAGAAGATGGCATGACGGCTCACAAACACATTGTGATCCTCTGAGACGTAAAAATTGTATCCTAATGACTCTTTAGGATATCCTATAAGACGAGCACTTATGGTCCTAGCCTCTAGTTTGTCCGCCTGTAGTCTTTTGACGTGGGCCGGACATCTCCAAATCTTGAGATGACCAAGATTTGGTTTCTTACCATGCTATATCTCATACGGTGTGGTAGGAACGGATTTAGAGGAAACTCTATTCAACAAGTAAATAGCTGAAAATAGGGCATCTATCTAAAGAAACAAGGGTAAATCAGTGAAGCTCATCATGGACTGGACCATATCAATAGAGTCTGATTCCTCCTCTCTGACACTCCATTGAGCTTGAGGTGTACCAGGAGGAGTCCATTATGAAACTATACCATTCTCCTTGAGATAATCACGGAACTCTCCATTAAGGTATTCACTTCCTCGATCTGATCGAAGAACCTTAATGAGTTTTTGTGCTTATTTTTCTACTTCATATCTAAGCTTTTTGAACCTTTCAAAAGTTTCATATTTGTGTCTCATACACATATCCATACCGTGAGTAATCATCGGTAAAATGAAGTAAAAAATTACAACCCCTAGCCTGCACATCGAATGGGCCACACACATCAGTGTGTACAAGGGTAAGTATTTTAGTGGACCTCCCTGTGTCCTACAAAGGATAATTTGGCCATCTTTCCTTGAAGGCAGAATTCACAAATCAAATATGACTCGAAAGTCAATGAGCCCAAAAGCTCATGTTTCTCCAATTTGTTTATTCTGTCTTCTCCTATATGGCCAAGCCTGAGGTGCCACAAATTCTTTAGATTTATCTCATTTTTGGATCTATTAGATCCTATGGTGTTGACCCCCTAATGGATTTTGATGAATACAAAACACTAGAGTATAATTCCATTTATCTTAACAATTTAATTGAGGATTTCATGTATTTTATTAGGAATATTGTTAAGAAATGTCTAGGCAAGTTTCCATGATTTTTAAGGACTTATTAAAGAATTTTTGAGATGAAAGAAAAAGTTCAGGGACAGCCGAGACGTCTCCGGGTTGTCTCAGAGACGTCTCTGGCACAAACAGGAAGAACTGGCACGTCTGGAGACGTCCCTGGCACCTGCCGAGTCGTCCCCGCGATAGCGGAGTCGACTCTCTCAGTAGCGGAGTCGACTCTCTCAGTGGCGGCAGAAAGGCAGTTTTCAAGAGATATGCGCGAGACGTCCCCACCGTACGCGGAGTCGTCCCCGCAAGTAAAAAGCAGACTTCCCGAGTCGTCCCCAAGATAGCGGAGACGGCTCTCTCAGGGTTTTCCAGAGAATGACTTTTTCGGTGATAAGGCAGCGGAGACGTCCCCTGAAAGAGCGGAGTCGACTCTCTCAGGGAGTTCCAGAAGACATGTTTTTCTGAGATAAAGAAGCGGAGTCGTCCCCGAGGCAGCGGAGTCGTCCCCATTCAAAAAGTGCAAACAAGCCGAGACGTCCCCGTAAAGTGCAGAGACGACCCTCTCAGCAAATCAGAAAGGCAAGGATTCAAACGGTACAATTCCAGAGTCGTCCCCGTAAAAAGCCAAGTCGTCCCCAGACAACGTAAAAAGTAAAATCTTATAGCTGAGACGTCTCTCGTTGAAGCAGAGACGTCCCCGGAGCGCCTGGGACGCGACTGACAGCTTTTACAGGTTTGGTTTGAATTTCAAATCTCTTTTACTTTATCTCTAACGGCTATATTTGCTTTTTGAGCTATAAAAGGGAGCTCTTAAGTGCTTCTCAATAACTTTTTACCAACCCAAAGCAAAATCATTCAAAAGAGAAGAAAGAAAAAGAGGTTCAAGGGAGTTAGTGCATTCAAGTGAAGAAATCAAGTGCTTTCAAGCTTCCCAAGTGATTTCAAGCTCAACTACTCTCTTCCGCCCGGGATTCAAAGCTCACACTCAAACCTACGCAATCCACATCGGAAGAATCACCATTTCCCACGCTTCCAACGGCAAAAGGATTCTTCCGGGTTCTATTGTTTATCATTGTCATATTTGCTTATTTAGAGCTTTCTAATTGTTTGTAAAACTCTTTCAATATTGTGCTTGTTCCAGTCAAGGGACTTGGAACAAGGGAAAGGCGTCCCAAGCCTAGGTTAAATTGGGGGTTTTAGGGTTCGTTGTTAGCCCGGTGTAAAACAACAAGTTGGGTAGTGCACTCGCAAAACTACCGGACTGTAATCTTGGATTATAGTGGAAATTCCCAAAGGTGCTTTGGGGAGTGGATGTAGGAGCAGTGGAAGCTCCGAACCACTATAAAACCTTGTGTTTGCGATTGACTCTTCTCATCTCTCTATCTTTACTTTAGTTCATACATTTGCGTGTTTTACTCTTAATTAGGCAAAAAGTTTTAAAACACCCAATTCATCCCCCTCTTGGGTGACCATCTCTGGGCAACAAGTGGTATCAGAGCGGGTGCTCTGTATAATTCTTGAAGACCTAACCGTCTTAGCTAAAGATCTAGATGGGAACACCCTTTAACAATGTTCCTGCTGAGGGGCAGGCAACCAATAGACCTCCACTCTTCAATGGGACAAATTATACCTATTGGAAGACTAGAATGAAGATTTTCATTCAAGCACAAGACTATGCCTTGTGGAGGGTTATACTTAAGGGACCACAAGAACCATCACACATGGTTAATGGCATTCAAGTTCCCAAACCTGAGGAGGAGTGGGATGAGAATGATGATAGGATGGCTCAACTCAACTCTAGAGCCATGAACTCATTATTTTGTTCTCTAGATGTAAATGAGTTCAATAGAGTCTCCACATGTAGTTCCGCTAAGGAAATATGGGATAGGCTTGAAGTTACCCACGAGGGTACAAATCAAGTCAAAGAGTCTAAAGTGAACATTCTAGTTCACAAGTATGAGTTGTTTAAGATGGAACCCAATGAAACCATCACATGCATGTTTACACGCTTTACCGATATAATTAATGGTCTAAAGAGTTTGGGTAAATCTTATACTAACCCGGAACTTGTAAGTAAAATTCTCAGGTCTTTGCCAAAAGCATGGGAAGCAAAGGTCACGGCGATCGTAGAAGCCAAAGACCTCAACACTTTGGGACTAGAACAACTATTGGGCTCATTGATGACGCATGAGCTCACAATGAAGCAACATGAAGAAGAGTTGCCAAAGAAGAAGACAATCGCACTCAAGGCTACTTCGAGTGTAGTTGAAGAAGAAAGTAGTGAGAGTGAAGAAGGAAGCGAAGATGAGGACTTAGGTTTGATAGTTAGGAAGTTTAAAAAATTCATGAGGAAAAAGAAACCCTTCCCAAAGAAAAAGTTTGGAGGGAGAAATGATTGGAAAAAAGAAAAAGAAAAAGAAAGAGACCCAATCATATGCTATGATTGCAAGAGACCGGGACACATTCGTTCCGAATGCCCTCAACAAAAGAAGTATTTTGGAAAGAAGAAGAAGAAGGCATTGAAGGCAACATGGGATGATAGTGACACATCATCCTCCGAGGAAGAGAAGGAAGAGACCGCCAATTTGTGCTTCATGGCGTTCGAAGACGACGAGGTATGTCAAAACCCAACTATAAATTTTACTTTAGAAGAATTATATGAAGCTTTTCAAGAACTTATGGGTGATTGTAGTATGTTAGGAGCAAAGAATAAAGAATTAAAAATCTCCAATCAAAAACTGAAGGAAGATATTGAAAACCTATTAATTGAAAAGGAGAGCGTTAAAAATATTAACACTACTAACCTAGAAATCAAAAATTCAAAACTTAGCATTGAAAATGAAAAGGCAAAAACACTAATTAAGGAACTAAATCTAAAAGTAAAATTTCTATTCGATAATAATACCTCACTTGCACAAAATGTTGAATCTCTTAAAAAAGATAAGGAAGAACTAGTTAAAGAAAATTTGAACCTTAAGAATGAGGTGCATAAGTACAAACCAATTGTTGAAAAATTCACACAAAGCTCTGAAAAATTAAATCTTATTCTTTCAAATCAAAGAGCTGTTTTTAATAAAGCCGGATTAGGATATAAAACTAACAAGCAACAAAAGTATCTAAAGAATTTCTTTGTAAAAGCAAAAGATATAAAAACTGAAAAACCTACATGCTTTCATTGTGGAAAGAATGGACATAAAGCCTACTCTTGTATTCAAAGAAAGATCCAAACTAACAAGAGTATATTTGTAAAAGCTAAAAACATAACTAAAGTATGGGTGCCTAAGGGAACCAACTACACTAACCACGAAGGACCCAAGAAAACTTGGGTACCTAAGAGCTTCACATGATCATTTTGCAGGTATGCCTTGCAGCCGGGAATAAAAAGAGAATGTGGTATCTTGATAGTGGTTGCTCAAGGCATATGACCGGTGACAAGAGTCTCTTCGTCACCTTGGAATCAAAAGAAGGAGGAGTAGTCACATTTGGAGACAATGCTAAAGGCCGAATCATTGGTGTTGGTAAAATCTCCATATCACCCTCCTCATTTATTGATAATGTATTGTTAGTTAATGGACTAAAACATAATTTATTAAGTATAAGTCAATTTTGTGACAAGGGCTTTAAAGTGTCATTTGAATCATCACTATGCATAATTAGTAGTCCAATTGACAATGAGATCATACTCACAGGACATAGGCATGGAAATGTTTACATGGTAGATCTTGATGATCTCACCATGAAGGATGGCCAATGTCTTGTAGCCATGAATCCCAAAGTCAATGAGACTAGTTGGTTATGGCATCGTAGGTTAGGGCATGCTAGCATGGATTTAATCTCTAAATTAATTACAAAGGATCTAGTCAAAGGACTACCAAAAATAGACTTTGAAAAGAATAAAATTTATGCTGCATGTCAATTAGGAAAACAAACAAGAAGTTCTTTCAAGTCTAAGAACATAGTCTCAACATCAAAATCCTTAGAACTAATTCACATGGATTTGTTTGGACCCACTAGAACTGCTAGTCTAGGGGGTAAGAAATTTGGTCTTGTAATTGTTGATGATTTTTCACGTTTTACATGGGTTTCATTTCTTGCACACAAAGATGAGTCCTTTCCCGCTTTTATCAAGTTTCATAATAGGGTTTCGAATGAACTCAATCTTAAACTAAAAGCAATTAGGAGTGATCATGGTACCGAGTTTGAAAATCAGTATTTTGAAAAATTCTATGAAGAAAATGGTATCAATCACAATTTCTCGGCACCTAGGACACCCCAACAAAATGGGATGGTAGAAAGGAAGAATCGCACACTAGCAGATATGGCTCGTACCATGTTGTGCGAATCGGATCTACCAAAGTATTTTTGGGCTGAAGCAATAAATACTTCATGTCATATTTTAAATCGTGCTTTAGTTAGATCCATCTTAAAGAAAATACCTTATGAGTTGATAAAAAGTAAGAAACCAAATATAAGTTATTTTCATGTTTTCGGTTGTCGATGCTTTATTTTAAACAATGGAAAGGACAATCTAAGTAAATTTAGTGCTAAATCAGATGAGGGGATCTTTCTAGGTTATTCCTCATCTAGTAGAGCATACAGGGTCTTCAACAAGAGAACTCTCGTTGTTGAAGAATCCATTCATGTTGTTTTTGATGAAGCTAATGGAGATTCTTCTAGAAAAGAAGAAGATGGTGATGCAGGTATACTTGAAGACCGAATGAAAGAATTCTCCATACAAGACAAACAACATGAGGATGAGATCAAAGAAGATACAAATCAGCAAGATGAAGAAGATCAACCTCCATCAAGAAATCAAGATCTTCCTAAGGAATGGAGGTATGCACATGGTCATCCAAAGGATCTAATCATTGGTGATCCTTCACAAGGTATAAGAACTAGATCCTCTCTAAGAAATACTAGTAATTATCTTGCTTTCGTTTCACAAATAGAGCCTAAATCACTAGAAGAAGCTGAAAAAGATGATAATTGGATGAATGCTATGCAAGAGGAATTAAACCAATTTGAAAGAAATGAAGTTTGGACTCTAATGAAAAGACCCCCTAATGTTTCAATCATAGGCACCAAATGGGTATATAGAAATAAACTAGATAAAGATGGGATAGTAATAAGAAACAAAGCTAGGCTAGTGGCCAAAGGATATAATCAGGAGGAAGGAATAGATTTTGATGAAACTTTTGCTCCTGTTGCTAGATTAGAGGCTATTAGATTACTTTTGGCATATGCATGCTTCATGGATTTTAAACTCTATCAAATGGATGTAAAAAGTGCCTTTTTAAATGGTTATATAATGGAGGAAGTTTATGTAGGACAACCTCCAGGTTTTGAAAATCACTTACATCCAGATTATGTGTATAAATTGCATAAAGCATTGTATGGACTTAAGCAAGCCCCTAGAGCATGGTATGAAAGATTAAGTAATTTTCTAATTGAAAATAAATTTAAGAGAGAAAATGTAGACAAAACCCTCTTCATTAAAAGAAAAGGAAATAACTTATTGCTTGTGCAAATTTATGTGGATGATATAATTTTTGGTGCTACTAATGATAGTCTTTGTCAAGAGTTTGCCAAGCTTATGCAGGGAGAATTTGAAATGAGCATGATGGGTGAGCTCAACTTCTTCCTTGGGCTACAAATAAAACAATCAGAGGAAGGCATCTTCATCAGTCAGTCCAAATACATCAAGGAAATGTTGGAAAAATTCAAGATGAAGGATGCAAAGGAAATCAGCACACCCATGGGCTCAAGTTGCAAGCTTGACAAAGATGAAAAAGGTAAAAGTATAGACTGCAAATTGTACAGAGGTATGATAGGCTCTTTACTTTACCTTACCGCTAGTAGACCAGATATATTATTCAGTGTTTGTATGTGTGCTAGATACCAAGCATGTCCTAAGGAATCACACCTGCAAGCTGTTAAAAGAATTTTTAGATATCTAGTAGGGACATCTAATGTTGGCTTATGGTATTCTAAACAATCTGACATAAATTTAATTGCTTATTCCGATGCTGATTTTGCCGGGTGCAAACTCGACAGAAAAAGCACAAGTGGCACATGTCAATTCTTGGGTGCTAATTTGGTTTCTTGGTTTAGCAAGAAACAAAATTCAGTTGCCTTGTCCACAGCTGAGGCTGAGTATATTGCAGCTGGAAGCTGTTGTGCCCAAGTCCTTTGGATTAAGCAACAACTTGAAGACTTCGGTATCAAAATGAATAATATACCAATTAAATGTGATAATACAAGTGCAATTAATTTAACAAAAAATCCTGTCCAACACTCTAAGTCAAAGCATATAGAGATTAGGCATCATTTTATTAGGGATCATGTGCTGAAAAATGATGTGATGATTGAATATGTATGTACTGAAAATCAATTGGCCGATATCTTTACAAAGCCCCTTTGTAAAGATAGATTCAACTTCTTAAGGAATGCCTTGAGCTTGTATGATCCTAGCAAATAAATTAAACTTGTATTGCATTGCTTTGCCACTCAAACTAGTAATCCACCTCAAGGTAAACATAAGTGAAAGCATGAATTCATCTAAGCTAAATGACGAACTGTTTGACTTTCCGGAGGATGGTTACCCTCCCTTGGACTCTTCATGGAGATATTTTCAGAGCCTATTTCATAGGTATTCGAAATTTGGGCAAACATTCCTCATTTCAACATTAATAATTCAAAAATCTTTATCAATTTATTATAGGATGTATTATTAAGGGGGAGGATCACAAACAAATTCACTCTGTGTTTATCAAAAGAAATCATGTTGATTAGGGTGATTAAACAAAAATTTGGGAAAAGATAGAATTCAGTCTGAAATTTTTCAGTGCCGGAGACGTCTCTGGCAAATCGCAGAGACGTCCCCCCAGGCGAGACGTCTCGGGGACCGAACGAGATTTTTTTTTTTTTTTTTAATAAGTGAAACCGCTCGAGCCGACCCGAGCTATCTTCTCTCATCCCCGACCAAAACAAAAAACCCTAGCCTCCATTTGCTCTCCACCTCAAACCCTAGCCTCCATTTGCTCTCCATCACAAACCCTAGCATCTATGGCACCAAAGAGGGCTAGACGAACCGGTGGAAGGCGACCTAGGATAGCGGCCAACGGTGAGGAACGGAGGGAAGAACCTTCCGCGCCGTCTCCTCCGGTTGCTCCGCCAACCACGACCATTTCCTGTGCAAATCGCACAGTGACGACCGGTAGGTACATAGATTTTGCATTTTTAGACAGTGAGGGGTTCTCTATTGGAGAGAGACTCCGAGCCCAAGGGTGGGAGCACCTTTGTACCCTCAATACCTCGACCTACCCCGGTCTAGTTAGAGAACTTTTTAGCAATATGGCCTTAGGGGACTTAGGGTACACTGCATATGTCCGGGGGACATTAGTAGAAATTAATGAGGACATCTTGTCCACTATTTTGCAAATCCCTAAGGACGGTGAGGCTCCAACCTCACATCCCCAAAGGGAAATAGCCCTAAATTTACTTTTAGGACGAGAGGACTGCGGCCCTCTTGATGTTGTCAACTCTCAAGACCTAAACGCTGAGATGAGACTCCTTTTGAGTATTGTCAACCGGGTCTTGTTTCCTAAAACCGGTCGCTTCGATTTTGTTTCGGAGCGAGACTTAGTTATTATGCATCATATCCTACTAGGGATTCCCCTAAACCTCCCTAGACTTATGTTGAACTACATTGCTCTATGTCATAGGTATTCTAGGTTTAGTATACCCTATGGCATGATATTTACCCTAGTATTCAAACACTTCAAAGTTTCCATTCCAACAAATGAGCCTGCAAAACCCTTGAGAAACACCGACTATTATAATGAGGGCACAATGCGAAGAATGGAGTTTCATAAAGTAGATGGGTCGTGGGTCAAGGTACCAAAGAGAAAAGCCCAAATTCTAGAGCCTGAGATCCCACTTCAGGAGCCTGACCACCACTCTCCTCCACCTAGCCACATGGAT
Organism: Phoenix dactylifera; assembly: GCF_051530095.1. Classification (NCBI taxonomy): domain Eukaryota; kingdom Viridiplantae; phylum Streptophyta; class Magnoliopsida; order Arecales; family Arecaceae; genus Phoenix; species Phoenix dactylifera. The sequence continues at coordinate 2,954,530 of NC_143206.1, read as the reverse complement.
TTGCCTGATATACCCTCCAGTTCAGCTGGACCTTCCACATCCATGCCACCACCTCCTCCAGTCAGTGGGCCCTCCTTCCTATCAGAAGACCAGATGCGTACCTTAGCATCTGTCATTTGCCAACAAATGAGGGAGGAAATGAGATCCATGATATCTACTGAGTTGGCCCCCATCAGAGCTTCACATGAAGGGCTTCTACAAGAGCTAAAGGACATTAGAGCTCAAATTGAAGCCACAACGCAAGAAATAATTAGTGTGGGTGCCACCCAAACAGTCAGATCAATCGAGCTAAAGGACAGTTTGAAGGCCATTTCAAAGAATCTTAAAGAGTTGACAAGCCCAGGAGGAAATGTGGGCACCTTGGTTGCCCAACTCAGAGGAAGAATTGAAATGGCAACCATAGAATTTGAAGCACTCGTGGCAGCCTTCCATAAGTCACAGGGAGATCAGTTCAAGACCCTAATGGATTCAATCAATGCATTTATAGATGCAGCTTGTAGGGTCTATGAGCAACGTCGCCGATGAGGGACATTTTGTAGGATCTTCTTTTTGTAAATCCTAGGCTATTTTGGAAAACTTCTTGTAATGATTTCTTCTTTTAACTATGTACTGACTTCAAAGGTTTACAATGATACATGAATACAATTTCTTTTGAAACCTTGTGTATGTGCTTCTGTGTATGTGATTCTGTGACTGTGTATGTGTTTCTTGTGATGTGCCATAAAAATCTCATAACATACCTTGAGTATTCAAATTCAACACAACTTATCAATACATATGACACAGGGGGGAGCACATCTTGTGATAACTATGTTAAACAAAAAGAGGAGTCTGAAATGAATTCCAAAACAAAGGGGGAGTGATATGAATGACTAAATTCTTGGACAGGGGGAGCACAACTTGAATCTCTTTAAGTAGTTCATGGAAGGATAATTTGTCCCCTTCATTGTTGATGACAAAAAGGGGGAGTAGATATAGCAGGGGGAGTAGAATCAAGAGTAGAACCAAGAGTAGAACCAATATGGATATATGGATATTGGATACATTGGAATGCAAAATTCATACTCCCAAGTTGAATTAAGAGAAGATAAAATTGAAAAATATTGGCCTTTAGATAATTGCTCTTCTGAAAAGAAAGGGGGAGTCAAAAAGAACTAAGCTTTCAAATTTTAACTTAATTCAAATTCAGTTGATATGCTAAAATTGCTTAAGAGCTATGAAGATCAATCTTATGCATAATGATAGAACTCAAAATTGACTATTTTGAATTATGCACACTGTATCTAGCTCTAATCAAAACATTATGCTTATACATCTGATCAAATACTGTGTATATGTTTAAATTTCGAATTTTGCATATACTCAGTGTTTTGTCATCATCAAAAAGGGAGAGATTGTTGACCCCCTAATGGATTTTGATGAATACAAAACACTAGAGTATAATTCCATTTATCTTAACAATTTAATTGAGGATTTCATGTATTTTATTAGGAATATTGTTAAGAAATGTCTAGGCAAGTTCCCATGATTTTTAAGGACTTATTAAAGAATTTTTGAGATGAAAGAAAAAGTTCAGGGACAGCCGAGACGTCTCCGGGTTGTCTCAGAGACGTCTCTGGCACAAACAGGAAGAACTGGCACGTCTGGAGACGTCCCTGGCACCTGCCGAGTCGTCTCCGCGATAGCGGAGTCGACTCTCTCAGTAGCGGAGTCGACTCTCTCAGTGGCGGCAGAAAGGCAGTTTTCAAGAGATATGCGCGAGACGTCCCCACCGTACGCGGAGTCGTCCCCGCAAGTAAAAAGCAGACTTCCCGAGTCGTCCCCAAGATAGCGGAGACGGCTCTCTCAGGGTTTTCCAGAGAATGACTTTTTCGGTGATAAGGCAGCGGAGACGTCCCCTGAAAGAGGGGAGTCGACTCTCTCAGGGAATTCCGGAAGACATATTTTTCTGAGATAAAGAAGCGGAGTCGTTCCCGAGGCAGCGGAGTCGTCCCCATTCAAAAAGTGCAAACAAGCCGAGACGTCCCCGTAAAGTGCAGAGACGACCCTCTCAGCAAATCAGAAAGGCAAGGATTCAAACGGTACAATTCCAGAGTCGTCCCCGTAAAGAGCCGAGTCGTCCCCAGACAACGTAAAAAGTAAAATCTTGTAGCCGAGACGTCTCTCGTTGAAGCAGAGACGTCCCCGGAGCGCCTGGGACGCGACTGACAGCTTTTACAGGTTTGGTTTGAATTTCAAATCTCTTTTACTTTATCTCTAACGGCTATATTTGCTTTTTGAGCTATAAAAGGGAGCTCTTAAGTGCTTCTCAATAACTTTTTACCAACCCAAAGCAAAATCATTCAAGAGAGAAGAAAGAAAAAGAGGTTCAAGGGAGTTAGTGCATTCAAGTGAAGAAATCAAGTGCTTTCAAGCTTCCCAAGTGATTTCAAGCTCAACTACTCTCTTCCGCCCGGGATTCAAAGCTCACACTCAAACCTACGCAATCCACATCGGAAGAATCACCATTTCCCACGCTTCCAACGGCAAAAGGATTCTTCCGAGTTCTATTGTTTATCATTGTCATATTTGCTTATTTAGAGCTTTCTAATTGTTTGTAAAACTCTTTGAATATTATGCTTGTTCCAGTCAAGAGACTTGGAACAAGGGAAAGGCGTCCCAAGCCTAAGTTAAATTGGGGGTTTTAGGGTTCGTTGTTAGCCCGGTGTAAAACAACGAGTTAGTAGTGCACTCGCAAAACTACCGGACTGTAATCTTGGATTATAGTGGAAATTTCCAAAGGTGCTTTGGGGAGTGGATGTAGGAGCAGTGGAAGCTCCGAACCACTATAAAACCTTGTGTTTGCGATTGACTCTTCTCATCCCTCTATCTTTACTTTAGTTCATACATTTGCGTGTTTTACTCTTAATTAGGCAAAAAGTTTTAAAACACCCAATTCACCCCCCTCTTGGGTGACCATCTCTGGGCAACATATGGTATTCACTGTTTGCTCAGATATATTCACAGATACATCCATATGTATGTGATAGAGACTGTCAATCATAAAACCATGTTGAATCAATTTATTTTTCGAATAAAAATCTTTCTGTGCTAAATAAAATACAGAAATCAAATTTCTGCTAGCAATAGGTAACAGTCCCTAAGTATCCTGAGCATTTCTGACATACCTTCTGAAGGTCTGTCACCCTTTATATTCTTTATGCTTTCCCATGTATGTAGGACAGTTCCTCTTCCAATGGCCGTCCATGATGCAATGGAAACATTTTTTCTTGCAATTGGCCTTTTCTTGGAACTTCCTCATTTGGCATTTTCTCGGTCTTCTGTTTCTTCGCAGGCTTTTTCTTCTTCCAAATAGACTCTCTCTTGGAAGTAGAAATCAACTCAACAGTGAGAACGATGCCCCTTGAACTCTTCAGCGTCCCTAAGGTAGTTACCAATTTTTTTAACAATTCTGTTTTGGTGCATACAATCTTGTTCATATGGTAATTTACTATAAATTGTTCATATGAAGCTAGAAGGGATTACGGGATCAAATCCATTTGCAGTTCTTTGTGCATGGTCATGCCGAGCTTCTCAAGCTTCTTTAAGTCCTTTATCATGGTCAAACCATGATCATGGACATACTGCCCATCGTGCATCTTGGCTTTGAAGAGCCTCTTGGACACTTCAAACCGAGCTGCGTGACTCTGATCACCATACAACTCTTGCAGGTGATTTAATATGTCCCTGGCAGTCTTCATGTTCTCATGCTGGCGTTGTAATGCATTGGACATGGATGCCATTGTGCAGCACCTAACTTTATTGTCATTGTTCGTCCACTTAACAAGCGTCTTACGCTGATCAGTGATCGGACGGATTGGTAACACGGGGATTCCATGGTCTAGCATGTACCCGAATTTCTCATAATTCAAAATGATTTTTTTTTTTTTGAAATTTGCTGAGCCAATCTTTATAATTGAGTTTGGTCAAACGGTTGTTCTATAGGATATGAGTTAAGAGTCTAGAAGCTGACTTTATAATCCTCAGAGAGTAAAGATTCTAGTTAGACTTTTGTACTTGATCCTAATCTGTTCTAAGGTCTTTTAGAACAAATGTAACTCCCACTATTTTCTCGAATTCCTCACACTCTAAACGGAAATCCCACACGACTAGGGTTTCTAGTGGGTACTGCGGTCCCACTGATTTACATGCCACCTCACCTAACAGTTATTGGTGACACATAGATTGATGAATGTACAACTCTTGTACAATGCTTCTCAAGCATGTTGCAGTGTAACTTGGTCCCTAAGCCATGAAAACCTCACCTAACAGTTATTGGTCTCATTTCTTAGTTAAGTCAGACCCACCGTATAACCGTAGGAATAAAGTCGTCATTGGGTCCTCACCTAACAGTTATTGGTGCCCAACCCCACCTTTACCCTACAACATCTCATGTCTATAGAGAGGTCCAGCCCCCCGATGCAACTTGACCACTGTATCCAGCCGAGACAAATCAACATCAGAAAGGCCTTAGCAGCTCTACTATAGTGGAAGACCTATTGACTTAATATTGGTTAATCAGGTCTTAGTGTTTGCAACTTGAGCTCTTCATAAGAGGTAATCGAACAATTGGCCAGGTAAGCAGGTGGGAGGCTCCCCTTACTCAGAGAGTAAGGTCCTAATTAAGTAACCACCTTTCATGCTTTCCTAGACACCAATTAGATCAATTAATCTAATATGACTCGCTCATGTCGGTTCACTCTCGACTTGATTGAGGAGGTTTTAATTTAGGTCTCAATTGGGTTTGCTACATCACATGTAAACCTATCTACCCCGCTCTCATTCACATCACATGCAAACGGTACATCACAGGCAGTTATAATCGCAGCATCAAAATAAAGCTAAACATTAAATAGGTGATGATCATGGATTCTAATTAGGTCGTATTACAAGCACATGCACGTCAATCGATCAATTGGTCTTCAACTCTTGAATTGGTTCCAAGCCTCCTTGATTCGATCCTTGACCAACTCTTGATCCAATCGCCATCAACCGCTTAGATCCCTGTTCATCTCATGCCTTGTCTTCAACTTGACTGTTGACGTACATCACATCACAGAAATACAATCAGATGTAAAATAAAAATAATAATAAATTACATCTTCTTTTAGGAGGCACGCAGGCCTCTCAAAACATCAAATAAGATGCATGCAAGCATCTGAAAAATTACATGACATTGCAGATCACATCGCAGGTCTTTACATTTAATACCAAAAGGGTTTGAATCCTATGATCATCACCACATGCAGCAATTATAATTTTCAGATCTAAAAACTAACTGATTATCTCATGACATAGGTTGCTGATCATGCTAATCATGATTCTAAACTTTGTAATCTCATTAACAATGCAATTAAAATCATCATCTTATCATATAAAAATCAGCATGCAAAAATCAGCATCCTAGAAAAAAATCTGCATGCAGAAAATTTTCAGCATGCATAATCTTTCAATTTTCAGTTTTAATAAGCCTATTAATAATTAATCCTTACCTTAATCTACGAAATCTGGCTCTGATACCACTGTTGTTGGGAACCCGCCCATGCCACAGAAAATTCAAAAAATTCAGATGCAGCGGAAGAGGCATGTGCGGGATCAACCGTTCATCGCATGAACGTTGTTTAAAAATCGTTCGTAGATAGATAAGGATTAAAAACTTTTAAATAGCATTAGAAGATCAGATCTTCACCTTTGTGCGGGTAGATGATCACCGCAAACTGATGATCGTGGTTTAGGATGAAGGTTCGCTTGAAGCCGTTCAAGTGTCCGGCCTCTACGGGTATCCACACGAAGCAGAAAACCGATCCAAGCTTTCTATCTCCCCGGGGTGCTAGCTCCCTTGCAGAGATAACTTTGATAGCTGATATCCTCCCTTTTAATCAATCCTTGATTGTGCTTGGGAGGAGGAAGAAGAAGGATGAAGAGAAGAAGAGGAACGAAGCCCTGCAGCCTTCTTTTTCTTCCTTGCGTTGGAACCAAACGGTGGAGGAAGAAGGAGGCCACCAAGATCCTTTTCTTCCCTTTGTTGTTGGTGGCTGAAAAGAGAGGAGAGGAGGGTGGCCACGTGATGGAGAGGAGGAGGGATTCACTTATCATTAGGGCACCTCCTTTCAAAGCCTTATAAAGGCATCTAGGGCTCTTATTTGGTTTAGTCCAAATCATGAATCAATTGGGTTCAATCTATGCTAGTCCTAATCCAATTAGAACTTGAATGAACCATGACTCAATTGAACTCTTCAATCCTAATCCAATTAGGAGTCATGTTGATTCATTAGATTAATAATTAATTAGGACTTAAGAAATCCTAATCCAATTAGGACTTGTTTAATTCTAGTCCTAATCCAATTAGGACTCTAATTTGAATTCGAAGTCCTAATCCGATTAAGACTCTAGGAATCCTACTCCAAGTAGGAATTCAAATTTAATTCAAAACTCCTAATCTAATTAGGATTGTAGGAATCCTACTCCAAGTAGGAATCCCAGTCCTACTCCAAATAGGATTTCCAGTCCAAGTAGGAATTCCAGTCCAAGTAGGAATCTCAGTCCAAGTAGGATTCCTAGTCCTAATCCAATTAGGACTCTAGGAATCCTACTCCAAGTAGGACTCTTGTTTTAAGCCCAATTAATTAATTCTCTTTGTTCCTTCTTCAGCTTATTATCAATCGAATTGATTACTTGTGATTTCTAATCACGATTCAACCATCGGATCGGTCAATGCCTCTAGTGTGTGTGACCCCATAGGTTCTACTCTGACTGGTAGTGAGATATATTGTGATCTCTATCACAATATCATTGAAAACTCCTTTCAATGGGTCGGAACGATTCCAACTCTACTCATTAGGGCTTATCGATCATCGAGATAATCCCTATGAGTCCCACCATCCACCAGTGACACCTAGCAGCATGTAGTGGCTACCCAGCAGAATAAAATGATGAACCTCTAGGTGCAGTTATCATGTGATACAGTCCTTCTATCGTGGATCCCTACAGGACGGAGGTCATGGATAACTCGTCAAACCCCTTCGTCTGTCATATGTCAAGATTTATTTGACTCGAGTTCGATAGTGGAAAACTCTTTCTCCACTTTATATTACTACCCTGGCCAAGGTCTTAGAACTCAGTCTAACAAATCACATAAGATCACTCCTCTTCTATCAAGGTTGATAGATTCCATGTAAGTGCATACCCTACTCCTACAGTAAACTTACTGCAGCCAATCTACACTACAAGGACCCATATGACTAGAGACCATGTATACGTGTAGTCAAACTACAATAACCTCACTGTGAGTAGCCGAAGCATCGCAGGTCAAAGGACCAGTCATACTACTGCAACATCAAGCAAGTCACTGACGAGTGGATAGACGTCCAAGTAACTTCTTGTCTTGGTCACGCTCAGTACCCTTATTCTCTAACAAGCACCTGCACTATTGATGTGGGAATTTATTTCACACATTTTCTTAGTCTTAATTATTTTGTTTTAGAGTGTTTTGTATGTTCTTAGCTCATTTGTCTAGAATTTAGGTGTCTTTTATATTTATTTAATTCTTGAAAATTCTTGGTATTTTGCAGGTGTTTAATTATTGAATTGGTTGAAATTGGGCTGGTCTAGTCAACCCAGAATACTGTTCGGTTTTTGGGTTCTAACCGGAGCTACAGACCTCCGTTTCAGATGTTGTTTAGCTTGCTGGAAAGATAAGATGGAAACCTAAAACTTTTATGAAGATCACAAAACCAAGTTCTGCCGTTTTAAAGTCCAAAACTTAGCCGAAACGGAGAAGTCCGAATCTGTCCAGAATTTTACTGCGGCCCAGACCCTGTTTCGGTTTTCAGCTTGTATCTGGAGTTATATAAGTCAGAATAATGCAAACCCAGATACATTGGAAAGCTGAGAACTATATCTAAAACTTTCATGAAGGGTCCAACTCCAAAGTATATCGTTTTGGTGCTCTAAATCCAGCTGGGAGTCGAGTCTAAAAATCAGCCTAGAATTTCGGGATTTCAGCTAGCAGATAGGGAGGAAATCTGTTTTAAAATTCAAAAAAAAAGGAAATTCCGAAAAAGAGGAGGAGAGCTAGCAGATACAAGGAGGAGGAGAAGCAGATAAAAAAAAAGAAGCAGAGAATCTGAAATTCCGAGAGGAGGAAAAGCTAGAAATTCTGAGAGGAAGAAAAAGCTGGAATTCTGGGAGAAAGAACGGAACGGAGGATTTTTGCAAATACAGAGTTCTTTTCCTTTCTCTTATATATATATATATTTTTATTTTTTATTTGCTGAATTGTTATTAAGAATGTTGAATGCGAATTTATGTTTGAGAAATAATTGGATTGATTTATTAGTTATGATTTGCTAGTTTTTTTATCCTAGGGCTAGGGCGTAGTCATTGAATTTTTGATATGAATTGAGTATGGTTGTATTGAATATCTTTTGTTAATTGCAATTTGATGATTTTGGTTTTCACTCTTGCAATTTACTGGCCATGAATTGCATGCTTAAGATGTTGAATGAAGTAACGAAAGTTAAAGTTCGATATTAGTTGGTGAATTTATCAAACATTGGTGGTGTAGTTTAGAAATAAATGCACACCCTTGTGACCTACAATCAAGAATTTCACAGATCATAATGAATTTATATTAATTTCTATGATCACGAAAGTAGACATAGGATTAATATAGGTATAGGTGTTATACCTTGAAAGAGGATATCACATAAAAAAAAGGAATTCGGTCATTGTAATTAGCAGAATATTAACAATCAGATTTAAATTCATTGAAGGAATTCAATTGATGAAATCCAAGCCCTAGGAACCTTTCACATTTGATTTTTCAGGTCAAGAAATTGCAGTCAGTCACATCAATTTGGGGTTGTCTAAATAATATAGGAAATTTATAAATTGGTACTTGAATCGCCTCCTTGTGGAAACGATACTCTTTTTGCCCTATTCTACTTGTCATGACCCATGCACTTGTGGTAGAGTCTAGGGACTATCAAGTTTTTGGCGCCGTTGCCGGGGAGGATTGTTTTTAATATCAATACAAATAATTTTCTGCATTAATTTAGACTGTTTTGTTCTTTTTGTTAATTTACGTTTTCTATATTTAGTGTATGCCACGAAACTGTGAGCTAATTGAGCCTTTTGATCCAGAAATTGAGAGAACCCTACGAGCATTAAGGAAACAACAAAGATTAGAGCTAAAGCAAAAACAAACAGTAGCCAGGGCAGATAATCAAGATAACCAGAATAAAAGGTTGTTGAGTGACTATGCAGTGCCGAATGTCAATGGTGCTCAACCCAGTATTGTGAGACCTACAGTCAATGCTAATAATTTTGAGATTAAGCCTGGTCTCATGCAGATGGTGCAGCAGGAGCAGTTTGGTGGAGGACCTTCTGAGGATCCACATGCACACCTTGCCAATTTCTTGGAGATTTGTGATACAATCAAGATGAATGGAGTTAGTGATGATGCTATTCGACTCCGACTTTTTCCATTTTCTCTAAAGGATAAAGCCAAGGCCTGGTTGAATTCCAAAACGCCTAACTCTTTCACCACCTGGAATGCCTTGTCATAAGCTTTTCTGAGTAAGTATTTTTCCCCAGGTAAGACTGCCAAACTTAGAAATGATATTACCAGTTTTGCTCAGTTTGATGGTGAATCTTTGTATGAAGCCTGGGAGAGGTTTAAGGATTTGCAGAGGAAGTGTCCACATCATGGTCTTCCTGATTGGCTGATTGTACAGACTTTCTATAATGGATTAACACATTCAGTCAGAATTACTATTGATGCAGCTGCAGGAGGTACTTTAATGAGTAAGTCAACAGAAGAGGCATATGAGTTGTTAGAAGAAATGGCCTCTAACAATTATCAGTGGTCTAATGAAAGATGTATGCCTAAGAAAGTTCCAGGTATGTATGATGTAGATGGCATAAACATGTTGAATGCCAAGGTTGATTCTCTAGTAAAAATGTTCGATAAGCTGGGTAATGTGAATTCCGTTTCTAGTCCTGTATTGAGTTGTGATTGCTGTGGAGGAGCTCACATGAGTTCTGATTGTATGCAGGTTCAATTTGTGTCTAATTATAACAGGCAGCAGCGGCAGAACAACGCTTATTCCAACACATACAACCCAGGATGGAGGAATCATCCTAACTTTTCATGGAAAGATCAAGGTAACCAAGGTAGCAGTTCTAGACCTCTCCATCCTCCTAGTTTCCAACCAAAACCATCCCAACCAGAAAGTAAACAGTCTTGGAAGATAGCTATTGAGAAGTTAGCCAATGCCAGTTCAGAGAGATTTGAGAGACTGGAAGCAAAGGTTGACCAGTTGGCGAGTTCCAATAGAAATGTGGAGATGCAATTGGGGCAGTTAGCCAATTCCATCAATTCTCGTGGACAGGGTAATTTGCCTAGTAAGACAGAGGTCAATCCGAAGGAGCATTGCAAGGCAGTCACCTTGAGAAGTGGTAAGCAACTTGGTCAGGTAAGTAGTGAGACTATAGTTGGTGATAAAGTAGACTATGAAGAGGTGAACAAGAAGGTCAGTGAAGAAGTTGAGGACCTAGCCAAGACACCATCCCCACTACCACCAGTCGAACCTTATGTTCCTCCCATTCCTTTTCTTCAAAGGCTTAAGCAGAATAAAATTGATCAACAGTTTGAGAAATTTTTGAAAGTGTTTAGGCAGCTTCACATTAATATTTCTTTTGCAGACGCCTTAGCACAAATTTCTGCATATACAAAATTTTTAAAGGAGATCATGTCTAAGAAGAGGAAATTGGAAGATTTCGAGACCATTCACTTGACGGAGGAATGCAGTGCCATTATCCAGAATAAGCTTCCACCAAAGCTAAGAGATCCAGGAAGTTTTTCTATTCCTTGTACTATAGGTGATGTTGATTTTTCTAGAGCTTTGTGTGATTTAGGTGCTAGTGTTTCACTAATGCCTTTATCTATATCTAGGAAGCTTGGATTGAAGGAGTTAAAGCCTACTACCATCTTTTTGCAGCTAGCTGATCGATCGGTCAAATATCCTTTAGGTATTCTTGAGAATGTGCTGATCAAGGTAAAGAAGTTTATCATTCCAGTTGATTTTATTGTTTTGGAGATGGAAGAAGACACCAAGATCCCTATCATTTTAGGCCGGCCCTTTCTAGCCACAGCTGGAGCTATCATAGATGTTAATGTTGACCCCCTAATGGGTTTTGATGAATACAAAACACTAGAGTATAATTCCATTTATCTTAACAATTTAATTGAGGAATTCATGTGTTTTATTAAGAATATTGTTAAGAAATGTCTAGGCAAGTTCCCATAATTTTTAAGGATTTATTGAAGAATTTTTGAGATGAAGAAAACAGATCAGGGACAGCCGAGACGTCTCCGGATAGTCTCAGAGACGTCTCTGGCACAAACCGGAAGAACTGGCACACTTGGAGACGTCCCCGGCACCTGGCGAGGCGTCTCGCAGGGTCGGAGTCGACTCTCTCAGTAGCGGAGTCGACTCTCTCAGTGGCGGCAGAAAGGCAGATTTCAAGTGATACGCGCGAGCCGTCCCCACAGTACGCGGAGTCGTCCCCGCAAGTTAAAAAAGTGAGTTTCCGAGTCGTCCCCAGTGTAGCGGAGTCGGCTCTCTCAGGGTTTTCCAGAGGATGTCTTTTTCGGAGTTAAGGCAGCGGAGACGTCCCCTGAAAGAGCGGAGTCGACTCTCTCAGAGAATTCCAGAAGACATGTTTTTCGGAATTATAACGACGGAGTCGTCCCCAAGGCAGCGGAGTCGTCCCCATGTAAAAAGTGCAACCAAGCCGAGACGTCCGTGTAAAGCGCCGAGACGACCCTCTCAGAAAAATAGAAAAATAAGGATTCAAACCGTTCATCATCGGAGTCGTCCCCGTAAAGTGCCGAGTCGACCCCAAACAAAGTGAAAAGTAAATTTATACAGCCGAGACGTCTCGCGTTGAAGCGGAGACGTCTCCGGAGCGCCTGGGACGCGACTGACAACTTTTGCAGGTTTGGTTTGAATTTCAAATCTCTTTTACTTTATCTCTAACGGCTATATTTGCTTTTTGGGCTATAAAAGGGAGCTCCTAAGTGCTTCTCAACAACTTCTCACCAACCCAAAGCAAGATCATTCAAGAGAGAAGAAAGAAAAAGAGGTTCAAGGGAGTTAGTGCATTCAAGTGAAGAAATCAAGTGCTTTCAAGTTTTCCAACTGATTTCAAGCTCAACTACTCTCTTCCGCTCGGCATTCAAAGCTCACACTCAAGCCTACGCGATCCACATCGGAAGAATCATCATTTCCCACGCTTCCAACGGCAAAAGGATTCTTCCGGGTTTTATAGTTTATCATTGTTATATTTGCTTATTTAGAGCTTTCCAATCGTTTGTAAAACTCTTTCAATATTGTGCTTGTTCCAGTCAAGGGACTTGGAACAAGGGAAAGGCGTCCCAAGCCTAGGTGAAATTGGAGGTTATAGGGTTTGTTGTTAGCCCGGTGTAAAACAACGAGTTGGGTAGTGCACTCGCAAAACTACCGGACTGTAATCTTGGATTATAGTAGAAATTTCCAAAGGTGCTTTGGGGAGTGGATGTAGGAGCAGTGGAAGCTCCGAACCACTATAAAACCTTGTGTTTGCGATTGACTGTTCTCATCCCTCTATCTTTACTTTAGTTCTTATATTTGCGTGTTTTATTTTTTAATTAGTCAAAAAGATTTTAAAACACCCAATTCACCCCCCTCTTGGGTGATCATCTCTGGACAACAAGTGGTATCAGAGCGGGTGCTCTGTGTATTTCTTGAAAGACCTAACCGTCTTAGCCAAAGATCTAGATGGCAACACCCTTTAACAATGTTCCTGCTGAGGGGCAAGCAACCAATAGACCTCCACTCTTCAATGGGACAAATTATACCTATTGGAAGACTAGAATGAGGATCTTCATTCAAGCACAAGACTATGCCTTGTGGAGGGTTATAGTCAAGGGACCACAAGAACCATCACACATGGTAAATGGCATTCAAGTTCCCAAACCTGAGGAGGATTGGGATGAGAATGATAGTAGGATGGTTCAACTCAATTCTAGAGCCATGAACTCATTATTTTGTGCTCTAGATGTAAATGAGTTTAACAGAGTCTCCACATGTAGTTCCGCTAAGAAAATATGGGATAGGCTTGAAGTTACCCACGAGGGTACAAATCAAGTCAAAGAGTCTAAAGTGAACATTCTAATTCACAAATATGAGTTGTTTAAGATGGAACCCAATGAAACCATCACATGCATGTTTACACGCTTTACCGATATAATTAATGGTCTAAAAAGTTTGGGTAAATCTTATACTAATCCGAAACTTGTGAATAAAATTCTCAGGTCTTTGCCAAAAGCATGGGAAGCAAAGGTCACGGCGATCGTAGAAGCCAAAGACCTCAACACTTTGGGATTAGAACAACTACTGGGCTCATTGATGACGCATGAGCTCACAATGAAGCAACATGAAGAAGAGTTGCCGAAGAAAAAGACAATCGCACTCAAGGCTACTTCGAGTGTGTGTGAAGAAGAAAGTAGTGAGAGTGAAGAAGAAAGCGAAGATGAGGATTTGGGTTTGATAGTAAGAAAGTTTAAGAAATTCATGAGAAGAAAGAAACCCTTCCCAAGAAAAAAGTTTGGAGGGAGAAATGATTGGGAAAAAGAAAAAGAAAAAGAAAGAGACCCAATCATATGCTATGATTGCAAGAGACCGGGACACATTCGTTCCGAATGCCCTCAACAAAAGAAGTATTTTGGAAAGAAGAAGAAGAAGGCATTGAAGGCAACATGGGATGATAGTGACACATCATCCTCCGAGGAAGAGAAGGAAGAGACCGCCAATTTGTGCTTCATGGCGTTCGAAGACGATGAGGTATGTCAAAACACAACTATAAATATTACTTTAGAAGAATTGTATGAAGCTCTTCAAGAACTTATGAGTGATTGTAGTATGTTAGGAGCAAAGAATAAAGAATTAAAAGCCTCCAATCTAAAACTAAAGGATGATATTAAAAATCTATTGATTGAGAAAGAGAGCGTTGAAAATGTTAACACCATTGCTCTAGAAAATAAAAATTCAAAACTTATCATTGAAAATGAAACGGCAAAAACACTAATTAAGGAATTCAATCTAAAAGTAAAATTCCTACTCGATAATAATACCTCACTTGCACAAAATGTTGAATCCCTTAAAAAGGATAAGGAAGAACTAATTAAAGAAAATTTGAATCTTAAGAATGAGGTACATAAGTACAAACCAATTGTTGAAAAATTTACACAAAGCTCTGAAAAATTAAATCTTATTCTTTCAAATCAAAGAGCTATTTTCAATAAAGCCGGATTAGGATATAAAACTAACAAACAACAAAAGTATCTAAAGAATTTCTTTGTAAAAGCAAAAGATGTAAAAACTGAAAAACCTACATGCTTTCATTGTGGAAAGAATGGACATAAAGCCTACTCTTGTATTCAAAGAAAGATCCAAACCAACAAGAGTACATTTGTAAAAGCTAAAAACATAACTAAAGTATGGGTGCCTAAGGGAACCAACTACACTAACCACGAAGGACCCAAGAAAACTTGGGTACCTAAGAGCTTCACATGATCATTTTGCAGGTATGCCTTGCAGCCGAGAATAAAAAGAGAATGTGGTATCTTGATAGTGGTTGCTCAAGGCATATGACCAGTGACAAGAGTCTCTTCGTCACCTTGAAATCAAAAGAAGGAGGAGTAGTCACATTCGGAGACAATGCTAAAGGTCAAATCATTGGTGTTGGTAAAATCTCCATATCACCCTCCTCATTTATTGATAATGTATTGTTAGTTAATGGACTAAAACATAATTTATTAAGTATAAGTCAATTTTGTGACAAGGGCTTTAAAGTGTCATTTGAATCATCACTATGCATAATTAGTAGTCCAATTGACAATGAGATCATACTCACAGGACATAGGCATGCAAATGTTTACATGGTAGATCTTGATGATCTCACCATGAAGGATGGCCAATGTCTTGTAGCCATGGATCCCAAAGTTAATGAGACTAGTTAGTTATGGCATCGTAGGTTAGGGCATGCTAGCATGAATTTAATCTCTAAATTAATTACAAAGGATCTAGTCAAAGGACTACCAAAAATAGACTTTGAAAAGAATAAAATTTGTGCTGCATGTCAATTAGGGAAACAAACAAGAAGTTCTTTCAAGTCTAAGAACATAGTCTCAACATCAAAACCCTTAGAACTAATTCACATGGATTTGTTTGGACCCACTAGAACTGCTAGTCTAGGGGGTAAGAAATTTGGTCTTGTAATTGTTGATGATTTTTCACGTTTTACATGGGTTTCATTTCTTGCACACAAAGATGAGTCCTTTTCCGCTTTTATCAAGTTTCATAATAGGGTTTCGAATGAACTCAATCTTAAACTAAAAGCAATTAGGAGTGATCATGGTACCGAGTTTGAAAATCAGTATTTTGAAAAATTTTGTGAAGAAAATGGTATCAATCACAATTTTTCGGCACCTAGGACACCCCAACAAAATGGGGTGGTAGAAAAGAAGAATCGCACACTAGCAGATATGGCTCGTACCATGTTGTGCGAATCGGATCTACCAAAGTATTTTTGGGCTGAAGCAATAAATACTTCATGTCATATTTTAAATTGTGCTTTAGTTAGATCCATCTTAAAGAAGACACCTTATGAGTTGATAAAAAGTAAGAAACCAAATATAAGCTATTTTCATGTTTTCGGTTGTCGATGCTTTATTTTAAACAATGGAAAGGACAATCTAAGTAAATTTAGTGCTAAATCAGATGAGGGGATCTTCTTAGGTTATTCCTCATCTAGTAGAGTATATAGGGTCTTCAACAAGAGAACTCTTGTTGTTGAAGAATCCATTCATGTTGTTTTTGATGAAGCTAATGGAGATTCTTCTAGAAAAGAAGAAGATGGTGATGCAGGTATACTTGAAGACCGAATGAAGGAATTCTCCATACAAGACAAACAACATGAGGATGAGATCAAAGAAGATACAATTCAGCAAGATGAAGAAGATCAACCTCCATTAGGAAATCAAGATCTTCCTAAGGAATGGAGGTATGCACATGGTCATCCAAAGGATCTAATCCTTGGTGATCCTTCACAAGGAATAAGAACTAGATCCTCTTTAAGAAACACTAGTAATTATCTTGCATTCGTTTCACAAATCGAGCCTAAATCACTAGAAGAAGCTGAAAAAGATGACAATTGGATGAATGCTATGCAAGAGGAATTAAACCAATTTGAAAGAAATGAAGTTTGGACCCTAATGAAAAGACCCCCTAATGTCTCAATCATAGGCACCAAGTGGGTTTATAGAAATAAACTAGATGAAGATGGAATAGTCATAAGAAACAAAGCTAGACTAGTTGCCAAAGGTTATAATCAGGAGGAAGGAATAGACTTTGATGAAACTTTTGCTCCTGTTGCTAGATTAGAAGCTATTAGACTACTTTTGGCATATGCATGCTTCATGGATTTTAAACTCTATCAAATGGATGTAAAAGTGCTTTTTTAAATGGTTATATAATGGAGGAAGTTTATGTAGGACAACCTCCAGGTTTTGAAAATCACTTACATCCAGATTATGTGTATAAATTGCATAAAGCATTGTATGGACTTAAGCAAGCCCCTAGGGCATGGTATGAAAGATTAAGTAATTTCCTAATTGAAAATAAATTTAAGAGAGAAAATGTAGACAAAACCCTCTTCATTAAAAGAAAAGAAAATGACTTATTGCTTGTACAAATTTATGTGGATGATATAATTTTTGGTGCTACTAATGATAGTCTTTGTCAAGAGTTTGCCAAGCTTATGCAGGGAGAATTTGAAATGAGCATGATGGGTGAGCTCAACTTCTTCCTTGGGCTACAAATAAAACAATCAGAGGAAGGCATCTTCATCAGTCAATCCAAATATATCAAGGAAATGTTGGAAAAATTCAAGATGAAGGATGCAAAGGAAATCAGCACACCCATGGGCTCAAGTTGCAAGCTTGACAAAGATGAAAAAGGTAAAAGTATAGACTGTAAATTGTACAGAGGTATGATAGGCTCTTTACTTTACCTTACTGCTAGTAGACCAGATATATTATTCAGTGTTTGTATGTGTGCTAGATACCAAGCATGTCCTAAGGAATCACACTTGCAAGCTGTTAAAAGAATTTTTAGATATCTAGTAGGGACATCTAATGTAGGCTTATGGTATTCTAAACAATCTGACATAAATTTAATTGCTTATTCCGATGCTGATTTTGCCGGGTGCAAACTCGACAGAAAAAGCACAAGTGGCACATGTCAATTCTTGGGTGCTAATTTGGTTTCTTGGTTTAGCAAGAAACAGAATTCAGTTGCCTTGTCCACAGCTGAGGCTGAGTACATTGCAGCTGGAAGCTGTTGTGCCCAAGTTCTTTGAATTAAGCAACAACTTGAAGACTTCGGAATCAAAATGGACAACATACCAATTAAATGTGATAATACAAGTGCAATTAATTTAACAAAAAATCCTGTCCAACACTCTAAATCAAAGCATATAGAGATTAGACATCATTTTATTAGGGATCATGTACTGAAAAATGATGTGATGATTGAATATGTATGTACTGAAAATCAATTGGCCGATATCTTTACAAAGCCCCTTTGTAAAGATAGGTTCAACTTCTTAAGAAATGCTTTGAGCTTGTATGACCCTAGCAAATAAATTCAACTTGTATTGCAATGCCTTGCTACTCAAAAAACTAGTAATCCACCTCAAGGTCAACATAAGTGAAAGCATGAATCCATCTAAGCTAAATGACAAACTGTTTGACTTTCCGGAGGATGGTTACCCTCCCTTGGACTCTTCATAGAGATATTTTCAGAGCCTATTTCATAGGTATTCGAAATTTGGTCAAACATTCCTCATTTCAACATTAATAATTCAAAAATCATTATCAAACCTCTATAGGATGTATTATTAAGGGGGAGGATCACAAACAAACTCATTCTGTATTCACCTAAAGAAATCATAATTAGTGTGATTAAATGAAACAAATTGAAAAAAGATAAAAATCAGTCTGAAATTTTTCAGTGCCGGAGACGTCTCTGGCAAATCGCAGAGACGTCCCCCCCAGCGAGACGTCTCGCCTTAGTCGCGGAGACGTCTCGGGGACCGAACGAGGGTTTTTAAAATAGGTCGAAACAGCTCGAGCCGACCCGAGCTATCCCTTTCATCCCCGACAAAAACAAAAACCCTAGCCTCCATTTTCTCTCCAACACAAACCCTAGCCTCTTTCTCCCCATTTCCCTAGGTTTTCCATTCAATGGCACCTAAAAGAGCTAGGAGGACTGGTGGGAGGCGTCCTAGGGCAGCGGCCGACGGTGAGGAACGGAGGGAAGAACCTTCCGCGCCGTCTCCTCCGGTTGCTCCGCCAACCACGACCATTTCCTGTGCAAATCGCACAGTGACGACCGGTAGGTACATAGACTTTGCATTTCTAGATAGTGAGGGGTTCTCTATTGGAGAGAGACTCCGTGCCCAAGGGTGGGAATACCTTTGTACCCTCAATACCTCGACCTACCCCGGCCTAGTTAGAGAACTATTTAGCAATATGGCCTTAGGGGACTTAGGGTACACTGCATATGTCCGGGGGACATTGGTAGAAATTAATGAGGATATTCTATCCACTGTTCTGCAAATTCCTAAAGATGGTGAGGCTCCGACATCACATCCCCAAAGGGAAATAGCCCTAAATTTGCTTCTAGGAAGAGAGGACTGCGGCCCTCTTGATGTAGTCAACTCCCAAGACCTAAATGCCGAAATGAGACTACTTCTAAGTATTGTCAACCGGGTCTTGTTTCCTAAAACCGGTCGCTTCGATTTTGTTTCGGAGCGAGATTTAGTTATCATGCACCATATCCTACTAGGGATTCCTCTAAACCTCCCTAGACTCATGTTGAACTACATTGCTACATGTCATAGGTATTCTAGATTTAGCATACCTTATGGGATGATCCTTACCCTACTCTTCAAACATTTCAAAGTACCCATTCCAGAAAATGAGCCTACAAAACCCTTGAGAAACACCGACTATTATAATGAGAGCACAATGCGTAGAATGGAGTTTCACAAGGTAGATGGGTCATGGGTCAAGGTACCAAAGAGAAAAGCTCAAACCCTAGAGCCTGAGCTCCCACTTCAGGAGCCTGACCATCACTCTCCTCCACATAGCCACATGGATTATCCTGATGTACCCTCCAGCTCAGCTGGACCTTCCACATCCATGCCACCACCTCCTCCAGTCAGTGGGCCCTTCTCCCTATCCGAAGACCAGATGCGCACTTTAGCATCTGTGATATGCCAGCAAATGAGGGAGGAAATGAGATCGATGATCTCTACTGAGTTGGCCCCCATCAGAGCTTCACATGAAGGGATTCTACAAGAGGTGAAGGAAATTAGAGCTCAAATAGAAGCTACAGCGCAAGAACTAGTTGGTGTGAGTGCCACCCAAACCTTCAGATCCATCGAGCTAAAGGATGACTTGAGGAGCATCTCAAATAGCCTTCAAGAGTTGACAAGCCCTGGACGAAATGTGGGCACCTTGGTTGCCCAACTTAGAGGAAGAATTGAAAGGGCAACCATAGAATTTGAAGCACTAGTGGCAGCCTTCCATCAGTCACAGGGCGATCAATTCAGAACACTGCTAGATTCCATCAATGCTTTCATAGATGCAGCTGCTAGGGCTTATGAGCAACGTCGCCGATGAGGGACATTTTGTAGACATCTAGGGATCTTCTTTTTGTAAACCCTAGGCTATTTTGAAACACTTCTTGTATTAAAAATCAATACTTGTAATGATTTCTTCTCTTAACTTTGTACTGACTTCAAAGGTTTACAATGATACATGAATACAATTTATTTTGAAACTTTGTGTACATTGCTAACTCTGTGTATGTGATTCTGTGATTGTGATGTGCCATAAAAATCTCATAGCATGCCTTAAGTGGTAAAATTTAACACAACTTATCAATGCATATGACACAGGGGGAGCACATCTTGTGATAACTATGATTAACAAAAAGAGGAGTCTGAAATGAATACCAAAACAAAGGGGGAGTGATATGAATGACTAAATTCATTAATAGAAATAACTTGGACAAGGGGAGCACAACTTGAATATCCTTGAGTGGTTCATGGAAATATGCTGAATTTTACTAGGAAGTATGCTTTAAGCACCTAAGGATAATTTGTCCCCTTCATTGTTGATGACAAAAAGGGGGAGTAGATATAATAGAACTTATAGAACTTATATATTGAGTAGAACCAATATGGATATTGGATACATTGGAATGCAAAATACGAAATTCATACTCCAAAGTTGAATTAGAAAAGATAAAATTGAAGAATATTGGCTTTAAGATAATTGCCCTTCTGGAAAAGAAAGGGGGAGTCAAAAAGAACTTAGCTTTTAATTATCTTTAGCATCAATATTTCATTTTAACTTGATTCAAATTCAGTTGATATGCTAAAATTGCTCAAGAGCTATTAAGATTAATTTTATGCATAAGGATAGAACTGAAAATTGACTATTTTAAATTATGCACATTGTATCTAGCTCTAATCAAAACATTAGACTTGTACATCTGATCAAATACTGTGTATATGTTTAAAATTTGAATTTTGCATATACTCAGTGTTTTGTCATCATCAAAAAGGGGGAGATTGTTGACCCCCTAATGGGTTTTGATGAATACAAAACACTAGAGTATAATTCCATTTATCTTAACAATTTAATTGAGAAATTCATGTGTTTTATTAAGAATATTGTTAAGAAATGTCTAGGCAAGTTTCCATAATTTTTAAGGATTTATTGAAGAATTTTTGAGATGAAGAAAACAGATCAGGGACAGCCGAGACGTCTCCGGATAGTCTCAGAGACGTCTCTGGCACAAACCGGAAGAACTGGCACACTTGGAGACGTCCCCGGCACCTGGCGAGGCATCTCGCAGGGTCGGAGTCGACTCTCTCAGTAGCGGAGTCGACTCTCTCAGTGGCGGCAGAAAGGCAGATTTCAAGTGATACGCGCGAGCCGTCCCCACAGTACGCGGAGTCGTCCCTGCAAGTTAAAAAAGTGAGTTTCCGAGTCGTCCCCAGTGTAGCGAAGTCGGCTCTCTCAGGGTTTTTCAGAGGATGTCTTTTTCGGAGTTAAGGCAGCGGAGACGTCCCCTGAAACGGAGTCGACTCTCTCAGAGAATTCTAGAAGACATGTTTTTCGGAGTTATAACGACGGAGTCGTCCCCAAGGCAGCGGAGTCGTCCCCATGCAAAAAGTGCAAACAAGCCGAGACGTCCCTGTAAAGCGCCGAGACGACCCTCTCAGGAAAACAGAAAAACAAGGATTCAAACCGTTCATCATCGGAGTCGTCCCCGTAAAGTGCCGAGTCGACCCCAAACAAAGTGAAAAGTAAATTTATACAGCCGAGATGTCTCGCATTGAAGCGGAGACGTCTCCGGAGCGCCTGGGACGCGACTGACAACTTTTGCAGGTTTGGTTTGAATTTCAAATCTCTTTTACTTTATCTCTAACGGCTATATTTGCTTTTTGGGCTATAAAAGGGAGCTCCTAAGTGCTTCTCAACAACTTCTCACCAACCCAAAGCAAGATCATTCAAGAGAGAAGAAAGAAAAAGAGGTTCAAGGGAGTTAGTGCATTCAAGTGAAGAAATCAAGTGCTTTCAAGTTTCCCAACTGATTTCAAGCTCAACTACTCTCTTCCGCTCGGCATTCAAAGCTCACACTCAAGCCTACGCGATCCACATCGGAAGAATCATCATTTCCCACGCTTCCAACGGCAAAAGGATTCTTCCGGGTTTTATAGTTTATCATTGTTATATTTGCTTATTTAGAGCTTTCCAATCGTTTGTAAAACTCTTTCAATATTGTGCTTGTTCCAGTCAAGGGACTTGGAACAAGGAAAAGGCGTCCCAAGCCTAGGTGAAATTGGAGGTTATAGGGTTTGTTGTTAGCCCGGTGTAAAACAACGAGTTGGATAGTGCACTCGCAAAACTACCGGACTGTAATCTTGGATTATAGTAGAAATTCCCAAAGGTGCTTTGGGGAGTGGATGTAGGAGCAGTGGAAGCTCCGAACCACTATAAAACCTTGTGTTTGCGATTGACTGTTCTCATCCCTCTATCTTTACTTTAGTTCTTACATTTGCGTGTTTTATTTTTTAATTAGTCAAAAAGGTTTTAAAACACCCAATTCACCCTCCTCTTGGGTGATCATCTTTGGGCAACAGTAAAGAATGGTAGGTTGACTTTGAAGGTTGGTGAAGAAGAGGTAGAGTTTAATTTATTTGAAGCTACTAAATATCCTTCTTTTACTGATCATGTTTTTCGAGTTGATGTTGTAGATGAGTCGACCAGAGAATTTTTTAGGGCTGAAAATACTAAAGAACCTCTTGAGACTTGTTTAGTGAGTGCAGGGACAAGTAAAGATGATAATCTAGAGATTGCTAAAGTGGCGTGTGCATTAGAGGCTACATGTCCTAAGCCAAAGAAGAGAGGTATTTATTTTGAGGATATCGGCAAAGGTAAGCCACCCCCTCCCCCTTCTAATGTGCAAGCACCAGTCTGGAGTTGAAGCCATTACCCTCACATCTCATGTATGCATTTTTAGCTGAGAATAATACTTTGCCTGTGATTGTGAGTGTTTCTTTGTCTGATGAGCAACTTGACAAATTGATACGTATTTTGAGATTGAGAAAAAAAGCCATAGGATGGACTATATCAGACCTTAGAGGAATTAGCCCTTCATTGTGTATGCATAGAATTTTAATGGAGGATAACCATAAACCTATTGTTGAAAATCAGAGACGGTTAAATCCGAACATGAAAGAAGTAGTTAGGGCTGAAGTTCTTAAATGGTTAGATGCAGGGATTATTATCCTATATCTGATAGTTTATGGATTAGTCCAGTGCAGGTAGTACCTAAAAAGGGTGGGATGACTGTGGTGTATAATGAAAATAATGAATTAATTCCTACTAGGACAGTAACTGGGTGGAGAGTCTGCATAGATTATAGGAAACTTAATAGTGTTACCCGTAAGGATCATTTTCCTTTACCTTTTCTTGATCAGGTGCTTGAGAGACTTGCTGGGTATGCGTATTACTGTTTTTTAGATGGTTATTCAGGGTATAACCAGATTTCTATATCCCCCGAAGATCAAGAAAAGACCACCTTCACTTGTCCTTATGGTACTTTTGCATTCCGTAGGATGCCTTTTGGTTTGTGTAATGCACCTGCTACATTCCAACGTTGCATGATGGCTATTTTCTCTGATTTTGTTGAAAAGATCATGGAGGTTTTCATGGATGATTTTTCTGTTTTTGGATCTTCTTTTGATAGTTGTTTAGATAACTTATCTCGAGTTTTGCAGCGCTGTGAGGAGACCAATTTGGTCTTGAATTGGGAGAAATGTCATTTTATGGTGCAGGAAGGTATTGTTTTAGGCCACAAAATTTCAGCAAGAGGCCTTGAAGTGGACCGAGCAAAAATAGAAATTATTGAAAAATTGCCACCACCTACAAATGTTAAGGGAGTTAGAAGTTTTCTTGGTCACACAGGATTTTACTGGCGTTTTATTAAGGATTTCTCTAAAATTTCTAAACCTCTTTGTAATCTGTTGAATAAGGATGTTGTGTTTGATTTTGATAAGGACTGTTTGAATGCTTTTAACAGGTTGAAGCAAGAGTTGGTGTCAGCACCAATTATGGCAGCCCCAGATTGGAGTTTGCCTTTTGAGCTAATGTGTGATGCTAGTGATTTCGCTCTGGGTGCTGTTCTCGGCCAGAGAAAAGACAGGAAGTTGCATGTTATATATTATGCTAGTAGAGTTTTAAATAATGCACAGTTGAATTATGCAACTACTGAAAATGAATTGCTTGCTGTTGTGTTTGCTTTTGACAAGTTTCGATCTTATCTTGTAGGTTCCAAGGTAATCGTATATACGGACCATTCAGCAATCAAGTACTTGCTGAAAAAGAAAGATGCCAAACCGCGCTTGATTCGGTGGGTGCTGTTGCTTCAAGAATTTGATCTTGAGATTCGAGACAAGAGAGGCATGGAGAATGTGGTGGCAGATCACTTGTCTAGATTAGAGGGGCAGTCAAGAGCAGATGAGGTGCCCATTAATGAAAGCTTTCCAGATGAGCAGTTGTTGGCAGTTTTAGTCATCCCCTGGTATGCTGATTTGGTGAACTATTTGGTGAGTGGCATTGTTCCCCCTGATTTGAGCTATCATCAGAAGAAAAAGTTTTTGTGGGATGTGAAGCATTATTTTTGGGAAGAACCGCTACTCTATAAACACTGTGCAGATGGGATGATTAGAAGATGTGTGCCCCAAGATGAGATGCAGGATATACTTGACCATTGCCATTCCTTGGAGTGTGGTGGACATTTCAGTACCTCTAAGACAGTTGCAAAGGTATGACAATCTGGTTTTTATTGGCCGACCATGTATCAAGATACTAGACAATATGTGAGCATGTGTGATAGATGTCAGAGGGTTGGCAACATTTCGAAAAAGAATGAGATGCCCTTGACCAATATCTTGGAGGTTGAACTATTTGATTTATGGGGAATTGATTTCATGGGCCCATTTCCTTCTTCCTTCAATAATCAGTACATTCCGGTAGCAGTGGATTATGTGTCTAAATGGGTTGAAGCTACTGCAACTCAGACTAATGACTCTCGAGTGGTGATGAGATTTGTGAAGAAAAATATTTTTTCAAGATTTGGTGTGCCGAGAGCTATTATTAGTGATGAAGGCTCCCATTTTTGTAATCGGTCATTTGAGGCTTTGTTGAAGAAATATGGGGTTACTCATAAGGTGGCACTTGCCTATCATCCCCAAACAAATGGGCAAGTGGAACTTGCAAATAGGGAATTGAAGCAAATTTTGGAGAAAACTGTGAGCAGTTCAAGAAAGGATTGGCAAATAAGTTAGATGATGCACTTTGGGCCTATAGGACAGCTTTCAAGACACCTTTGGGTATGTCTCCTTACAGACTTGTCTTTGGAAAGTCTTGTCACTTACCAGTGGAATTGGAACACAGGGCCTATTGGGCAACCAAGGATTTGAACATGGATTTGAAAGCTGCGGGAGAAAAGAGATTGTTACAGTTGAGTGAGTTGGAGGAGTTTAGGTTTGATGCTTATGAAAATACTCGGATTTACAAGGAAAAGACAAAGCATTGGCATGACAAACATCTTCAGATTAGAAACTTCGAAATTGGGCAGCAAGTATTACTCTTCAACTCAAGACTTAAGTTATTTCCAGGCAAGCTTCGTTCTAGGTGGTCTGGCCCTTCACGGTAACGAAAGTGTATCCATATGGTGCTGTTGAGGTGCGTAGTGAGGTCACTGGTGCATTCAAGGTTAATGGGCAGCGTTTGAAGCCTTATCTTGCTAGTAATGTGGTTCCTAAAGGAGTGATTTACTCTTTGAAGAATCCTACCTATGGTTGATGGTGAGGAAGCAAGCTAATGACTGTAAACAAGCGCTTCTTAGGAGGCAACCCAACCACAAAAAAAAAAAAAAACCTTTCTTTTGTCTTTTGTTATATGTTTTAATTGTTGTTTTTATTTAAGTCTTTGAATAATTATTGTTGTT
Source organism: Phoenix dactylifera (assembly GCF_051530095.1). NCBI lineage: Eukaryota > Viridiplantae > Streptophyta > Magnoliopsida > Arecales > Arecaceae > Phoenix > Phoenix dactylifera. The sequence goes on along the minus strand of NC_143206.1, from coordinate 2,928,788 downwards.
ACCCCTTTCTTTTTGGTTGTGTTGTGTAGGTGCAGAAAAATCAAGCAAAAAGCTAGTTCGTGTTCAATTCAGTCGGACATTCATTGTGTTCAGCCTTGCTAAAAGGGGAGTATTAGTCTTCCATTTTTCTTTGCTTTCACATTGAGGACAATGTGAAAATTATGTTTGGGGGAGTGGATATTTGATTATGCTGAATGTTGGTACAGGTTATGTTTGTTTGAGAAAGAAAATTTTTTCGAAATTCTGGTTTGTTCACTTTCATGCAAGTTAATTGGTGATCATATCCATGTCTTCCAAACCAAATTTTTATGTGAAAGATTAGGAGAAATGAACATGCATTTGCACTTGTGTGAGACTTATCTAGGATCAACATTACACTTTTGGGTTCTTTATTGTGTTTAAGCATTGAATTTTGATTTAGGATAGGCAATATCTTATAAAGCAAGAGTAAGCATATTTGTTTTCCTTTGGGATTATTGAAGTACATCTTTCCTTGCAAAGTTGTATAAGTTGTGTGATTATGCATAAAAGATGAGTGTGATGCTTTTCTTGTGATTATCCCCTTTGATCTAGTCCTAAACAGGGTTTAAGTAAATAGAGTGATAATGATTAGACAGTCGAATAAATAAATGTGTACAAAGTTCTTTCTACTCCAATGTTTTGAGTTGCTTAGTAACTAGGGGTATTCATCACCAATGTTTACTTTTACGTCAAACGGCAACTTGAAATATGAGTATGCAAAAGCACTTTAAGTATGTGACTTGTTGAGTAACCGGGTGCATCCATCACAAATGCTTGTATTCGCGTCAAAAGGCAAGTGACAACTTAAAGACAAAGAATAAATTGCAACAAAAAAAAAAAAAAAAACTCTCTAGTTTGCTACCTTGTTTGTAGTAGTGAGAAGGGGTGATTGCAGGTTGAGTTGTTACATGATTCAATTGTGTTGGTCGCATGATAAATATGATTGAGTTTGGAATTATATATGGATATTTGATCTAGAGAATGTGAGTATGCTTAGTTTTCCTTTATTTGCTATTGTTTATGTACTAAGTTGAAGATTTGATGTTTGCATGATAGGTCCTTTGGGTGTGATGAGTTGAGCCTGACTATGGTTATTGTCCTTTGTTTTTATGGTTTTTCTTTTGCTTGAGAACAAGCAAACATTCAAGTTTGGGGGTATTTGATGTGGAAATTTATTTCACACATTTTCTTAGTCTTAATTATTTTGTTTTAGAGTGTTTTGTATGTACTTAGCTCATTTGTCTAGAATTTAGGTGTCTTTTATATTTATTTAATTCTTGAAAATTCTTGGTATTTTGCAGGTGTTTAATTATTGAATTGGTTGAAATTGGGCTGGTCTAGTCAACCCAGAACACTGTTCGGTTTTTGGGTTCTAACCAGAGCTACAGACCTCCGTTTCAGATGTTGTTTAGCTTGCTGGAAAGATAAGATGGAGACCTAAAACTTTTATGAAGATCACAAAACCAAGTTCTGCCGTTTTAAAGTCCAAAACTTAGCCGAAACGGAGAAGTCCGAATCTGTCCAGAATTTTACTGCGGCCCAGACCCTGTTTCGGTTTTCAGCTTGTATCTGGAGTTATATAAGTCAGAATAATGCAAACCCAGATGCATTGGAAAGCTGAGAACTATATCTAAAACTTTCGTGAAGGGTCCAACTCCAAAGTATTTCGTTTTGGTGCTCTAAATCCAGCTGGGAGTCGAGTCTAAAAATCAGCCTAGAATTTCGGGATTTCAGCTAGCAGATAGGGAGGAAATCTGTTTTAAAATTCAAAAAAAAAGAAAATTCCGAAAAAGAGGAGGAGAGCTAGCAGATACGAGGAGGAGGAGAAGCAGATAAAAAAAGAAGAAGCAGAGAATCTGAAATTCCGAGAGGAGGAAAAGCTAGAAATTCTGATAGGAAGAAAAAGCTGGAATTCTGAGAGAAAGAACGGAACGGAGGATTTTTGCAAATACAGAGTTCTTTTCCTTTCTCTTATATATATATATATTTTTATTTTTTATTTGCTGAATTGTTATTAAGAATGTTGAATGCGAATTTATGTTTGAGAAATAATTGGATTGATTTATTAGTTATGATTTGCTAGTTTTCTTATCCTAGGGCTAGGGCGTAGTCATTGAATTTTTGATATGAATTGAGTATGGTTGTATTGAATATCTTTTGTTAATTGCAATTTGATGATTTCGGTTTTCACTCTTGCAATTTACTGGCCATGAATTGCATGCTTAAGATGTTGAATGAAGTAACGAAAGTTGAAGTTCGATATTAGTTGGTGAATTTATCAAACATTGGTGGTGTAGTTTATAAATAAATGCACACCCTTGTGACCTACAATCAAGAATTTCACAGATCATAATGAATTTATATTAATTTCTATGATCACGAAAGTAGACATAGGATTAATATAGGTATAGGTGTTATACCTTGAAAGAGGATATCACATAAAAAAAAGGGATTCGGTCATTGTAATTAGCAGAATATTAACAATCAGATTTAAATTCATTGAAGGAATTCAATTGATGAAATCCAAGCCCTAGGAACCTTTCACATTTGATTTTTCAGGTCAAGAAATTGCAGTCAGTCACATCAATTTGGGGTTGTCTAAATAATATAGAAAATTTATAAATTGGTACTTGAATCGCCTCCTTGTGGAAACGATACTCTTTTTGCCCTATTCTACTTGTCATGACCCATGCACTTGTGGTAGAGTCTAGGGACTATCAAGTTTAGTCTAGGGACTATCATGCCCTAGTCTAGTAACTTCTTGTCTTGGTCACGCTCAGTACCCTTGTTCTCTAACAAGCACCTGCACTATCACTTCAGTGTCCCTACACTGTGGACTCAAGTCTCGTCCATCCAGAAGGAAAGTGATCTGTGCACTGATCGGATCGATCACCGTCCTCGTGATGATCCATTGATCAGGAGCATTTAAAAATTAATCACCAATGATACATGGCTCAAATTCTCAACTCTTGAGAATATGCATCATCATCTTATTAATTTCTTGGACGATTCATAGACACATAATTAATATGAATGAAAAGATGCCTTTTATTTATTCAATAATAAATAGTCAAGTACAAAATTATGTCCCTAGAATTAACAATGTGTCAGCCAGATTGGCTTCTAGGGCATACATCTAACACCCTGCTCATCTCATGCATCATCTTTGACTTGATCGTTGACGTACATCACATCACAGAAATACAATCAGATATAAAATAAAATAAAAATAAATTACATCTCCCTTTTAGGAGGCACGCAGGCCTCTCAAAACATCAAATAAGATGCATGCAAGCATCTGAAAAATTACATGACATCACAGATCACATCGCAGGTCATTACATTTGATACCAAAAGGGTTTGAATCCTATGATCATCACCATATGCAACAATTATAATTTTCAGATCTGAAAACTAACTGATTATATCATGACATAGGTTGCTGATCATGCTAATCATGATTCTAAACTTTGTAATCTCATTAACAATGCAATTAGAATCATCATCTTATCACATAAAAATCAGCATGCAAAAATCAGCACCCCTGAAAAATCTGCATGCAGAAATTTTCAGCATGCATGATCATTAAATTTTCAGATCTAATAAGCCTTTAGATAATTAATTCTTACCTTAATCTACGAAGCCTAGGCTCTGATACCACTATTGGGAACCCGCCCATGCCGCTGATATTTCAAAAAGATCAGATGGCAGCGGAAGAGGCATGTGCGGGATCGACATTCATCGCATGAACGTTGTTTCATGAACCGTTCGTAGTTAGGCAAGAATTAAAAACTTTTAAAAACATTAGAAGATCAGATCTTCACCTTGTGCGGGTAGATGATCACCGCAAATCTGAGTTCGTGGTTTAGGATGAAGGTTTGCTTGAAGCCGTTCAAGTGCCCGGCCTCTAGGGGTATCCACACGAAGCAGAGGACCGATCCAATCGCTCTAATCTCCCCGGGGTGCTAGCTCCCTTGCAGAGATATGTTTTGATGGCTGATCTCCTCTCTTTCAATCAACCCTTGATTGTGCTTGAGAGGAGGAAGAAGAAGAAGCAACCAAGGAAGAAGAACACAGCCCCTGCAGCCTTCTTTCTTTTCCCTGCGTTGGAAGGAAGAAGGGAGGAAGAGGATGCCGCCAACACCTTGGACTTGTTCTTCCTTGCTTGCGGCTGAACCAAGGAGAGGGAGAGGGTGGCCATGGCACAAGAGGGAGAGGGTTTCATATGCCCTAGGTCAGCTGCCCCTTACCCCTTTTTAAAGGGAGTGGAGCTCCTAACGTTTAGGAGCTCCATGACAACCTTCCAAAGAGGGGGCGCCGGCCCCTCTCTTCATGCCGCACCAAGGAGAGGGAAAAAGAAGGGCGTGAGCCCCTCTACATGTGTTTCCCTAATCCTTATTAGGTAAGGTTTTGGATGCCCTAATGTGGTCAAGCGCTAATCTAATTAGGCTTAGCCCAAGGGTGAACCAATTTGGATCCAATCTAGGTAAGTCCTAATCCAATTAGTACTTAAATCAATTTTGACTCAATTGAACTCTTCAATCCTAATCCAATTAGGAGTCTTATTGATTCATTAGATTAATAATTAATTATGACTTAAGAAATCCTAATCCAAATTAGGACATATTTAATTTTAGTCTTAATCCAATTAGGACTTTATTTGAATCCGAAGTCCTAATCTGATTAGGACTCTAGGAATCCTACTCCAAGTAGGAATCCGATTTTAATTCAAAACTTCTAATCTCATTAGGATTGTAGGAATCCTATTCCAAGTAGGAATCCCAGTCCTACTCCAACTAGGATTCCCAGTCCTAATCCAATTAGGACTCTAGGAATCCTACTCGAAGTAGGACTTTTGTTTCAAGTCCAATTAATTAATTCCCTTTGTTCCTTCTTCAACTGAATATCAATCGAATTGATTACTTGTGATTCCTAATCACGATTCAACCCCATAGGTTCATAATATCATTGAAAACTCCTTTCAATGAATTGGAACGATTCCAACTCAACTCATTAGGGTGTATCGATCATCGAGACAATCCCTATGAGTCCCACCATCCACCAGTGACACCTAGCAGCATGTAGTGGCTACCCAGTAGAATAGAATGATGAACCTCTAGGTGCAGTTATCATGTGTTACAGTCCTACTATCGTGGATCCCTACAGGACGGAGGTCATGGATAACTCGTCAAACCCCATCGTCTGTCATATGTGAAGATTTATTCGACTTAAGTTCGAGAGTGGAAAACTCTTTCTCCACTATGCATACTGCCCCGGCCGAGGTCTTACGAACTCAGTCTTATAAATCACATAGGATCTCTCCTTATCTATCAAGGTCGATAGATTTCTTATAGGTGCATACCCTACTCCTACAGTGAACTTACTGCAGCCAATCTACACTGCATGGACCCATATGGATAGAGACCATGTATGTGTGCAGTCAAACTACAATAACCTCACTGTGAGTAGCCGAAGCACCGCAGGTCAAAGGACCAGTCACACTACTGCAACATCAAGCAAGTCACTGACGAGTGGATAGACATCCAAGTGACTTCTTGTCTTGGTCACGCTCAGTACCCTTGTTCTCTAACAAGCACCTGCACTATCACTTCAGTGTCCCTACACTGTGGACTCAAGTCTCGTCCATCCAGAAGGAAAGTGATCTGCACTGATCGGATCGATCACCGTCCTCGTGATGATCCATTGATCAGGAGCATTTAGAAATTAATCACCAATGATACATGGCTCAAATTCTCAACTCTTGAGAATATGCATCATCATCTTATTAATTTCTTGGACGATTCATAGACACATAAATAATATGAATGATAAGATGCCTTTTATTTATTCAATAATAAATAGTCAAGTACAAAATTATGTCCCTAGAATTAACAATGTGTCAGCCAGATTGGCTTCTAGGGCATACATCTAACATGCACAAGCCTCATCTCTCATTCAACAACAGATTGCCCCGAAATTCAAAGACCCTGGTTGCCCCACCATTGAAATAAAAATAGGAGAGACGATCATCCAGAGAGCCCTATTATATTTAGGAGCCAGTGTGAACCTACTTTCCTACTATGTGTACCAAAAGTTAGGTTTGGAATAATTAAAGCCCACAAATATTACCCTTTTCTTAGCAGATAGGATGGTGAAGTACCCCAAGGAGATTGTAGAGGATGTAATAGTGAAGGTAAACGAGTTTTACTATCCTGTGGACTTCGTTATCCTTGAGACTGAACCTGCAATACATCCAGACAGTCACACACCTATAATTTTAGGTAGACCTTTCTTAGCCACAGCAAATGCTGTGATAAATTGTCGAAATGGTATGCTGAAGTTATCTTTTGGCAACATGAAAGTCGAGCTTAATGTCTTCAATATAAGTAAACAACCACCAGACGATAAAGAAATCAATAAAGTTGACATGATTGAAAGTCTGATTCAGGAGACTTTCTTACAAACTTATAATAAGGACCCTTTAGAGGCTTACCTTGCCCATTCCGAGGAAGGGGTCGAGCATGCGCTCCCTAATTCTATTCCACTAATGAGCATAGATCGTCATCAGTCAACTGTTCTTCCTCGGACTCTTCCAAAACCATTCTTAGATAATGGTTGAAAAAAATGAACCTACATTTTGTCTGGCTGAAGACATAAAACTTAGCGCTCTTGGAAGGCAACCCAACATGTAAATAATAATAATAATAATAATAATAATAATAATAATAATAATAATATATATATATAATAAAAAAATATAAAATTTGACTAACATGCAGGTTTGAGGGTTTTTGGCCCCAATTGTCAATTTGCCTACCCATATCAGGTAACTTCTCCTCTATCCTATTACTGCTTTAAAATTTCTTTAACATTGAGGACAATGTTAGATTTAAGCATGGGGATGAGAATATTTTTTATTTCTAAAAAAAGATCATAAAAAATAATAATAAAAAAAATGAGCACATAAAAAAAAAGAGGGGATTTCAAATTTTTAACTCAAATTCTAATCTTTTTGGCGGTACAAACTAGGAATTGCTTTGACAAAAGCTTTGAGTTAAGGAATATGATAGCAGTTCTAGTTTAAATTTTCGTCCCACTTATCTTCTGCTAACATGATAGAAGACGATTTAGCACCTACACGTAAGCACATGAATAGTGGGGTATGTAAACTTACAACTAATATGAATACTTTTAATCTTCTGTATAATTTAAAGTTATATGTGTGATGAACACCCTATTAAAAAAAAAAGAAGAAGAAAATAAAACAAGTTTATTTTAAGTCTTCTCACAGAGTAACCGGGCCTCTTGCTTGGCAAGCAGCGAGGGTTCGCATAAAAAGGTGAGGATGGCTGAGATTAAACTCTGAGTGACTAATTTAGCCTTGGAGCCTAGTTGACTTGAGTTATTAAGCCAGTTAGGATGTCTTTACACCTAGTGCCCTGAGCCATCTGGATCGGAAGTCATTGGCCTAACACTCGCTACATGGGTTAGCTAGAAAGCTTAATAAGGCTAGATATTGCACAAGTCATTCTTCTTAGCATTCAGTCTGATTAAAATATATATATATAAACAAATAAATAAATCTGGGGTGTTCATTACCATTTAACTCTAGAAAGTCTTAAAAATTGAAGTGATCATGTTGGAAGTAAGTGAAAGCCACTCATTTATCTTGCACCTCACTACATTCTTGACTTGTTAGCAGATAGATGGGGTGTAATGAAACTTGAGCTAGAGTCTGTTTAAATATGATAGCAACAAGTCTCTATTGTCCTTGCAATTCTAGTTTCATACAGTAATACCTGTTCAAATTTCGAGTTAAAAATTGGAAATCCCTAACTGATGAAGTTTGTGGGTAACTTCACTGCAAACCCTCACGAGACAACACTCGTCCACTAGGGTAACCTAGGGGTTTAAAGGCTTGTTGCACGTGCTAAGTGCAATCGTAATGCTCTACGAAAGTGAGTATTTATCTTAGTATATTTATATAATAAATAACACTTTTGCACTCTCATTTTATCATTTTCGCACTAAATTGCTAGAGACTAGCAATAAGCTGGTTGGGGGGTGGAATGAGAGCACAAAAGTGCAATCGTCATACCATCTTAATTAGTATTATAGCTAATCATTAATAATAAAATTAACTAATTAACGTTGTATTTGTGCTTCAGTGCAAGTAATCCAAGAAACCAATTAACATTGGGTTTGAGCCCAATGCCCGATAGCTGATCGGTTATTTCAATTTCAAAAATAAACCACGCAATAGCACGTATCCTGTAGGATAGTGATTACGGGTGTCGGTCCACAGGGATTGGAGACAAGTTATTTTTCCTAATTAAATAATTACTTCAAAGGGGATAAGCTAGAGTAAATGATAAAAACTAAGAATTAATATGGGTGTAGTAGTATGAATTATCTATGGAGAGAGGTGTTTAGGGCTAGATTCCATCGATAGATTTATATCCGTGATGCTTTCAATGATTGAGTTGTATGTAAGACTTGATTGCTTCCGACTACACGCCAAAGCAATCACAAAAGAAAATTATAACTAATTTCCAGCATGAATCATCTAAGTCTAGCACAAATCATCTACTCTGCATGACCTGTCTAACCTAGCATGATGCATCTGATCATTTAAACATGAAATCGATGTCACATGAATATCTCCTCCAAACTACAGGTGTTGGATTCGATGAAATAGATCAATCTATGTAAAATATTTTATGCAAGATAAATGATTTACATAAATTGGATAAATCATAAGATCAATTGATAAATTCTTCATCATGCAACCATCTTACAATACAAACTCAAATCAATAAAAATGAAACGAATACTCCTCTATGGCTTCATCAAAACTCCTAAACCGAGGCTTAGCTGCTCATGGTGGCCGGAAGTCCTCCCATCTTCATAAAAAAATTGCTCTTCACTCCCTTCCGCTCCCAGCCTCTCTCTCTTCTCTCTTTTTTTTTAATTTTATTTCTTCATCTCCCGAATAGAGCCTCCTCTGTTCTTCAAAACCGAGCTCCCCTCTCCCCTCTTCTTCGTCTTCCTCTTATAGATCGCCGAAGACCAGCGATGGATCCCGAGAGAGGAGGAGGGCGTGATGCTGGGAGAATGGCTGGATCTCGGGCGACGATGGGGATGGAGCTCGAAACGGGTGCCGATCCGGAAGGAGCTGGGTTACCGGCTCGTTGAATGCAGTTGGCTGGGATCGCGGTGAAGGCTGAATCACAGGGATTGGAGCTGGGAATCGATGGGATCTCTTCTTGGAATGAATCCGGGTGAAGCTCGGGATGGCTGGAATGCTTGGAGGAAATGGCTGATTTCCGGCTACTGGGAGGTGGAACGGGCGGCGGATGGCACGCGGTTGATGCGGCTGGCACGGAGCTGATGCGGTGGTGCTGGATCTCGGCTGAAGACGCGGGATGTGATGGCAAAGGGGCTGGATCTCCGCTGTTGGGAAGAGTCGACCGCACGGGCACAGTGGGCACGCGGCTGATTGCGGCCGACTGGAATCACGGAGGACTGGTCGCCGGCGGATTTGATCGCGGGATCGTCGGGAGGAAGCCGCGGACGGTGGGCGGCCGCGGGATCAACGGGAAGACACCGCGGGGGACCGTCGGTGGGCTGCGCATGAGATGTTCATCGGGGGAGGAAGAAGATGAACAGTGGCTGAGTCATTTTTTTATATTTTTTTTTGTAACACTGTTCATATAAACAGTGTTTTCACGGAACACTGTTCATATGTATAGTGCCATCTCGAAACACTGTTCATATGAATAGTGTTTTCAACATTTGGGGAAAAACTCTTTTTCTTGCTCTATTTTAACGTGAAAATGGGCATATATGGATTTAAAAGGTCTCCCTTATTTTGCTTAGTTTGGAAACATGATGCGGAGATAGGAATTTCTGAACCGTTGGATCACTTGGGGAGCCACGGACGGTGGACAGTGCTTGGGTGCATGCATGTCAGTTGGGCATTGGGCTCGAACCCAGTATTATTGAACTGAAACATGCTGGCTGGTATGCTCGGAAGGCGAGGACATGTGAATTATTTATTTCTTATCATATTTTAAATTTATTTCAAAGATTGTTCTATTTTGTAGTAAAATAAGTAGTTATCCGTTTAAGAACGTTGACATGTGCTGAAAAAAGAATATTAAATTATAGATTAATCAGCACTTATCACATCCCCAAACCTACATTTTGCTAGTCCTCGAGCAAAATAAAACTAGAAAAGAAAAACTCTAACTCACTTTCGCAGGCATCGTGATTGCATTTACCATATGCAACAAGGCTTTAAACCCCTAGGTTACCCTAGTGGACGAGTTATAGTCTCGTGAGGGTTTTCAGTAAAGATACCCACAAACTTCAATATTAAAATAAATCATTTATGATTATTATTATTATTATTATTATTATTTATTTTTTTTAGTTGATTGATCTATAAAGTGAAAATCAAATTCCAAATTCATACTAGCTAAGAATTTCAAAAACTCTCTTTTTTTTATTATTATTATTAAAATCTAATTTAAGATACATAAATGATAAGAATTTCAAAGCACACACGGTTTTATTTACTAAGTCAGCCCAAATTCTAGGTTAGTATGCAATCTAAGTTAAAGTCATAAAGTTTCCGTTTAGGGAGTTGTAAGACTTATTTATACTGGAGTGCTCGGTAAAATCTGGACCGTACACAAGCTAAGGGTTCGGATCTCCAAAATATTGTTAATACTAGTAGTTTCCAAGGATTGGTCGAAAAGACCTGCTCACTGATTCAAAATCATCATCTCTGCAGGATTTCGAGAGTTGTGGATGTTTACTTTAGTACCTCACGGGCTTTATCTGTAATATTTCAGTTTACTCGAATTTTTACAACGACGGCTTTCACACTATTGTCTTTTTCAAGGTCAATACAGAACTTTTTTTTTTTTGAAAGATGTATAATTGTGTACTTTTACTCTTGTGGTGATTTCTCCGGGTAACGAGCAATCAGTCGACAACTCTCACACCAGTTGGCACAAGGTGTCAGGCATCAAGACTCCCCTACGGACTTATGCTCGGAGTCCTCATCACAAGCCCACTTAACCTTTGACAATAGGTAGCCATTTTCGATGTTCCTGACTAAATCCATTTTTATTGATGATTTTTTTTTTTTTTGGATTGGATAAGTATGCTTCATCAGGGTCCAAGGTTGCTACTATACTATCAACATAATGTCGAGCCTAGACATTAGAAGGGTCGGCCAGTGTGTAGTGAAATTCTAAAGTATTAATTAGCTTACAACTCCCTAAGAGAGACTTAATAAATAGAACTTAAATTTGTATTACTTCCGACTAGTCATTCGGCTTTTTAGATTTTATATACCTTGTGTATTTATCATTCTCGCATAAATGTATAGAAATTAGGTTTTTTTTAAAAAAAAACTTTTTTTTATTATTTTTAATTTTTTTATTATTATTATTTATTATTTTATAAAAATGAAAATGAACACATTTTTTTTTTGATGAAAATCAAGATGAATACCCCCAAACCTAAACCTAACATTGTGAAGTGAAAATGAATGCAAGAGATGCAAACAAAACCAAAAATTCTTAAAAATACTCAAAAATACCCCCAAACCTAAACCTAACATTGTCCTCAATATTAAAGAAATCTAAGAGAATTGGGTTGCCTCCCAACAAGCGCTAAGTTTATTGTCTTCAGCCAGATACAGTGAGGTAGTTTTTGCATCTCCTTCTATGAGGTCATCTATTTTGTCTATCATAAAATACTCAACTTTCCTCGCGGGTTGGTCGGCCGCATTGAACACATTTAATTTACCTTCATGTTCCCAAATGATATGTTCATTACCCCTGTTCTACAATTGATGCACGCATTGGCTGTTGCTAAAAAGGGGCGCCCAAGGATCATGGGGATTTGTTTCTTAGGATTAGGTTCATGTTCCATATCAAGGACGATGAAATCTACTGAAAAATAGAATTTATCTACCTTGACAAGAACATCTTCAATTATCCCGCGTGGTGTTTTTACAGATCGATCAGCCAATTGAAGGGATATTGAGGTTGGTTTTAACTCACCTAACCCAAGCTTCTCATAAATTGAGTAAGGTAAAAGGTTGACACTTGCCCCTAGATCTAAGAGTGCTCGATCAATAAAATTATTTCCTAAGACACAAGAGATGGTGGGAGCACCAGGATCTTTGAATTTCGGAGGGGTGTTGTGTTGGAGAATAGAACTCACTTGCTCAGTTAGGAAGACCTTTCTAGGCACATGTGTCCTAGATTTTCGCTTTTGGGTGCACAGGTCTTTAAGAAATTTGGCATAGGAGGAAACTTGTCTAATAGCATCAAGAAGTGGAAGGTTGATCTTCACTTGTTTGAAAACCTCCATCATCTCCTCTAGTGAAGTTCCCTTTTTGCCAAATGGAGAGGGTGAAGTAAGAGCTTCAGGAAATGGGGCATTTGGAATGTGAGTTTTGGCAGAAGATGGACTAGCCGAAGAAGAAGAAGAAGGTTTTAGATTTTCATTTGACACATTTCTATCCTCTTCTTCACCTTTCTTATTGTTGTCCTCCCCAATCTTATTGTCTATTATACGTCCACTCCTTAGGATAGTCAAAGCATTGGCTTGTTCATGATGAATTGCATTTAATTGATTTTCTTGAGCTATGTATTGTCTCCTAGGATTACTTAGCGATTGGCTTGGAAGCTTTCCTTCCTCTCGCTTGTTCAGTGCATTAGCTAGTTGCCCCATCTGGGATTCTAGCTTGGCGATTGATTGCGTGTGAGAGTGCACCAATTGTGTAATGGTTTCCAAACCTTGAAGGGCGTTCAACACTTTCTCCTCAAAGGCTGTGTTTCTTTGGGGTGGAGGAGAAGTGTGTTGAAATTGAGTCAAGGGATGGTAGGGATGAATATTTTGTTGGGTTTGAAAATTTTGAGAATTTTGAAAATTTTGGGAATAGGGTTGGGCTGTGTTCGAAGCTTGCTGCTTCCAAGAAAAGTTTAGATGATTTCGCCATCCCGGGTTATATGTATTGGAAAATGGATCATTACCCGGTCTGGGTTGTGTTTGAGCAGCATTGATGTGTTCTTGCACGAGTTCGGGGAATTGGGGCGCTGAGGGGCACTCATGAATAGGGTGGGATGGGCTAGAACAAATAGTACACACTTGTGCTTGGGAAGAGTTCATGTAATGCCCACCTATCATCAGTTGGTCAATCTTATGGGACAATGCATCTACCTTGCTAGACAGGTCCATAGAATGACTTATTTCACAAATGGTCCCTTTTCTTTGAGAACTCGGGGATGCTTGACGAGAACATGAAGCATGGTGGAGGGAGTTTTCATTAAGATTTTCAAATAATTTCCATGCTTCATGCTCATTTTGAAGCATAAAAGTGCCCCCGCATGCAGCATCGATCATCTGACAGTTTCGTTCTGTCAATCCGTCATAAAAACATTGCACTAGTTGCCACTTAGTGTGGAGTGATTGATTAAAACCTCATTTGATTTTGATGAGCTCAAAGCAATTGAGTATATCTTGTGATTACTAATGAATTCAATTGAGTGTTTCAGTGAAAATCCTGTCCAAGTGTTTCTAGACTTGGTTCATAGTATTTTGGATAAGTTAAGAAGTCTGCATGAACCAATGTCTGAGACTCGAGTCGACTCCCGAGTATCACGAGTCGACTCCAAGCGTATCAAGGTCACTAGCACGAGCTCGAGTCGACTCCTGATCAGTACGAGTCGACTCCGACTGAAAACAGACAGAAGGACAGAAGAGCAGTTTTTCAGGTCTGAGATTCGAGTCGACTCCAGTGGAATGCGAGTCGACTCCCAGCGGTACACAAAGAAAAAGTCAGAGAGCGTTTTATGGACTCTGAGATTCGAGTCGACTCCCGCAGTACGCGAGTCGACTCCGAGACTGTGCGACCATCGACAGACAGAAGACCATGTTACTGCCTCTGAGATTCGAGTCGACTCCCAGACAGCTCGAGTCGACTCCAAGACAAGCTTCACGTCAAAAGGCAGAAGACCAACTTTCGGAAACTGAGAGCCGAGTCGACTCCAAGGAAGTTCGAGTCGACTCCAAGACTGGATGAGCCAAAAGACAGAGAATCGGGAGTTCGGGCTCTGAGATTCGAGTCGACTCCCAGGATAGTCGAGTCGACTCGAGTGGACAAAATTCAAATTTGGATCCACGGGCTACAGAGGATGAGCCGACTCCAAAATTGCCAGGTCAGCGCCAGAAGTTGGCGAGTCGACTCCGGGTCAAGACGAGTCGACTCCCAGTCAAGACGGCAACTTTAATTCAAACTGGGAACAGTTGCCGAGTCGACTCCGGAAAAGCTCGAGTCGACTCCTGCTACAGCCGAGTCGACTCCTGATCGCGCGAGTCGACTCCAACCCACCAACGGTCACATTGTCAGGGTGCGCAGAGTGTGCAGAACGGCCAGAAAAAGCAGAGTAACGGCTAGTTTCCGTGGGGGTTGGCTTAAATAGCCACAGAAGACTGTAGCAAGAGAGAGAACACACATTCCACTCCTAGCATTCAAGTCTTCAAGCTCTCTAAGTGCTCTTCAACGAGAAAAAGGGAAGATCTGCATTTACTGCTCCACCAACATCTTCCCAGCATTCAAAGCTTCCTCCTCCTGCTTTCAAGTCGATCACTCTTTCAAGAGGAGACCGGAGTTCCAGAAGCCACACCTCTTCACCATCTTAAAAGCGTTTGAGGGCTTCTAACTCCTTTACGATTATATTGTTTTAAATCTGCTTTTTGAGAAGCTATCTTCTGTTTTCTTCTATCTCGTGTATTTACTTGATTCAATCGGGGGATTGAATCAAGGGGATTAAGGTTGGTTGGTGAGCCGGTTTAAAACCAACGAGTGTAAGGGTTTGATTGTGAGCCCGGAAAAACAATCGGGGTTGGTTCTAGTCGGTGAGCCTGGGAAAACCGACCGAGTTCGTTGTGAGCTCGTAAAACAACAAGTTCGGTTGTGAGCTTGCAAAACAACCGGCTGTAATCCAAGGGGGTTATAGTGAAATTCCCAAGTGAGACTTGGGGAGTGGACGTAGGAGCAAGGGTTAGCTCCGAACCACTATAAAACTTTGTGTTTGTAGTGCATTGTCTCTCATCTTCTTCCCCACACATTACTCACAGCACTTAGCTTTAATTAAATAACTGGATATAGTATTTAGTTAATCATCCACAAAGTTTTAATTAGCTAAGTTAATTTAAAAACCCAATTCACCCCCCCTCTTGGGTTGTCTATCTGGGCAACAAGTGGTATCAGAGCCAAAAACTCTTCCACTCAAGAGTTAAAAGATCAAAATGACAACCCCATTTGGATCTTCTCACATTGAGGGTCAGTCCACCCAAAGACCCCCTTTCTTCAATGGATCTGACTACTCATACTGGAAGGCTAGGATGAGAATATTCATCCAAGCCCAAGACTATGAGATGTGGTCCATTGTAGTAAATGGGCCATACATCCCATCCATATACGTAGATGGTGTTAAGGTACCTAAACTTGAAATGGACTGGGATGAACATGACATGAGGAAGGCACAATTAAACTCTAAAGCAATGAATGTCTTCTATTGTGCCTTAGACCGTAATGAATTCAATAGGGTCTCTACTTGCAATTCTGCAAAAGAGATTTGGGACAGACTTGAAGTGACCCATGAGGGCACGAATCAAGTGAAAGAGTCCAAAATAAATATTTTGGTTCATAAATATGAACTATTTAAAATGGACTCTAACGAAACAATTACATGCATGTTCACTAGGTTTACTGATATTGTCAATGGCCTAAAAAGCCTTGGCAAGAACTATACTAACAGTGAACTTGTCAGAAAAATCCTTCGGTGTCTACCAAGGTCGTGGGAAGCTAAAGTGACGGCAATCCAAGAAGCTAAAGACTTGAACAAGCTTCCACTTGAAGAGCTCCTTGGATCCCTTATGACGCATGAGCTTACCATGAAACAACACAACGAGGAAGAGTCCTTCCATAAGAAAAAGGTAATAGCTTTAAAATCTACTTCTTCTAACAAGGACTTGTCTTGCAGCAGCAGCAGTGAAGAAGAAGAAGATGAGGAAGATGGTGGTGAGGCTCTTCTTGTGCGCAAGTTCAAGAAATTCATCAACCACAAGAAGTCCTATCATCAAAGGAGAGGCCCCTCAAATTCCTACCGCAAGGACAAAGGTAAGGAAAGGGAAAGTGAGGGGACCGGCTGCTATGAGTGCAAAAAGCCGGGACACATCCGAGCTGAGTGTCCCTTACTAAAGAAGAGCAGCAAGTACAAGAAGAAGAAGAAAGCCCTTGTCACCACCCTATCGGACTCCGACGCATCATCTTCATCATCGGATGAAGAACAAGAAGAGAAGGCCAATTTTTGTTTCATGGCCAACGAAAATGAGGTAACTTCCGATACGCACTATGATTTTTCATTTGATGAACTTTATGATGCATTTAATGAATTAATGGTAGAATATAAGGCTATAAATCTTAAGAATAAAGAACTGAAAATAACTAATCAATCATACCTACATAAATACGATAAATTAGTTAAGGATAAGGATTTAATCACCAAAGAAAATATAGAACTTAAAACAAGCAACCAACTTTTAACTCAAAAGACCAACATCTTAACTAAAGAAAATGAAAAACTAACTAAGGAATTTTCAGAACTTAAAAAATATAAACAAACCTTAGATAAGGATCTTACTAAAGAACTTAATGATCTAAAAGCCGAAAATCAGACACTAACTAAAGAACTTAACAAATACAAACCCTTAGTTGAAAGATTTACCTATAGTTCTGAAAAATTAAACATGATACTAAATAGTCAACGTGCAGTGTTTAATAAAGCCGGTTTAGGATATAAACCAAGGAATAAGCAAAAACTTCTTAGTAACTTCTTTGTTAAAGCTGGGGAAACAAAAACTAAGAAAATAACCTGCTTTTGTTGTGGTACAGTAGGCCATAAAGCAAATGTATGTAATTTTAGGAAAAGTAAAACTAAAAGAAAAATTAAAAGGGTATGGGTTCCAAAAGGAACCAACTTGACTAACCATGAAGGACCCAAGAAAACTTGGGTACCTAAGATGACATGATTTGCTTGTGTAGGAGTGTCTTGCAGCCAAGGTCAACAAAAATTGCTGGTATTTGGATAGTGGCTGCTCAAGGCACATGACGGGTGATAAAGACCAATTTTTCACCCTTGAAGCTAAGAAGGGAGGTGCTGTGACGTTTGGAGACAACAACCAAGGTCACATCATTGGTATTGGTAAAGTTCAAATCACCCCTTCTACTTTTATAGATAATGTTAGATATGTTGATGGTCTTAAGCATAACTTGTTAAGCATTAGTCAATTATGTGACAAAGGATATGATGTTATGTTTAAACCATCACTGTGCATTATAACAAATACTAATGATAATAGTTTAGTTTTTAAAGGGATGAGACGTGGAAATGTATATGTGGTAGATCTAGAAGACCTTACAAAACATAACCAATGTTTAGTTGTTAATGAAACTAAAGAAAATGATGCTAGTTGGTTATGGCACCGTAAGTTAGGTCATGCAAGCATGGACACAATAACTAAACTAGTTAAAAGAGACTCCGTGATAGGTTTGCCAAAATTAAAATTTGAAAAGAACAAAATATGTGAAGCATGTCAATTTGGCAAACAATCTAGAAACTCTTTTAAATCCATAAAATGTGTCTCTACTTCTAGGCCTCTAGAATTACTACACATGGACCTATTTGGTCCAACTAGAACAACAAGCCTAGGTGGAAATAAATATGGTCTAGTTATAGTAGATGATTACTCTAGGTACACATGGGTCATGTTTCTAGCGCATAAGGATCAAGCATTTTCTATGTTTAAGAAGTTCCATAAGGAAGTAACAAATGCTAGAGAGTCCTCAGTTATAGCTATTAGAAGTGACCATGGTACCGAATTCGAAAATCAATTATTTGATGAATTTTGTAGTAAAAAGGGGATAACCCATAATTTCTCAGCACCTAGGACACCACAACAAAATGGAGTTGTGGAAAGGAAAAATAGAACCCTAGAGGAAATGGCTAGAACGATGTTATGTGAAAGTAACCTCCCTAAGTACTTTTGGGGAGAAGCCATTAATACTTCTTGCCATGTATTAAATAGAGTTCTATTAAGACCCATCATAAAGAAAACACCATATGAACTGTGGAAAAACAGAAAACCAAAGGTTAACTATTTTCATGTTTTCGGATGTAGGTGTTTTTGTACATAATAATGGGAAAGATAATCTAGGGAAATTTGATCCAAAATCTGATGAAGGAATATTCCTAGGTTATTCTACAACTAGTAAAGCCTATAGAATCTTTAATAAAAGAACCCTAGTTATAGAAGAATCTATACATGTTGTTTTTGATGACTCTAGTGACATCTCATCTAGTAAGAAGGTTAATTTTGATGATGATATTGAAATACTTGAAGAAAAGATAGATGAGATGGGATTACAAGATGATAATCAAAAGTTGATTGAAGGAGAATCATCAAACCAAGAGCCTATAGTGGATCATGGGCTAACTAAAGCTTGGAGGTATGCTCATGGGCATCCTAAGGAACTAATTCTAGATGATCCATCCCAACCCGTTAGGACTAGAGCATCCCTTAGAAATTTGAATAACCATCTAGCTTTTGTTTCACACTTTGAGCCCAAACATATAGAAGAAGCCGAAAATGATGTAAATTGGATAAATGCAATGCAAGAAGAACTAAACCAATTTACTAGAAATAAAGTGTGGGATCTAGTAGAGAGACCTTCTGAATATCCAATTATAGGTACAAAATGGATATATAAAAATAAGCTAGATGAAAATGGAATTGTTATAAGGAATAAGGCTAGACTAGTAGCAAAGGGTTATAATCAAGAAGAAGGTATAGACTTTGATGAAACCTTTGCTCCCGTAGCTAGACTTGAGGCTATTAGACTATTATTAGCATATGCATGCTCTAAGGACTTCAAGCTATATCAAATGGATGTAAAAAGTGCTTTTCTAAATGGGTTTATTAATAAGGAGGTATATGTGGAACAACCTCCTGGTTTTGAAAATCATCAATACCCCAATCATGTGTATAAACTGAACAAAGCACTTTATGGTCTAAAACAAGCACCTAGAGCATGGTATGAGAGACTTAGTAAATTTCTATTAGAACATGGATTCTCTAGGGGAAATGTAGATACAACATTATTTCTGAAAAAGAAAAATAAGGATATGTTATTAGTACAGATTTATGTTGATGATATCATTTTCGGTGCTACTAACAATCGCCTCTGCGAGGAATTTGCTGATTTGATGCAGAGTGAGTTTGAGATGAGCATGATGGGAGAGCTGAACTACTTCCTCGGGCTTCAAATCAAACAATCTGAAGGAGGCATCTTCATCAATCAAGCCAAATATATCAAGGAGATGCTCAAGAAGTTCGATATGGAGGGAAACAAGTCAATCAGCACCCCCATGAGCTCATCATGTAAGTTAGACCAAGATGAATCAGGTAGATCTGTAGATCAAAAACTTTATAGAGGTATGATAGGTTCTTTACTGTATCTTACTGCAAGTAGGCCTGATATTATGTTTAGTGTGTGCATGTGTGCTAGATATCAGGCTAATCCTAAAGAATCACACCTAGCTGCAGTTAAGAGAATCTTTAAATACTTAATAGGAACTAAGAACATAGGGCTGTGGTACTCTAAAGAATCTAGCCTAAACTTAATAGGGTACACAGATTCAGACTTCGCTGGATGTAAGCTTGATAGAAAAAGTACCAGCGGGTCTTGTCAATTTCTAGGAGAAAACCTAATCTCATGGTTTAGCAAGAAACAAAACTCGGTTGCATTATCCACTGCAGAAGCTGAATATGTTGCAGCCGGGAGTTGTTGTGCTCAAATCTTGTGGATTAAACAACAATTAGAAGATTATGGCATTAAACAAGATAAAATCCCCATTAATTGTGATAATACAAGTGCCATAAACCTAACTAAAAATCCAATTCAACACTCAAGAACTAAACACATTGAGATAAGACATCACTTCATAAGAGATCATGTATTGAATGGTGATGTGACTCTCCAATTTGTTTGTACTGATGATCAATTAGCAGATATTTTCACAAAACCCCTAAGTGAAGAGAGGTTCAGTGTACTTAGGAGGGGATTAGGAGTGATTGACCCATCCTAGTGGGAGTTTTCACTAGATTAATTGATTTTGATGGTTAAAATGTGGTTAAAATAGAGTTTCTATTCAATGATCATCAAATCAGATCCCAACTAGGTGATTTTCCCTCATTTGGCACGGTTATAGCATGATTTTTAAGTGCGTGCCAAGGTTAGAGACGACTCGAGTAAGTTTCAGAGCCGGCTCCTAAGGGGGAGTCGACTCGCGCATTTGGGGGAGTCGACTCGCAAAGTTGGCAGCTGAGGGGGAGTCGACTCGCACATTGTCGGGAGTCGACTCGAAGTCTACAGGCGCATAAGGAGAGTCGACTCGCGCATTTTCTGGAGTCGACTCGAGGTCGAGTCGACTCGCGACTCAGGGGAGTCGACTCGCAGTCGGGATCCGACTTTTTAACCCTAGGTTTGTCGTTTCGCAAACACTTTTTCTCAAGCCGCCACTGTTCACAAAGCCCTAGAGCCGACTCCTAGGTCATCCTCGATCGTCTCCAAGCCCTTTTCCCGTCGATTCTTCGCCGGACATTGAGTTTCCATCCGTTCCTAGGTCTTTTCAGGTCAGTCCCGAGCTTCCTCTATCGATCCTTCTTCGTTCTCTAGGTTTTCATCTCGTTTAGGTCAAGATGCCTCGCAAGGGAGTTGTTAGAAAGAGGTCCCGTCCCGTGGCCGGTCCCGAGCGGCGCTCCAAGGCGCGGCACGATCCCGCGAGGCAACCTCCTCCGGATCGTTCCCCGCCTAGGGTGGTTCATGTTAGGCCGTTGGCCGGGAAGGCCGTCACCTCCGGGAGGTATGTCACTTTCGACTATCTCTCCCGGGAAGGATTCACCATAGGCGATAGGCTTAGAGCCCAGGGTCTAGAGTACTTCCTCACCTTGGACTTTCCCACCTATCCTGGCCTAGTTCAAGAGTTCTACAGTACCGTCCATCGGAGAGATGGAGGTATTGAGGGCACGGTATTAGGTGTCCCATTGCGTGTCACAGAGGACCTCATTGCCCATATCCTCCACCTTCCATTAGTAGGGGTGGCTCCTGCACATCCTGAGGATAGATTTGAGGCCCTTACGATCGTCTTAGGGCATCCACCTCAGTCTCCCCTAGATGAGGTATCTGCTAGCTCACTTCCTATTGAAGTGAGAATCCTTTTGAGCATTTTGTCCAGGTCTATCTTCCCTAAGACAGGGAGATTTGATTTTGTGAATGAGAGGGACCTAGCTATTATGTCTTACATTCTTCAGGACACCCCGGTCAACTTCCCCAAGCTCATTTATAGGTATATATGTGAGCCCCTGGATAGACCTAGGCTCTCCCTCCCATACGGAATGATATTCACTCTTCTCTTTAGGCAGTACGAAATTTCCATTCCTGAGAAGGAACCCTCTCGTGCCTTGCGATGGACTGATCGCTTGGGTACGGGGACCATGCACAGGATGGGATTTCGGAAGAGAGAAGGGATCTGGGTTAGGAAGTCCACTCTCACCGCTCAGACCACCAGACCATCACCCAGTCCTGAGCCAGATTCTGACTACCCAGAGTTCCCAGACCATCCAGACCTTCCATCCACTCCTCCTGCTCCTACCACCTCTGCCGGACCTTCCTCCTCAGCTCCACCATCTATGGAGGTCCGTATTGATCCAGAGCAGCTCCGGGAGCTGCGGCAGGAGATCGTCCGAGATTTGAGGGACGAGCTGCTCCGGGAGCTCCGAGGTTCCGTGCCAGCTCCCACTCCTGCACCCACTCCATCCTCAGCATTGGTCCCATCTTTGACAGCCGTGATAGACATGACGGCTGAGGTGCGGCAGGAGATCTACAACAATAGGACCCTGGTGCAGGCCCAGTTCCACAGTATGAGCGAGGTCACGAGCACCACGAGGAGGATGCGGGATGACATCCGCCGTGACATGCACACCACCACCGAGGGGGCCGAGCGCTTGTCGAATGTGCTCATCGACAAGCTGGATGCACTTCAGACCTCGGTGACTGGGCTTCAGACGTCGGTGACTGAGCTCTCCACTACACATAGCAGAGCCACCACGTCTATTATCACGCAGCTGGGCCATGTTACAGAGGCAGTCGCCCTCCTCATGGAGCAGAGCCGATTGAGAGGAGGAGTCACATCCTCGAGAGGAGGAGCTACATCCTCCAGAGGAGGAGATGTATCCTCGAGAGGGGGAGCTACATCCTCCAGAGGAGGAGATGTATCCTCGAGAGGGGGAGGCACATCCTCGAGGAGGTCATAGATGATTTTGAGTTGTGTTTTGTCTTCTTTTGTATTGTTCTTGCTTTACCTATTGTATGCTCAAATGTATTCACCTTCATATCAATACAATGAGTAGACATCTTATCTTCATTTCTGTGCCATTTGATGATTGACTGTGCCATTTGTGCCATTGATTGTGTGTGATTACCTCCTTTTTGGTGTGTTATGGGGAAATTGAGCCGCCATGCCCCACGTGATCGGCACGCGTATCCAGGAAAGCTACAGCTGCCCTATGATCCAGCACTCCGACCCCGAGTCGGACCTCC
Organism: Phoenix dactylifera; assembly: GCF_051530095.1. Taxonomy (NCBI): domain Eukaryota; kingdom Viridiplantae; phylum Streptophyta; class Magnoliopsida; order Arecales; family Arecaceae; genus Phoenix; species Phoenix dactylifera. The sequence continues at coordinate 2,906,017 of NC_143206.1, read as the reverse complement.
TCGGCTCCGCAGCCCGACCCCGGGTCGGCTGCCCTATGATCCAGCACTCCGACCCCGAGTCGGACCTCCTCGGCTCCGCAGCCCGACCCCGGGTCGGCTGCCCTATGATCCAGCACTCCGACCCCGAGTCGGACCTCCTCGGCTTCGCAGCCCGACCCCGGGTCGGCTGCCCTATGATCCAGCATTCCGACCCCGAGTCGGAGATCTTTTGATAACGACAGGCTATTCTCCAGAGGCATGCCGCGGCCTCCTGCTCCACTACTCCCTGCAACGGCTGTACCCGATGCTGCCCACGATCTCCTGTATCAACCGTACAAAGCGGAGCTCCACTACGCCCTGCCATGACCGTACCCAGCGCTGCTCCACGACGCCCCGTAACGGCCATGTCAGTGGCCATTCTATCGTGCCCCACGACGACAAACCCCCCTGAGAGACCTCCCAGCCAGGTATATATGCGGCTGGGGGGAGAAGGGGGGGGGTAAGCAATACCTCCCAGAGCACTCTCTCCCACTTGTGATTATCATCTCTCCTCCTCCAATCTCCTCTGACTTGACCGTCGGAGGGCCATCACCACCCTGGTGGTGGTGCAAGGCTTGTTTGCAGGTTCCTTGGCGGAAGGTGGAGCGCAACCAGCACCAACCAAGACAACTCAGGCGGAACCCCGTTCACACCGTCGTGTCAATCGTTCTCGGTTTGGACCACCAGCAACAGTTGGCGCTAGAGGAAGGGATACGAATCTCAGAACGATCGTAATGGCACGGCGAGGTGGTCGCGGAGCTTCCAATGCTTCCGGTCGCGGAGCCTCTCGCGCCTCTGGCCGGGAGGCTGCTGCGTCCCCAACACACTCTCAGCAGCATTCCACCGCTTCTCCTCCCATTCAGACGGTCGAACCTGCTCAGTTCGACCAGCTAGCCCAGCAGGTTCGCACCCTCGCGGAGGCAGTGCAGAATCTGCAGGGTGTGATCTCTCGGGTGCCGCAGCGGGCTCAGGAGCTGCTGCTCCCCGAGCACTCGCCTCTTCCTCACAACCCGCGCTCCTTCCTCTCCCATGGAGAGGAGCGCCGGCGCGGGGAGGATTCTCGAGTGCGGTCCATTCTGCCAGGACCTTCTCATCGGAGCTGCGCGGGGTACGAGAGGCGGACCCGGGCGCGTTCTCAGACACCCCAGTCCTCGAGGGGCCCGCACTCCAGTCGGTCCCCCTCGCGCCGCTCCTTGTCTCCCACCCACCGGTCGCGCTCCCTGGACCGGCGGGTGGACGATCTCCACAGACAGCTCCAGGTCCTGAAGGGCCACTCCAAAGATCCCTTCGCCGACTTGGAAATCTCCTCCCAGCCGGCGCTTGCCTCAAGGATCCTGCGAACCCTAAACCCGCCGGGGTTCAAAATGCCGGCGATCGAACCCTACGACGGGGCGGCGGACCCACGGGACCATGTGGAGAGTTTCAGGACTCTTATGCTCCTCCATGGAGCATCGGATCCTCTCCTCTGCAAGGCCTTCCCGGCGACCCTCCGCGGCCCGGCAAGGGCGTGGTTCGCCGGCCTGGAGGCTAATTCCATCCAGTCCTTCCACCAGTTCACCCGTCTCTTCATCAGCCATTTCGCCGTCAGTAGCCGGCGAAGACTGGTCTCCGACTCCCTCTTCGATGTCCGGCAGAACGAGGGAGAGAGCCTGCGGGATTATCTCACCCGCTTCAACAAGGCAACACTGGAGGTCCGGAATTTGAGCCAGGAGGTGGCTCTCTCAGCCCTGAAGCGAGGCTTCCGGAAGGGCAGACTCACCTTCTCCTTGGACAAACGCCTGCCGCGGAGCTTCCCGGAGCTGTTGTCTCGGGCAAACCAGTATGCAGACGCCGAGGAGGCAGCCTCCCACCGGAACAAGGAGGCCGCCGAGGCCCCTCTAAAGCCCGGGAAGAAAAGGCGAAAAGAGGCACCCCAGAGGAGGAGCCCGACGCCTCAACGCCGGCGCAGAAGCCCGTCACCAGCAAGGAACCACGGCGCCACACGCCCTCGTTCTCCGCACCGACGCTTCAACCGGTACACCCCACTCCTGGCCCCCCGGGCCCAGATCCTCATGGAGGTCAAGGGGCGGGAGGACCTCCCGGTCCCGAGGCAGATGAAGAAGATCCCTGGGAGGAAGCCTTCTCGGGCGTACTGTGAGTACCACCGAGACCACGGCCACGATACCGAAGACTGCTTCCAGCTTCGGGACGAGATCGAGGCTCTCATTCGCCGAGGGCGTCTCGGTCGATATGTAAACGACCGACGTCCCCCCGCAGACCCGCGTCCAGCCGACCCGGCCCCTCAGGAGCCTCGGGAGCAGAATCGACCCGTTGCGGGAGTGATCCACACCATCACTGGGGGCTGCTCTCGGCCCGTGAGGAACGCAGGGGGCTCGGCGGAAGTATCAGGAGTGGCCGTCGCGAAGAGGCAGCGGGTCGGAAATGTAATCACTTTTTGTGATGAAGATGTAAAGGGGGTTCAGACTCCCTACGATGACGCCATGGTGATCTCTCTCACTATGGCGGACTATGATGTAAGGCGTGTTCTTGTGGATAGTGGAAGCTCAGCTGATATTTTGTATTACGAGGCCTTCCAAAAGATGGGCTTTTTCCGACAATTGTTGCACAAAACATCCACCCCCCTCATAGGATTCACTGGAGACGCTATCTCGGCCGAAGGTGTCATCGAGCTGCCTGTGACTGCGGGCATTGCACCCGCAGAAGCCACGGTGCGGCTCGGGTTCTTGGTCGTCCGTGTCCCCTCGGCCTACAACGCTATCCTCGGACGACCCGGACTGAACGCCCTTCGCGCGGTGGTTTCTACCTACCATTTACTCATGCGGTTCCCCACAGCGGCCGGGATTGGAGAGGTCCGAGGTGACCAGCCGACCGCACGGCAGTGTTTCCTAGCAACTCTCAAAGGGAAGAAGCCCATGGAGGCCCTAAGCGTCGAGTCACTTGACGCCAGAGACGAAGTGGCCTTGCGGCACGGGGAGCCGGCCGAGGGCGTAATCGAAGTTCCCCTCGAAGAAGGCCGCCCGGACCGCACGGTCCGGGTCGGTGCCAACCTCGACTTGGAAGCTCGGCTCCGGTTAGTGGAATTCCTCCGAGCCAATGCAGATGTGTTTGCCTGGTCGGCGGCCGATGTACCTGGGATCGACCCGGAGGTCGTTTCTCACGCCCTCAACGTCGACCCGACCCACCGACCAGTAAAGCAAAAGAAGAGACACTGTGCCCCGGATCGGATCCGGGTGGTCGACCAGGAGGTAGACAAACTCTTGGAGGCAGGTTTCATAAGAGAGGTGAGCTACCCCGAGTGGCTGGCAAACGTCGTACTTGTCCGGAAGGCGAGCGGGAAGTGGAGGATGTGCGTCGACTACACCGACCTGAACAAGGCGTGCCCCAAGGATAGCTTTCCGCTTCCACGGATAGACCAACTGGTCGACGCGACTTCCGGATATCAGCTACTGTCTTTTATGGACGCCTTCTCCGGCTACAACCAAATAATGATGGCTCCACAGGACGAGGAGAAAACTGCCTTCATAACAGACCGGGGGCTGTACTGTTACAAGGTAATGCCCTTCGGTCTGAAGAACGCTGGCGCCACTTACCAGCGCCTCGTCAATAAAATCTTCAAGGAGCAGATCGGCCGGAATATGGAGGTGTACGTGGACGATATGCTGGTAAAAAGCCGCCATGCAGACCAGCACATTGCAGATCTGGAGGAGACTTTCACCACCTTGCGAAAGTTTCGCATGAAGCTAAACCCAGCGAAGTGCGCTTTTGGTGCTTCGGCCGGGAGGTTCCTCGGTTTCATTGTCAACCAGCGCGGGATCGAGGCCAACCCGGACAAGATCAAAGCCATCCAAGATATGTCCCCTCCGACCAAAGTGAAGGAGGTTCAGGAGCTCGCTGGAAGGGTCGCCGCGCTCGGACGATTTGTGGCAAAGTCGGCCGAACGCTGCCAACCATTCTTCAAGGTGTTGAAGCGCCCAAAAGACTTCCTCTGGACGGCCGAATGTCATGCGGCGTTCGACCAGCTCAAGGAGTACATGGCGTCTCCTCCCCTGCTGTCCAAGCCGCAAGAGGGGGAGATGCTCTACCTTTACCTGGCGGTCTCCCCAACCGCAGTCAGCGCAGTACTGGTTCGGGAAGAGGCAAGACTTCAGAAGCCTGTATACTACATCAGCCGAGTCCTCCAGGATGCCGAGACGCGGTACACGAAGGCTGAGAAGATCGCCTTCGCGCTGCTGACTGCGACCAGGAGGCTTCGCCCTTATTTCCAGGCTCATTCTGTCACCCTTTTGACCGATCAACCACTGCGGCAGATTCTCAGCAATCCAGAGAATGCGGGACGGCTGGTGAAGTGGGCAGTAGAACTTGGTGAGTTCGACATCCGCTACCAGCCCCAACCAGCCATCAAGGCCCAGGTGCTCGCGGACTTTCTCGCTGAGTGCACTGTGCAGGAGGCGGAACCTAAGCCGCCGGAGACACCCAGCCTCGATCTCCCGATCTGGACGCTCCACATTGACGGGTCGTCGAACCCTGAAGGTGGAGGGGCTGGGCTGGTCCTCACCAATCCCGATGGAGTGATAGCCGAGTATGCCTTGAGGTTCGGATTTCCAGTGACCAACAATGAGGCGGAGTACGAGGCCCTAGTCGCGGGACTCAAACTCGCCAAGGAGCTCGGCATCCGGCGTCTGAAAGTCTTCACCGACTCCCAGCTGGTGGTCGGGCAGGTTCGAGGGGAGTTCGAGGCGCGGAGCCCGACCATGCAGAGCTACGTCCGGAAGGTGCAAACACTCATTCCCGACCTCGGCAGTGTTGACATTCAGCAGGTCCCGAGGAGCGAAAATGCCAGGGCCGACAGGTTGTCCCGCCTAGTGGACGCAGACGCGCACAACTTGTCGAGGGCAATCTACCTGGAGACCCTGGATGCCCCGAGCATTGACGGGGCTGGAGCGGTGATGGCAATTGATCCGGAGCCGTCTTGGATGGACCCGCTCGTCGCCTACCTCGCCGAAGGAATCCTCCCTGAAGACGAAGATCAGGCCCGGCGGCTTGTAAAGAAGTCCGCCCACTACGTACTTTATGAAGGGAGGCTGTATCGGACCTCGTTTACCGCCCCCCTCTTAAGGTGCCTCCGCCCCGCGGAAGCGGCCTACGCCCTCGGCGAAGTCCACGAAGGCATCTGCGGATCGCACTTGGGGGCTAGGTCCTTGGCGCATAAGATCATGAGGCAAGGCTACTATTGGCCGACCTTGTTGGAGGACTCGAAGGACCACGTGCGGAAATGCGACGCCTGCCAGCGCCACGCCAACGTCCAGAGAGTCCCCTCTGTCCCCTTGGCGCCAATCACCGCGCCCTGGCCCTTCGCACAGTGGGGAATGGATATCCTCGGACCATTCCCCGTCGCTTCGGCCCAGCGAAAATTTTTGATTGTCGCCATCGACTACTTCACCAAGTGGGTGGAGGCAGAGCCACTGGCCACCATCACGGAGGCACAAGTCCGGAAGTTCGTGAAGAAGAACATCATTGTCCGATTTGGAGTACCTCGGGTCCTCATCTCGGATAACGGTCGACAGTTTGATAACAAGCACTTCCGGGACTTCTGCGAGGAATTCGGGATCGAGCATCGGTTCACATCCGTGTCGCATCCCCAAACCAACGGCGAGGCCGAGGTCACAAATCGGACAATCCTCCAAGGTATCAAAGCGCGGATCGGCCGGACGGGGCAAGCTTGGGTCGAGGAACTCGAGAATGTCCTTTGGGCGTATCGGACCACACAACGGACTCCTACTGGAGAGACGCCTTTCAGCCTAACCTATGGCACGGAAGCCGTTGCCCCCGTGGAGCTCGGACTCCCCTCGCCTCGGGTGGCCGCGCACCGACCCGAGGCCAATTCAGAGCAACTCCGAGGGAACTTGGATCTCTTGGAAGAGGCAAGGGAAATGGCTCAGGTACGGATGGCAATGTATCAGCAGAGGGTGGCCCGATATTACAACTCCAAAGTCCGACCGAAGCTTTTCAGAATTGGAGATCTGGTGCTGAGGCGAGCTAAGGCATCTCAACCTACGGAAGGTGGGAAGCTAGCGCCAAATTGGGAAGGCCCGTATAAAGTTCGTTGGGTAAACCGACCTGGCTCCTACCAGTTGGAAGCCCTAGATGGCCGAGAAATTCCAAGGGGCTGGAATTCCGCTAACCTGCGGATGTATTACCAGTAGAACAACAAGGCCAGAAAGACAATTTAAAAAGGTGCAATACTTTTCATTTCAATAATTTCTGGTTACAGTGGCGTGCTCGTGTGATTACAAGGAATTCCCAGAGGGGAATTAGGGAGTAAAGAAAGTAAAGAAGAGGTGGGGACCCAAACCCTCAACCCAGGGCGGCTGCAGTCCCACCAGAAGTGGGTGCTTCTAACCGGAGGCGCCATCCAGCACCTCACCAAAAAGAGGAGGAGCCGCCGCAGAAGAAGCTCCCGCTGCCCCCAGGGGAACGCCGCCTCCAAAGGATATTCCCATCTTCCCCAGTGGTAGGGAAGAGAAGGGATTCAAGGGGGAAGAGTATATGGAGGCGCGGTCCCGGATTGAGCGTCCGGCGCAGAGCTCAACCGGGAGGCTGAACTTCAAGGAGGGGAGATGTGATCCCGGATGAAACGCCTAGAGCGGAGTTCCGCCGGGGAGACCCTCCTTGTTGATCCCAGATGAAACGGCTAGTTGGCTGAAGTTGTAAGGGGAGCGCCTCCCCTTTCCTTCGACAGGAGTCTCTCAGTCATATGCCAAGGAGGAGGTCCGCGATCCATGGCAACCTGCAGCTCCGGCTTGGCAAATTCCATCGTACCTGCACCTGTATTTATAGCCAAGCTGCGGCCCCCTGGTAGTTCCGATACGGGTGGCTCCAATAAATGCAGGCGCACTGAATCCGGAGCCGTTCCGGCTTCCGAGGCGTATCTCCCCGCGATTTCCTAAGCGTCATTCTCCTTAAATCGCATTCTTTGTGCAGGACGATCCGGGTGACGTATACCCCTAGGTCCACGTGTCTCCGCTCGCGCCCAGGCCGCATCCTCCTCGAAGAACCCGCGTATCGCGGCCGCTCAACTAACACTCCTCACCAGCAGCAACTGGCGATCCGATTTCCCAGGTAACGCATTAATTAGCGTTTAATACCCTTCTCGTGTTCCCCCCAGGCAACGCTTGGAGGAGAGGAGAAACACGGTCGCGGCTGGGCACAGAGAAACCCCGATGGGCGGCGAGCGACAAGTGGCCGACCAACGAGTGGAATGTCCCGAGGCTCGGCCCTCGGATGCCTGGCTAACCCGATGATCATCCCGGGAGCAGACTAGCCGGAAGCCCCGACCGGTCGCCTCGGCTTGCGCCAGCCTTGGCCGACCAACGAGCGGAATTTCCCTGAGGCTTGACAACCCTCGGATGCCTGGCTAACCCGATGATCATCCCGGGAGCAGACTAGCCGGAAGCCCCGACCGGTCGCCTCGGCTTGCGCCAGCCTAGGCCGACCAACGAGTGGAATCTCCCGAGGCTCGGCCCTCGGATGCCTGGCTAACCCGATGATCATCCCGGGAGCAGACTAGCCGGAAGCCCCGACCGGTCGCCTCGGCTTGCGCCAGCCTTGGCCGACCAACGAGCGGAATTTCCCTGAGGCTTGACAACCCTCAGATGCCTGGCTAACCCGATGATCATCCCGGGAGCAGACTAGCCGGAAGCCCCGACCGGTCGCCTCGGCTTGCGCCAGCCTTGGCCGACCAACGAGCGGAATTTCCCTGAGGCTTGACAACCCTCAGATGCCTGGCTAACCCGATGATCATCCCGGGAGCAGACTAGCCGGAAGCCCCGACCGGTCGCCTCGGCTTGCGCCAGCCTAGGCCGACCAACGAGTGGAATCTCCCGAGGCTCGGCCCTCGGATGCCTGGCTAACCCGATGATCATCCCGGGAGCAGACTAGCCGGAAGCCCCGACCGGTCGCCTCGGCTTGCGCCAGCCTTGGCCGACCAACGAGCGAAATTTCCCTGAGGCTTGACAACCCTCAGATGCCTGGCTAACCCGATGATCATCCCGGGAGCAGACTAGCCGGAAGCCCCGACCGGTCGCCTCGGCTTGCGCCAGCCTTGGCCGACCAACGAGCGGAATTTCCCTGAGGCTTGACAACCCTCAGATGCCTGGCTAACCCGATGATCATCCCGGGAGCAGACTAGCCGGAAGCCCCGACCGGTCGCCTCGGCTTGCGCCAGCCTAGGCCGACCAACGAGTGGAATCTCCCGAGGCTCGGCCCTCGGATGCCTGGCTAACCCGATGATCATCCCGGGAGCAGACTAGCCGGAAGCCCCGACCGGTCGCCTCGGCTTGCGCCAGCCTTGGCCGACCAACGAGCGGAATTTCCCTGAGGCTTGACAACCCTCGGATGCCTGGCTAACCCGATGATCATCCCGGGAGCAGACTAGCCGGAAGCCCCGACCGGTCGCTTCGGCTTGCGCCAGCCTTGGCCGACCAGCGAGCGGAAGAATTTCCTGAGGCCTAACCCTCGGATGCCTGGCTTAGCGCCGGAAGAATTTCCTGAGGCCTAACCCTCGGATGCCTGGCTTAGCGCCGGAAGAATTTCCTGAGGCCTAACCCTCGGATGCCTGGCCTAGCGCCGGAAGAATTTCCTGAGGCCTAACCCTCGGATGCCTGGCTTAGCGCCGGAAGAATTTCCTGAGGCCTAACCCTCGGATGCCTGGCCTAGCGCCGGAAGAATTTCCTGAGGCCTAACCCTCGGATGCCTGGCTTAGCGCCGGAAGAATTTCCTGAGGACTAACCCTCGGATGCCTGGCCTAGCGCCGGAAGAGTTTCCTGAGGCCTAACCCTCGGATGCCTGGCTCAGCGCCGGAAGAGTTTCCTGAGGCCTAACCCTCGGATGCCTGGCTTAGCGCCGGAAGAATTTCCTGAGGCCTAACCCTCGGATGCCTGGCTTAGCGCCGGAAGAGTTTCCTGAGGCCTAACCCTCGGATGCCTGGCCTAGCGCCGGAAGAGTTTCCTGAGGCCTAACCCTCGGATGCCTGGCCTAGCGCCGGAAGAGTTTCCTGAGGCCTAACCCTCGGATGCCTGGCTCAGCGCCGGAAGAGTTTCCTGAGGCCTAACCCTCGGATGCCTGGCTTAGCGCCGGAAGAATTTCCTGAGGCCTAACCCTCGGATGCCTGGCTTAGCGCCGGAAGAATTTCCTGAGGCCTAACCCTCGGATGCCTGGCTTAGCGCCGGAAGAGTTTCCTGAGGTTTAACCCTCGGATGCCTGGCCTAGCGCCGGAAGAACTTCGGGAATCAAAAGTCAGCAAGAAGCAACCAAGAGCTAAAAAAAAAAAAAAAAAAAAAAAAAAGAGGACGAGGGCGAGATGAAGAAATATTCAACGTGCATTAATTTTCAGGGCCGAGGCCCATACAATTGGGCAAAACGCCGACATACAAAAATAAAAAAGACAATGAAAGGTACAAGAGGTCAGCTTGGAGGAACTCCCGGGTCGGGAACGCCGGGCTCGTCCGCGGGAGGTAGGGAAGCAGCAGGAGAACCAACAGGCGATGGCGCCGGAGAGGAGTCCAGGAGGGAGATCTCGCTCAGGTCAACTTCGGGATACTTAGCCGACACCCTTGCCAGGCCCACCTCGAAGCCCAAGGTGAAGGCTTCGGCCCCCGCGTCCGACGCGTCATGGACAAACTCGTCAGACTGGCGATAGGTCCGCACTGCCTCCGACATATCATGGGCGAACTCGGCGGACTGGCGATAAGCCTCTACCGCCTGACGCCCGATTTCCGCCCTCTTCTCGGCCAGCTCCGCCTCAGCTCGCTCCATAATCTGAGCCTTGGCCTCCAAGACCTTCGCCACAATCCGGCCTTCGGCCTCAGAGGAGACCCTCAGCAGATCAGCCTGAGCCTCTTTATGCTTCGCCTCGGTAGCAACCCGAGCGGCCTCGGCTTCCTTCAGGCGCGAACGGAGCTCTTGGACGTCCGTGCATGACTTCTCCAGGGCCGACTCCAGTTCGCCTAGTTTGGCTTCAAAAGAGCGGATTCGGTCGCAGGCGTTGTCGGCAGACCGCTGGGCCTTCTCCCACCGCTCTCGATAGTCCGCGATCTTCCGGGACTGCTTTTCAGCCCGTTCCTCCGCCTTCTTGACCCTGCTTTCGAGGCCCGAGGCGGCTTTGAGTTGCTCCCGAGCCTCTGACAGTTGCTCCTCCAGGGCGGCGAAGCCGAGTGCCCGCTCTTCGGCCTCCCGGAGCCTCGCCTCGAGGTCCCCGGTCGTCCTGCCTGCCGCAGCCCGGCCTCCCTCTTCCATTGCTTTCAGCCGGTCCTCGGCCTTCGCCAAAAGCCCCGCCTGTTCCTTGTAGCACTCCTCCAGACGGATCATGTACTGGGCGAGCTAAGAAATAGGAAAAATAAGGGAGTCAGGCGGAGAGCAACAGAGCCAATAAATGGTGAAAGACGGCCAGAAGAACACTCACCGACATGAGACAGACGCAGCTGGCGGCCCCAACGTCAGAGACATCCAACTCCCGGACCCGCCGACGGTCCTTCTCCAGCAACACTGTTTCGATGAGATTTCGGGCGCCATCGGTAGTGAAGGCAGACCCCGATTTCTCCCCGGAGCCGGATGGTGGTTCTGCAGCCTTACCCTTATCCATCGCCTGGGGAAGAGTCCGGCTGATCGCGCTCGGGGCGGGGGTCGCCCCAGGAATTGATAGGGTCCCGCTCGGCCGGGGCCTCGGCGCGTCCCTCCTCGAGTCATCAGGAGCCGACCGAGTCGAAGGCCGGGTCGGGGACCGATCACGTCCGACCCGTCCGTCTTGAGCAGGCTCAGGTGGCACCTCTGGAGTAGCGGCAACCTTACCACCGGAGGGCTGATACAGCGTCAGCTGCCGGTCGGTGCCCACGACATCTCCCTGACCGGTGGGCCCGGACTCGTCGGTCGGCATCGGAGGTATCTCCTTACGGGACTTCTTCGCCGGTGGGGCCCCGCTCGGAAGAGCTCGTTTCCTCCTCCGGACTGCTTCCAGCAGGGACGCCCTACCAACAGCCTTCGACTTCACCGACCGCATGACGTCGTCGACCTCTGCAAGAAGGACGGGATGGTCAGGGACTGAGAAACCGAAAGGAAGAAGGAACGAAAGAGAAGAAAAGAGCTAAAGAAACGATGGCGGACTCACGGTCGGTGGGGACCGAGCTCAAACCGACGTTCACCAAGGTATCCTCAGAAATAAGGCGGCCCACCGGGGGAAGCTGGCCCTCGGCGACCAACCCCTTCAAGGCGGCGACGCCCTCGGATTCCTCCCTCGACAACTTCGACAGGCCAATTGGGGACTTCACCGGCGTCCCCCAGATTGCCCTGATTTCCCAGGAGGGGTCTGCATCAACGAAAAAGAAGCGCTCCTTCCAGTGGTGAATGGAGGTAGGACCCTCCTTGACAAGGCCGCACCCTCGCCGCGCTGCGAAGCACCACCACCCTTTGTCCTGGGGGTGGCCGCTCAGGCCGTAGAGCTCCCAGAAAACGTTCAAGGTGGCGGGAATCGCATGCAAGCGACAGAGAACCTGGAAGACCGTCAGAGCACGCCACGAGTTCGGCACCAGTTGCGTCGGTGCCATTCCTAAACCCCGGAGCACCTGTAAGACTAGGTCTGAAGGGGGAAAGCGGAACCCGGCCTGGAGGATGCCCTCATTGATGGCGATCTTCCCTCGAGGAGGATGAGACATCCTCTCCTCAGGCCCTGGGAGCGTGACATTGCAGGCCTCGGGAAGGTGGTACCGAGCCACAAATCCGTCTAAGTCCTCGGCGACCAGTTTTGACTTGATGCTATCTGCTCCCACTTCGCCCATCCCTAATGGCCAATCTACGGTCAGGACGGGGTCAAGAAGGAGGGAAAGGCCGGAACGACTGGGGTGCACTAGTACAAAAAGAAAAAGTATGAAGAGCTCAAAGTAGAAGAGTGGGAAACTCACTTGAAGAGGAGGAAGAACGGCTCCGAGAGCGTCAAAGGAAAAGCAAGCGAACGTTTCGGCGGCAACAATGGTAGCGCAAAGGAGAAACTCGAAAATGTCCGTAAAGAAGAAGACGGACGGGGGAGGGCCCCCGATTAAATAGGCGAAAGGGCAAGTGACACCTCGATGACGCCAGAAGACGCCTGGCCGCCGAAGGGTCGCTCGCACCCCAAAGGCGAATCGACACCATTAAGGAAGGATGTCCGCCGAAATCCTCAGGTTGCCAGGTCAGCAGCAACCGCCATACGCCATAAAGAAGGCGGGAAGCTTGAAGCGCGCGCGCCTCTCCGAAGGATGGCGGCAATCTCGAAACATCACTCCCTTCACCTGTTCCCCTTCTGGTTCCAGGCTCGGAAGCGGGGGGCTACTGTTATGGGGGAATTGAGCCGCCATGCCCCACGTGATCGGCACGCGTATCCAGGAAAGCTACAGCTGCCCTATGATCCAGCACTCCGACCCCGAGTCGGACCTCCTCGGCTCCGCAGCCCGACCCCGGGTCGGCTGCCCTATGATCCAGCACTCCGACCCCGAGTCGGACCTCCTCGGCTCCGCAGCCCGACCCCGGGTCGGCTGCCCTATGATCCAGCACTCCGACCCCGAGTCGGACCTCCTCGGCTTCGCAGCCCGACCCCGGGTCGGCTGCCCTATGATCCAGCATTCCGACCCCGAGTCGGAGATCCTTTGATAACGACAGGCTATTCTCCAGAGGCATGCCGCGGCCTCCTGCTCCACTACTCCCTGCAACGGCTGTACCCGATGCTGCCCACGATCTCCTGTATCAACCGTACAAAGCGGAGCTCCACTACGCCCTGCCATGACCGTACCCAGCGCTGCTCCACGACGCCCCGTAACGGCCATGTCAGTGGCCATTCTATCGTGCCCCACGACGACAAACCCCCCTGAGAGACCTCCCAGCCAGGTATATATGCGGCTGGGGGGAGAAGGGGGGGGGTAAGCAATACCTCCCAGAGCACTCTCTTCCACTTGTGATTATCATCTCTCCTCCTCCAATCTCCTCTGACTTGACCGTCGGAGGGCCATCACCACCCTGGTGGTGGTGCAAGGCTTGTTTGCAGGTTCCTTGGCGGAAGGTGGAGCGCAACCAGCACCAACCAAGACAACTCAGGCGGAACCCCGTTCACACCGTCGTGTCAATCGTTCTCGGTTTGGACCACCAGCAACAGTATAAAATATGTAAAAGGGGAGAAATATTAAAAAAATATGTAAAAGAAATCAATGGAAATAAATCTATTCAAGGGATATTCGGAGATTAGCTGAATCCTACTCAAGAACAAATTGACAGATTTTCCCTCTAAAGATAAAATTCAGTTCAAAAAAAACTTCAAAGCATGAAGAGGAAATTCAGAAAATCAAAATATAGTTGAATGCATATGTTGAGGGGGAGAATCTGAATTTTAATCAAGCTAAAACATTAATGACATATAAGCCAAACAATTGATTGCATAATATGAAGGCTTATATAATTCCAAATGAAAGGGGGAGCTTTAACTCCGAAATTTAATGTTTCACTCCCTTCAAACTTGGATAAATTAAATTATCAGACATTTGAATTCATTTATGGATTTTACTTCATTGTTTTATGAGCAATTCATTTTACATATACTCAAAGTTTTGTCATCATCAAAAAGGGGGAGATTGTGGAGTGATTGATTAAAACCCCATTTGATTTTGATGAGCTCAAAGCAATTGAGTATATCTTGTGATTACTAATGAATTCAATTGAGTGTTTCAGTGAAAATCCTGTCCAAGTGTTTCTAGACTTGGTTCATAGTATTTTGGATAAGTTAAGAAGTCTGCATGAACCAATGTCTGAGACTCGAGTCGACTCCCGAGTATCACGAGTCGACTCCAAGCGTATCAAGGTCACTGGCACGAGCTCGAGTCGACTCCTGATCAGTACGAGTCGACTCCGACTGAAAACAGACAGAAGGACAGAAGAGCAGTTTTTCAGGTCTGAGATTCGAGTCGACTCCAGTGGAATGCGAGTCGACTCCCAGCGGTACACAAAGAAAAAGTCAGAGAGCGTTTTATGGACTCTGAGATTCGAGTCGACTTCCGCAGTACGCGAGTCGACTCCGAGACTGTGCGACCATCGACAGACAGAAGACCATGTTACTGCCTCTGAGATTCGAGTCGACTCCCAGACAGCTCGAGTCGACTCCAAGACAAGCTTCACGTCAAAAGGCAGAAGACCAACTTTTGGAAACTGAGAGCCGAGTCGACTCCAAGAAAGTTCGAGTCGACTCCAAGACTGGATGAGCCAAAAGACAGAGAATCGGGAGTTCGGGCTCTGAGATTCGAGTCGACTCCCAGGATAGTCGAGTCGACTCGAGTGGACAAAATTCAAATTTGGATCCACGGGCTACAGAGGATAAGCCGACTCCAAAATTGCCAGGTCAGCGCCAGAAGTTGGCGAGTCGACTCCGGGTCAAGACGAGTCGACTCCCAGTCAAAACGGCAACTTTAATTCAAACTGGGAACAGTTGCCGAGTCGACTCCGGAAAAGCTCGAGTCGACTCCTGCTACAGCCGAGTCGACTCCTGATCGCGCGAGTCGACTCCAACCTACCAACGGTCACATTGTCAGGGTGCGCAGAGTGTGCAGAACGGCCAGAAAAAGCAGAGTAACGGCTAGTTTCCGTGGGGGTTGGCTTAAATAGCCACAGAAGACTGTAGCAAGAGAGAGAACACACATTCCACTCCTAGCATTCAAGTCTTCAAGCTCTCTAAGTGCTCTTCAACGAGAAAAAGGGAAGATCTGCATTTACTGCTCCACCAACATCTTCCCAGCATTCAAAGCTTCCTCCTCCTGCTTTCAAGTCGATCACTCTTTCAAGAGGAGACCGGAGTTCCAGAAGCCACACCTCTTCACCATCTTAAAAGCATTTGAGGGCTTCTAACTCCTTTACGATTATATTGTTTTAAATCTGCTTTTTGAGAAGCTATCTTCTGTTTTCTTCTATCTCGTGTATTTACTTGATTCAATCGGGGGATTGAATCAAGGGGATTAAGGTTGGTTGGTGAGCCGGTTTAAAACCAACGAGTGTAAGGGTTTGATTGTGAGCCCGGGAAAACAATCGGGGTTGGTTCTAGTCGGTGAGCCTGGGAAAACCGACCGAGTTCGTTGTGAGCTCGTAAAACAACAAGTTCGGTTGTGAGCTTGCAAAACAACCGGCTGTAATCCAAGGGGGTTATAGTGAAATTCCCAAGTGAGACTTGGGGAGTGGACGTAGGAGCAAGGGTTAGCTCCGAACCACTATAAAACTTTGTGTTTGTAGTGCATTGTCTCTCATCTTCTTCCCCACACATTACTCACAGCACTTAGCTTTAATTAAATAACTGGATATAGTATTTAGTTAATCATCCACAAAGTTTTAATTAGCTAAGTTAATTTAAAAACCCAATTCACCCCCCCTCTTGGGTTGTCTATCTGGGCAACACTTAGGTATTTGATGATGAGGGCATTTACGGATTAGGTCCCTAAATCTCTCCCAAGTTTCATGAAATTCTTCTCCCTCGGTTTGGGAGAAGCTTGTAATGGCACGTCTAAACTGGTTCCTTCTTCCTATGGGAAAGTATTTTTTAAGGAATTCTTGTTGTATTTGATCCCAAGAACGAATCGAGTTAGCTTCTAAAGAATTCAGCCATTGTTTGGCTCTATCTTTAAGGGAGAAGGGGAATAACCTAAGTTTCAAGGCATCATCAGTGAAGTTCTGAATCTTGACAGTAGTGCAAATCTCAAGAAATTCATCTAAATGTTTGTATGGGTCTTCGTTGGTGAGCCCATAAAAAGATGGGAGCATTTGGATCACACTAGACTTTATTTCATATTGTACAGCTGCTACCTCAGGTAATCGAATGCAAGATGGGGAAGTGTAAATAGTGGGAGTAAAGTACTCCCTCAGGAGTTTGGGTTGTTCTTCAGCCATCTTAAGAGGTGGGGATGATCCTAATGTTTTGATCTTAGCTCGAATGTTCCTAAGGGTTCGTTCTATTTCAGGGTCAAAAGGTAATAGGTTTCGTACTCTAGAACGACTACCTTGCATACACTAGTACTTGATCAATCAAGCATGCAATAAAAGATAAACACATCAATCCTTGTATTTGTCCTGAAATCACTAGACAGCTCCTAACTGGTTTGAAGAGGGTACCTAAGCCTCCAATCCGGTCTAATGAACCAAGTTGACCAGGTAAGCTCCCAGGTAAGTGGAGGGGTCACGATGCGTTCGCAAAGGTCCCACTTAAAACCCACTTGCCTCGAACAGATGAACTGTCTCCCTTATAGGGACAAAGCTTGCCTAGACATCAACTAAGCCATAGAGCGAAATTGGTGCAACTTTCGGTGATCTTCATCCTATTAAGCTCGAATGTCCCTAGGAGCCAATGTCTAATTGATTTTAATTAAAGTGACACTATGTAAGATTGAGTTCACCTAAGTTGGGCAAGAGTCCGGTGATGAAATCCGGCTCTTATCTTGTTGGGGTGATTGCCCTTACTATGTGCGGATTAATTTGTGTATGTGTATCAAGCATGCATTCACACTTTTGCTGAAATTAAAATCAAACAATCACCACAAAATTTCAATCTAATAATAAATTTAAACAAGAAAGGTTTAGAGGTTACCAAAGGAAATTTTTCCAGCAATTTAATTTTTTTTTTCAGGCAAACCTCTACAGCATTCCTTTTTCAGCAGTTCTCTTTTTGATCATCCCAGATTTTTCCTTCGATTCCTGATCAAATAAGATCAAAAGAAAATTTAAAAAAAATTAGTAGAAGAGAAAAAAGAGATAAAAAAAGTAACAATAATAGAAAATAATTTTTTTTATTTATATATATATATTTTGAAAGTTTTTTTAATTAATTAATTTTTTTTAATGATAAAAAAATAACTATGCTAGCAATCTCCGGCAACGGCGCCAAAAATTGATTGGTTATTTTAATTTCAAAAATAAACCACGCAATAGCACGTATCCTGTAGGATAGTGATTACGGGTGTCGGTTCACAGGGATTGGAGACAAGTTATTTTTCCTAATTAAATAATTACTTCAAAGGGGATAAGCTAGAGTAAATGATAAAAACTAAGAATTAATATGGGTATAGTAGTATGAATTATCTATGGAGAGAGGTGTTTAGGGCTAGATTCCACCGATAGATTTATATCCGTGATGCTTTCAATAATTGAGTTGTATGTAAGACTTGATTGCTTCCGACTACACGCCAAAGCAATCACAAAAGAAAATTATAACTAATTCCCAGCATGAATCATCTAAGTCTAGCACAAACCATCTACTCTGCATGACCTGTCTAACCTAGCATGATGCATCTGATCATTTAAACATGAAATCGATGTCACATGAATATCTCCTCCAAACCATAGGTGTTGGATTCGATGAAATAGATCAATCTATGTAAAATATTTTATGCAAGATAAATGATTCACATAAATTGGATAAATCATAAGATCAATTGATAAATTCTTCATCATGCAACCATCTTACAATACAAACTCAAATCAATAAAAATAAAATGAATACTCCTCTATGGCTTCATCAAAACCCCTAAACCGAGGCTTAGCTGCTCATGGTGGCCGGAAGTCCTCCCATCTTCATAAAAAAATTGCTCTTCACTCCCTTCCGCTCCCAGCCTCTCTCTCTTCTCTCTTTTTTTTTATTATTTTATTTCTTCATCTCCCGAACAGAGCCTCCTCTGTTCTTCAAAACCGAGCTCCCCTCTCCCCTCTTCTTCGTCTTCCTCTTATAGATCGCCGAAGACCAGCGATGGATCCCGAGAGAGGAGGAGGGCGTGATGCTGGGAGAATGGCTGGATCTCGGGCGACGATGGGGATGGAGCTCGAAACGGGTGCCGATCCGGATGGAGCTGGGTTACCGGCTCGTTGAATGTAGTTGTCTAGGATCGCGGTGAAGGCTGAATCACAGGGATTGGAGCTGGGAATCGATGGGATCTCTTCTTGGAACGAATCCGGGTGAAGCTCGGGATGGCTGGAATGCTTGGAGGAAATGGCTGATTTTCGGCTGCTGGGAGGTGGAACGGGCGGCGGATGGCACACGGTTGATGCGGCTAGCACGGAGCTTATGCGGTGGGGCTGGATCTCCGCTGCTGGGAAGAGTCGACCGCACGGGCACGGTGGGCACGCGGCTGATTGCGGCCGACTGGAATCACGGAGGACTGGTCGCCGGCGGATTTGATCGCGGGATCGTCGGGAGGAAACCGTGGACGGTGGGCGGCCGCGAGATCAACGGGAAGACGCCGCGGGGGACCGTCGGTGGGCTGCGCGTGAGATGTTCATCGGGGGAGGAAGAAGATGAACAGTGGCTGAGTCATTTTTTTATTTTTTTTTTTGTAACACTGTTCATATGAACAGTGTTTTCACGGAACACTGTTCATATGTACAGTGACATCTCGGAACACTGTTCATATGAACAGTGTTTTCAGCATTGGGGGAAAAACTCTTTTTCTTGCTCTATTTTAATGTGAAAATGGGCATATATGGATTTAAAAGGTCTCCCTTATTTTGCTTAGTTTGGAAACATGATGCAGAGACGGAAATTTCTGAACCGTTGGATCACTTGGGGAGCCATGGACGGTGGACAGTGCTTGGGTGCATGTGTTGCCCAAGGTGACAAGCCAAGAGGGGGGGGTGAATTGGTTTCTTTTAATTTTAACTAACTTACTTAAGTTAAATGAATGATTAGTAAGCTAAAACAAATCACAATACAAACAACACAAAGTATAGTGGTTCGGTGCTCTCCTTAGCACCTACGTCCACTCCCCAAGCGACCCCTTGGGAATTCACTATAATCCCGCGGATTACAGTTGGATTGTTTTCCGAGCTCACAATCCAAAAACCTTTACACTTTGGTTTTCCGGGTTCACCAAAAACCTATGTTGGTTTTACGGGCTCACCAACGAACCTTTGTTGGTTTTACGGGCTCACCAACGAACCTTTACAATTAGTTTTCCGGGTTCACCAATCAACCTATTCCGTTTGTTTTGCGGGCTAACCAACCAACCTTTACAAGTAGTTTAATAAACAAAGAAAGAAGATTTAAACTCCTAAATGAGCAAATGAAACAATATAAACTACAAAGAAGAGTTTAGAAAGTATTTATCGCTTGTAGTGACTTCTCTCTTCTTTGTCAAGGATGCTTCACTCTTCAAGGGAGGATGGAGCTCTAGATGACTCTTTGAATCTGCTCAACCCCTTTCTTTGATTCTTGAATGAAGCACTTGGATGAAGAAGATTAGGGCACTTTTTCTTTCTTGTGTACTCTTTGATATTCTTTGGAAAGGTTGTTTCTATCTGATGAATAGTGCCACTTTAAATAGCTTCCTACATCCATTGGACAAGCCCCAATGGTTAGAATTCAAAAACTAGCCGTTACTCCCTTTTGGAAGGACAAAAAGTACATCTGCAGAACTAGCCGTTATGCTACAGCCCGTGTTTGGGTCGGCTCAACCTGTCCTTGGGTCGACCCAACTTTCACTTAGGTCGACTCAAACATTCCTTGGGTCGACCCTCTCAGAAACACAGAAACTTTATAATTCAGCCTTCCTTCACTTGGGTCGACCCAACCTTTCTTTGGGTCGACTCAAAGTTCACTTGGGTCGACTCAACTTCTTCTTGGGTCGACCCTAACAGGGTTTCCAGAGAACCTTTTCTGTCTTCTTTTCTGTCTTGCCTTTAGGTCGACCCTCTCAGGGTTTGGGTCGACTCAAGCTTGGGTCGACTCAACTACTTCTTGGGTCGACCCTCTCAGTAAATCCAGAGAACCATTTTTCTGTCTTGTTTTGAGGATCTTGATCCTTGGGTCGACTCATGCTTTCCTTGGGTCGACCCAACTCACTGTTCATCTTTGCCATTCTTGCAGAAGTGTGCCAAATGTTTTCTTGATGTGCCGGGGTCGACCCAATCATCCTTTGGGTCGACTCAATCCACACTTTGCTGCATCTCAAGGTTAGATTCATTCAAATGAACAATGAAATGTATCTATATCAATTAATACAAAATATACTGAGAGTAATAAACTTATAAATGAAGTATCGATTTAACTTATAACATACTCTAGATAATTGCTTATTAATCATCAAAATAACACTATCATCCTCAATCTCCCCCTTTTTGATGATTACAAAATAAAGAGTATGAGCCTATTGATACTTATCTTAAATTCAGTTTTTGAAAGGATTTAACTTGCTGAATTTCAGCTTTTCATATATAAGAGTGAAGTCTCCCCCTATATCATTTAAATGTTGCCAATTTGACTTTTTGTGTTACTCCCCCTTTCATTTATAATTCATTAAAGATGAAACTCCAAAAATTTGAGATAAAACATGAGTTTCAGGTTATGTATCGAGGTGTGAAAGGTGCGTGCCAAATTTTGAATTTATATGTGCCAAATTCTGAAATTTGATATAAATTGTTGAGTTGAACATTTTCATTGTTGCAAATTGCTCCCCTTTGGATGTATATGCTTTCCTATATGATTTTCAATTTGTTTTACAAATTATTTTACTTTCTTTCTTTACTTCTCCCCTTATTACTCTTTCTTTACTTCTCCCCCTTTTTGTTACTCTATTTACTTTTATCTTTACTTCTCCCCTATTTACTCTTTCTTTACTTCTCCCCCTTTTTGTTATCATCAAATAGGTACATGGGAAAAGATGCAATAAATAACAACCATTCAAACTTCATTGATCAAAATAGGAACATTTGAGTACATTCATGTCCAAAAACAAAAACAGATACAATGTTCCTTAATCAAGATTTAAAGATACATGATAAAAGCAAGATACATATGAGAACTAGATATCTAGCCTAGGCTCTAAATAGAAATGCTAATATCAGCCTAGGGAGAATCTAATGGCTGGGATCTAGTCCTCATCCTCCTAGTGTACGTGGCGAGGAGAGGTCGAGCCTGGTGAGACTGTGTCTGGCGTGGAGCACGACGAGCTGGATGACTCTGTGCCGAAATCTCTGACTCAGCAGCCTGTGGCACAGATGGTCCATGGGTCTCTCTCTCTCCAGAGTGCTCCTATCTGCTACCTCAGATCACTGATCTCAGCAGACATGACGTCCAATCGGACGTCCAATCGGCTCATCAGCCCGTCAGTGATAGTCCTCGCCTGAGCTGACATGAGCTCAGTCATCCTGCTCCAGAACTCATCCGTATCTCTCGGAGGAACGGATGACGATGGTCCAGCCTCTAAAGATGCAGTAGGATGATCCATATGCTCCTCATCCTCGGCCTCTGGTGCATCTCCCTCTGGTGCCTCACCCTGAATGCCTGCTCCAGTGTTAATCCACTGCCCGTTCACTTTCTCATATCCCATGCGTATAAGTGTCCGTGCAGTGTATGTGTCAGTATGAAGCAGACTCTTGGATGCCTCCCCCTCAACAGATATACCATGCTGCCGAAAAATCAAAGTGAGTATCATATCATAAGGTAGTGATACCCTAGAGTTGCAGATCACTTTCCTCATCTGTCTCAGTATCATGGCCGGAAGATTTAGGGGAATCCCCTGAATCATACACTCCATCACTGCTAGATCTCGCTCTGTGATGAGATCGAATCTCCCGGTCTTTGGAAATAAAATTCTGTTTATTATACTGAGCAGTAATCTCATTTCAGCAGAAAGAGAACTAGCTATTACCTTCTCGGAAAAGTTGAAGTTCTCATTTTTCATGATCAACTGTAGGGCTCTCAGTTTATCTTCTGGCCTTTCCGGAGTGGCTCCTACGCAGGGTAGATGAAGTAGCCCACTCAAGCTCTCCTCGGAAACTCGAACTCGAACCCCTCGAACTTCCGAAACAAGCCCTCCCATACCAGTTTTAAGGAAGGCATAGAACTCTTGAACCAATCCGGGGTAGATCAACACATCTAGGGAGCAAAGATACTCCCAACCTTGCCTTTGGATCCATTCCCTCAACCGAAACCCTTCTTGATCAAAGAACTCGGAATGGATCCTTCTCCCCGTTGTAACTGGTCTCCCCGCAAATCTTGCAAGTATAGCAGAGGGGGAAGGAGGAGGAGGTGGCTCCGCACGTGCCTCACGTCGTGGAGACACGGTAGATGGCTCCGTAGGTTGCCTTTCCTCACGTTGGATCCGTGTGACTCTTCCGGATCTCTTGGCTACGGCTCTTTTGGGTCCCATTTCTCCAAGATCTTAAGGTAATCCACTGTTTGGAGGAGTTTGGAGAGTGGGGATTAGAGTATTCAGAAGAGGACAAGGGCAAATAGTGCCCTAACATTGCTCTCGGGTCCCCCTTTTAACAGTGGGGTCCCGACGTTGGGTCGACTCAAGAATTTTCTTGGGTCGACTCAACGTTGGGTCGACCCTATTCTGGGTTGGGTCGACCCAAGTGCAGAATTTTTCTTTTCTCTTTCTTTTTGCGTCTAAAAATTTTCCTTGCTTCCAATCCTTATAAATTCTTTCTGGGACAATGATACATGAGTAAGGAATCTATAGATAACAAGTTTGACTCATGTTTCATGGGTTTTTAGAAATTGGAGGAATGTATCATGAAACTACTAGCTTTCTTTTATATTTCTTCAATAAAAAGGATCACATATGCCTAATTTCCTCCTTAGCATGCAGAATCTATCTTCACTCAATGGTTTTGTAAATATGTCGGCTAATTGTTTTTCAGTGCATATATGCTCAATACATATGTTTCCATTTTGCACATAATCCCTAATAAAATGATACCTTATCTCTATGTGTTTGGCTTTAGAATGCTGAACTGGATTTTTAGTAAGATTGATGGCACTAGTATTATCACATTTAATAGGAATATTATCTAGCTTAACTCCATAGTCCTCTAGTTGTTGCTTAAGCCATAATACTTGAGCACAACAACTACCAGCAGCTATATATTCAGCTTCAGCTGTGGACAGTGCCACTGAATTCTGCTTTTTGCTAAACCATGATACTAAGTTATTTCCTAAGAATTGACATGTGCCACTTGTGCTCTTCCTATCTAATTTGCATCCGGCAAAATCCGCATCTGAATATGCAAGCAAATCTAGACAGGAGTCTCTTGAGTACCATAATCCTATATTGGTAGTTCCTCTTAAATATCTAAGGATTCTTTTAACAGCACTTAAATGTGACTCCTTAGGATCCGATTGGTATCTAGCACATATTCCTACACTAAATACGATGTCGGGTCTACTAGCAGTAAGGTAGAGCAAGGATCCAATTAGTCCTCTATAGAGCTTAATATCAATACTCTTCCCTTTTTCATCTTTGTCTAGCTTACTAGTAGGATTCATTGGAGTGCCTACTCCTTTATGATTTTC
The DNA here is from genome assembly GCF_051530095.1 of Phoenix dactylifera. Taxonomy (NCBI): domain Eukaryota; kingdom Viridiplantae; phylum Streptophyta; class Magnoliopsida; order Arecales; family Arecaceae; genus Phoenix; species Phoenix dactylifera. Next base: position 2,882,667 of record NC_143206.1, on the reverse strand, counting down.
ATTCCCAAACTTTTTTAGTATTTCCTTTGTATACTTAGTTTGATGAATGAAAATGCCTTCTTTAGTTTGTTTGATTTGTAATCCTAGAGAGAAGCTTAGTTCTCCCATCAAACTCATTTCAAATTCTCCATGCATTAAATCAGCAAATTCTTTGCAAAGAGTATCATTTGTGGCACCAAAGATTATGTCATCTACATATATTTGTACCACTAATAGATTTTTGTCCTTTCTTTTGAGAAATAGAGTTTTATCTACATTTTCTCTACTAAAGTCATTATTAAGCAGAAATTTGCTCAATCGATCATACCAAGCCCTAGGTGCTTGCTTTAATCCATACAAAGCCTTATGTAGTTTAAACACATGATTTGGCAATTCATGATTCTCAAAATCAGGAGGTTGTTCTACATATACTTCCTCCTCAATAAAACCATTTAAGAAAGCACTCTTCACATCCATTTGATATAATTTAAAATCCATGAAACATGCAAATGCTTGAAGTAATCTAATAGCCTCTAATCTAGCTACAGGAGCAAATGTTTCATCAAAATCTATTCCTTCTTCTTGATTGTATCCCTTAGCTACAAGTCTAGCCTTATTTCTTATGACTAATCCATTTTCATCTAATTTATTTCTAAATATCCATTTTGTTCCAATTACTGAGTTATGCTTTGGTCTTTCAATTAATGTCCATACATTACTTCTTTTAAATTGTTCAATTCTTCTTGCATGGCATTTATCCAATTAGTATCTTTTTCAGCTTCTTCATAAGTCTTAGGTTCTAATTGTGAAACAAAAGCAAGATAATCATTTAAATTTCTAAGAGATGATCGAGTTCTTACCCCTTGAGATGGATCACCAATGATTAAGTCTTTAGGGTGTCCATATGCATACCTCCATTCCTTTGGCAAGTTTTGGGATTGAGGTGGCACGCAATCATCTCCCTTATCTTGATTTGGCACGTCATCAATATTCAACTTTTCAAAGTCGATAATTCCTGTATCATCATCAACAATATTTTCTTTTCTAGCAGACTCACTATCAAACTCATCAAATATAATATTGACTGACTCTTCCACTACTAAAGTTTTTTTATTGAATACTCTGTATGCCCTGCTAGATGTGGAGTATCCTAAGAAGATACCTTCATCTGACTTGGCATCAAATTTACTTAGATCCTCCTTGCCATTGTTTAAGATGAAACATCTACATCCAAAAACTTTAAAATATTTAGCAGTTGGTTTCTTATTCTTCCAAAGTTCATAAGGAGTTTTCTTGGTTATTGGTCGTATTAAAACTCGATTTAGAATATGGCAAGCAGTGCTTATAGCTTCAGCCCAAAAGTACTTTGGAAGATTTGACTCACACAACATTGTGCGTGCCATTTCTGTCAATGTCCTATTTTTTCTTTCAACAACCCCATTTTGTTGAGGCGTTCTAGGTGCTGAAAATTGATGTGATATACCATTTTTAGTACAAAATTCTTCAAAGTGTTGATTTTCAAATTCGGTACCATGATCACTTCGAATTGCTACTAAGGTGAGTTTCTTTTCATTTATGATATTGTTATATAGTTTCAAGAATTCTAAAAATGCTTCATTCTTATGTGCCAAAAATGAAACCCATGTATATCTTGAAAAATCATCAACAATAACTAGTCCATACTTCTTCCCTCCTAGACTTGTAGTTCTAGTAGGTCCAAATAAATCCATGTGTATAAGTTCAAATGGTCTAGTTGTTGATACTATATTCTTTGATTTGAAAGATGATTTAGTTTGTTTTCCCAATGAACATGGTCCACATATTTTGTCCTTTTCAAAGATCAATTTTGGCACATCTTGTATTAATTCCTTCTTGACTAGTTTTGATATTAATTCCATACTAGCATGTCCTAGTCTTCGATGCCAAAGCCAACTAGTTTCATTTTTCTTTTCTTCATTAGTCATTAAGCATATTCCATTTTTCTTGCCTAACTCATGAAGATCTACTAAGTAAATATTTCTTTGCCTTTGTCCTACAAGTATAATGCTATTATCTTTAGGATTTGTGATTATGCATACAGATGCTTCAAACGTGACTTTAAACCCTTTATCACAAAATTGACTTATGCTAAGAAGGTTATGTTTCAAACCCTTAACTAATAAGACATTTTCTATGAAAATAGATGGCGTAATGAAAATTTTACCCTTTCCAATGATATGCCCTTTACCATTGTCTCCATAAGTTACTACTCCACCCTTCTTTGATTCCAAGGTGACAAATTGATCTACGTCACCGGTCATGTGTCTTGAACAGCCACTATCTAGATACCATCATTTTTCCACTTTATCAGCTGTAAGACATACCTCATCGTCATTGGCCATATGACACATTTGGGCCGTCTCTTGATGATCTTCCTCTTCCGAACTTGATTCCTCACTTTCACTCCATTCAGCCATGAAGTTCTTCTTTTTCAGTTTTCTTGCCATCCATTTCAAATCTGGGCAATCTATCTTATAATGCCCGGATTTGTTACACTCATAGCAAATGGGAGTTTCTTTTTCCTTTTCTTTGTCCTTACCCTTTTCTTTGCTTGAGTTACCTTTGATGAAGGGTTTCTTTCTATAGAATCTATTCTTACCTCTCATAAATTTTTTGAATTTTCTCCCAAGCATAGCCATCCCTTCTTCATCAATTTCTTCATCATCATCTGAATCTTCCGATTCAGTTTGTTGTTTAGGGGTGGTAGTCTTTAGGGCAACGGGCTTTCTTCTCTTGACCTCATCTTCTGAATTTTGCCTCATTGTCAACTCATGGGTCATGAGTGATCCTAGAAGCTCCTCTAATTGCAGTGTGTTGAGGTCCTTAGCTTCTTGAATTGCGGTTACCTTGGCCTCCCAAATTCTTGGTAGAGACCTGAGAATTTTTTGCACCAAATCAGAGTTAGAGTAAGACTTTCCTAAACTCTTAAGCCTATTTATAATGTCAGTAAAACGAGTAAACATATCAGTTATGGACTCAGTAGATTCCATTTTAAACAATTCATATTGTGTACTAATATGTTTATCTTTGACTCTTTAACTTGATTGGTCCCTTCATGGGTGACCTCAAGTTTGTCCCAAATTTCTTTGGCAGTAGTGCAAGTAGATATTCTATTAAATTCACTTACATCTAATGAACAGTAAAGTACATTTATAGCTTTTGCATTTAACTGTGCTAATCTTCTATCACTTTCATTCCAATCCATTTCTGATTTGGGTATGATAGTGCCCTCTATATTAAGTGTGGGTGTGTGAGGTCCTCTAGTGATAATGTACCATAGTTCATAGTCGGAAGCTTGAATGAATATCCTCATCCTAGCTTTCCAGTATGTGTAGTTTGTGCCATTAAATAGAGGTGGTCTATTTGTGGATTGCCCCTCACTCATAGAACATCCCACTTGGGTTGTCATGATCTTTAACTCTTGATTGTGAGATCAATGAGTACTATTAGAGCACCTTGCTCTGATACCACTTGTTGCCCAAGGTGACAAGCCAAGAGGGGGGGTGAATTGGTTTCTTTTAATTTTAACTAACTTACTTAAGTTAAATGAATGATTAGTAAGCTAAAACAAATCACAATACAAACAACACAAAGTATAGTGGTTCGGTGCTCTCCTTAGCACCTACGTCCACTCCCCAAGCGACCCCTTGGGAATTCACTATAATCCCGCGGATTACAGTTGGATTGTTTTCCGGGCTCACAATCCAAAAACCTTTACACTTTGGTTTTCCGGGTTCACCAAAAACCTATGTTGGTTTTACGGGCTCACCAACGAACCTTTGTTGGTTTTACGGGCTCACCAACGAACCTTTACAATTGGTTTTCCGGGTTCACCAATCAACCTATTCCGTTGGTTTTGCGGGCTAACCAACCAACCTTTACAAGTAGTTTAATAAACAAAGAAAGAAGATTTAAACTCCTAAATGAGCAAATGAAACAATATAAACTACAAAGAAGAGTTTAGAAAGTATTTATCGCTTGTAGTGACTTCTCTCTTCTTTGTCAAGGATGCTTCACTCTTCAAGGGAGGATGGAGCTCTAGATGACTCTTTGAATCTGCTCAACCCCTTTCTTTGATTCTTGAATGAAGCACTTGGATGAAGAAGATTAGTGCACTTTCTCTTTCTTGTGTACTCTTTGATATTCTTTGGAAAGGTTGTTTCTATCTGATGAATAGTGCTACTTTAAATAGCTTCCTACATCCATTGGACAAGCCCCAATGGTTAGAATTCAAAAACTAGCCATTACTCCCTTTTGGAAGGACAAAAAGTACATCTGCAGAACTAGCCGTTATGCTACAGCCCGTGTTTGGGTCGGCTCAACCTGTCCTTGAGTCGACCCAACTTTCACTTGGGTCGACTCAAACATTCCTTGGGTCGACCCTCTCAGAAACACAGAAACTTTATAATTCAGCCTTCCTTCACTTGGGTCGACCCAACCTTTCTTTGGGTCGACTCAAAGTTCACTTGGGTCGACTCAACTTCTTCTTGGGTCGACCCTAACAGGGTTTCCAGAGAACCTTTTCTGTCTTCTTTTCTGTCTTGCCTTTGGGTCGACCCTCTCAGGGTTTGGGTCGACTCAAGCTTGGGTCGACTCAACTACTTCTTGGGTCGACCCTCTCAGTAAATCCAGAGAACCATTTTGCTGTCTTGTTTTGAGGATCTTGATTCTTGGGTCGACTCATGCTTTCCTTGGGTCGACCCAACTCACTGTTCATCTTTGCCATTCTTGCAAAAGTGTGCCAAATGTTTTCTTGATGTGCCGGGGTCGACCCAATCATCCTTTGGGTCGACTCAATCCACACTTTGCTGCATCTCAAGGTTAGATTCATTCAAATGAACAATGAAATGTATCTATATCAATTAATACAAAATATACTGAGAGTAATAAACTTATAAATGAAGTATCGATTTAACTTATAACATACTCTAGATAATTGCTTGTTAATCATCAAAATAACACTATCATCCTCAGCATGCATGTCAGTTGGGCATTGGGCTCGAACCCAGTGTTATTGAACTGAAACGTGCTGGCTGGTATGCTCGGAAGGCGAGGACATGTGAATTATTTATTTCTTATCATATTTTAAATTTATTTCAAAGATTGTTCTATTTTGTAGTAAAATAAGTAGTTATCCATTTAAGAACGTGGACATGTGCTGGAAAAAGAATATTAAATTATAGATTAATCAGCACTTATCAACAGCTCGAGCTCAAGTCAAGCCAGCATCTTCACGTGATGGAGCTCAGTCCCACGATGCAACCGGATCTCTTCCGTCATCAACGATCTTCAGCCTTCAATCCCAATGTGCTCCCAGAATTTTCTAGCATCCGAGCCGCATCAAAATTCTAACTTCCTTCCCCATCGAGTGAGCCCAAGCATTCAAGTCCAGCCGGTCCATGGGATCACGGGAGACCCCAACCCATTCCAAGCTTGACGCGATGAAGCCATCCACAGCGCCTCTTCACCCATCCGTCTCTTCCCCTCATCCCAGTTTTATTCCATATCAGCCCATCTTCCCCACAGCGCATCCGGCTTCCATGCCATCAACGCGATCGATGCAGCATCCCAGATTTCCTTCGATCCCAGGCGCCCGTTCGAATGCAGCCCAGCACTCCATCCGCCTGTGAAGCATCCCAAGCCTCCCGCGCCCGATTGCAGCACCCTCTTCCGGATTCTCAGCATCAACCCGTCCGCAACGTCCCAGCTCTTCCATGACCCAAACACCACGTCCGTGATCGGCTCCTCCCGGCGATCCCACGGCATCCTCCCGTCGATCCCGCGGCATCAGCCTCCATCCCGTGATCCCAGCAACCCATGATCTCCGTCCATTGCAGCCTCTACGTCCGAACATCTCGCATCCGCACCGGATCTCTTCCACGGATCATCGCCTCCTCCCATCTCCTTTTCTTCCGGCCACAGCAGCAGATTACCGGAGCCGATCCAGCCGCAATCCGCGATCCTTCCCAGCATCAGCGCCCCTGCATCGCATCCCTTCCCAGATCTTCCATCCATGAAGGAAGCCCCAGCGATTCCGTGATCCCAACCTCCACCGCATCCGCCCTCTCCTTCCTCCAATAATCCAACCATCCACGTGCTTGCTGGGGATCTATATAAGGGAGCCATTGGCGAGGGGGAGAGGGGAGCTCGGTTCGGGATCGGGGGCCAAAGAACAGAGGAGACAGGGGTGCTCAGTTGGGCCAAAGGAGGAAAAAGGAGGTGGAGCTCCGTTTCAAAAAGAAAGCAGGGGAATCTCTATTTTCGAAGAAGAAAGGAATAAAGAGAAAAAAAAGAGTATTTTATTTTGGGAGTTCCACTGAGGGGAGCCATGCTCTATTTTCTTTTCTTATTTTTTTGTTATTTGCAGAAGAAAAGAGGAGGGAGTTTCTTATTATTTTTTGCTTTCTTTGCAGAAGAAAAGAAGCATTAGGCTTCCAATCTTCCTTTTTATTTTTGTAATTAGTTTTTTTTATGAAATCAAGCAATTTTTCTTTCATGCAATCCATGTTCTAGGTTCAGTTTAATTTCCGCTTTTTATGCAATCTTTTAATTTTCTTTTATATAATTTATGTTCCAGGCTTCAATCTTCTTAGCTTTCATCCATTTTAATTTATGCCAAGCTCTTCTTTAAATAGTTAAATATATAAATACTTTTCGAATCTAAGTTCCTGTCTTTTAGTTAATTTCAATTAGAAAATATTCTCTGGTAGACCAGAGAATCATTTAACATCCTCAAAGTAATATTTTTTTTCTTCTATCATTCAAAAATCGATTTTGAATCCAAGTGAACGTTTTAATTTTTATGCAACTCCAATC